>NC_064909.1:17756250-18067500 GCF_929443795.1 Astur gentilis
GGAATTAGCAGATGCAAAGCTCTCACTGCACCACCGTTTCCAGTTGTGGGGAGAGCAATACTGTCTATTGTTATCTGAAATGACTGGAACTACCGAGTAACCTCTTCCTTTAGGCTTGTGTCAGGTTCTGATTTTGATGGGTAATTGAAAGCCTGCCTTTTCTACGAGGCCATCATATCACCTGCATTAAATAAGCTACATAGTTAAAGGCTACAGGGTTGTTGGTTTGTTTTTTTTTTTTTCCCCCTTAGGGCAACACATTATTGATGGACATCTATCTTCCATGTGCCAGTAGGCTTTTTAATTGAGATGCCAAGAAAAATACAAGCTTTAAGCAAACTCAGAATAATGTTCCTGCTGGCAGATCCTGGGCAAAGGGTGGGATCCATTTCTGTTCTAAAATAAATGGAGATAATTTTCCTGGCTTTAGCAGAGATCTGTTGTTTTGTGCAAGGCCTCTCTACGTACCACAGCTTCCTTGTAACTGGAATAAGGATAATCAAACCTCATGAGCTGAATAAAGCATAATTACCATTTTGGAGCTTCTGAAGTACTGCAATACAATAACGTCCTATTTGGACTTACTTCTCTGTCCTTAGATTTCGAAAAGCACAGCAATGGCTGGGATACGTTAGAGCAGCTTCCAGAAGACTGCTGAATTTATCCAGTGGTGGTAGTCTCTTTAATGAGTAAGATGACGTTGCATTTAAGACTTGAATGGCCTCGAGTCCGTAACTAGGCAGGGATTCCAGTGCCGTTGAAGAAATATCCCTGCAAAACAAAGAGACCATTCGCTTCTCTTTTCATACGTATAAAAATACCACCAAAGCATGACAGTTGGTAACAGGGACTTGGTTTTTCACAAAGGTCTAAACCTGCAAAGCCACTTCAGCACCTGATACCCAGCTCAGAAACACTTTCTGTGAAACTACAGAGCAGCAGGGTAAGAGCATCCCCATGGCCCAGGACCCCCAGCAAGGCGAGGAGCTCGCTCTGTGGGGGGGGAAACCCAAACCCACTACTCCAGGGGCCGTGCCCTGACCTCTCTGTTTGAAAACTGCCATGCATGGAGTAAGCGACAGCTCTTTAGGCTCAAGAAAGGGAGAGAAAATGGGCAAATGGGGCTCTCTAGCCGGCTAAGAGGTAGGACACCCTCCTGGCTCTCTGCTTGGCTCTGAAGGGCTGTTCTAGGTGTTTTAATTAAATGGTTATTAATTAGAACACATAAAAGGATCCATCATTCTTGCCAAGCCAAACTGAAGCAGTTTGGCTTAGAGTAACTTCAGAGGGGCTGTTTGTGTGAGGAAAGGCCATCGACATGACTAAGGATTTTCAGAGTCAGGCCATTAAACAGGGGGAAAAGGGCTGCAACTGTGGAAGTGATATTAGTAATGCCACGTCCTGTAAAGCACCAATAAAAGGAACAAAATGGCACGTGCGGCACAGAGTGCTATTTACAGAACCACTCATTGTGTTTTATTGCATGGAGTTACAGCCAGTGCAGCCCTCCAGTAAGTACTTGAGTAATAAAGCATGAGGATGATAATAATGTGTTTTATTCAGCACAGGCTTATCGCATGCAATCAGCTAGTTCACTTTTATAACCAAATTCTAAAATAATATATTGTAAAAACATACTCATCCTACCAAAAGACAAGTTAGTTTGCAATGCCAGAATATAAGGCGCAGGAATAGGATCAGGAGGATCCGACTCAAAGAAAGCAAAGGTCGAAATACCTAAGAGGCAGGGGTCAATGCTAATGCTAGAACCGGCTGATAGGCATTTGTCACGGTGCAGACCGAGCCTTCCGCCCTGTAATTTCATGGCATCTCATTGCCGTGTTTCCATTTTACAGGCAGAGGGTAGGAGATCAAGCCTCCGTCCAGACCGAAAGCCCGTGTTCGCAGGGATGACGCAGCCCAGGCGGCACGGCGCGGTTCCCGCGGGACCCCTATAAACCCAGGTAACGGAGCGGTGCGTACTTACAGGACATCGGGCCCTGTAGCCCCTCTCAGGGCGTCGTTGTGTATCCGTCTGAGGTTCTTATTGTCCTTCAGGATTCTGTGGAATCAAACATTGACTCTCTTTACATCTCTATTTTAAAATAAACCTTTTTTGGTGTCTTCTTCCCGTCTATTTCGATCCTTTCTCCCACCACAGCAGTTGTTGCCATATCTGGCCTGGGAGCACTCGTATTTCCCGTGCGACCTTTCCCTCCGCTGATGCCATCAGACCATTATCGTCTACGCTTAATTCTGATAATTTCCAATTTCTTTTGACTTAAACCAGGAACAGCCAGTCTGGCTCCTTCCCTGCAGTAGCAGCATACAAAAATGCAGCAAGAGATTTGCCCAAACCAAGAGCTAGTCCCCAAGTGTGTGCGAGTGATTTAAAAACTGTTGATGTTTCCAGATGTAAAATGCAGATTCCTCAATTTGGGCTACAGTTTCAAGCTTTCTATTATTGCTGCTAAATTTAAGAATTCATTACATTTTATGAAAAATTATGAGCTTTTCTCATAAAATCTGCAGCGTTCTAGGGGATGGTGTTTCAGGAAAAGCAGTAAGTGCTGCAGGATTAACAACTGAATTGCAGCGATACTAAATCATGCAGTTTTCTAATGGATATCAGGAAATGGAAGATACAGCCAGTTAAGCTGAAGGAATAGCCTTTGACTGTATTTGAACTATTATTTACTGTTTAAAAAAATTACTGAGGAGGGAAAACATACTCACAATTGATTCAGCTTTGTCCCATTGAAGGCGTGGCTGTGGATATCTTCAAATCCATTTTTATATAATTTACTGGGGATTAAGAAAAAAAAAGTGTAAGGGAAAAGGTTCTGGAAAAGATGAGATTATGTTATTTACTACAGGTTTCAAATCTTAATGCTGCATTTGTTTTAATGATTAGAGGGTCTGCTTATAAAGAACAAAGGTAACTATTGCATGACTTACGTTAAGTCTAAAATTAAGATAAAATTGCAGCTTAAATTCCCTAGTCACCTTCCTGTTTAGCTGTTGAAGAGAACTTCTGCTTACATACAGATCCTCCCTGCTCCAGGGGGCTCACCTGTGCCTACCTTGGGCTGAGATCCAGAAACAAGACATTAGTCCAGGTAAACTCCTGGCACGCAGGTGACAACCTGGAGGCAGAAGCCCTGGATTTTGTGGTGTCAGCACGCGTAAATGGAAGACCGCAAGGGCTAGAGAAGCGTCAGGTGGAAAGCGACTCTAAAGCCCGGAGGGTGCTGCTGGATTGCAGATCCTCTGCGGACAGCCAAATCTTCCAGCAGCCCAAGAGACAGCTTTGCGGAGAGGCAGGGGTGAGTTGCACATCATCCGTCGGTCAGCGAGCTGTCAGCTCCCCCAAAATACTGCTGCCAGGCTTGATTTGTGCTGTGGAAACCTTGCTGTCCCCTGTGCTGCACCTGGGGCCACCCTGGGTTCTCGATTCCCCACCCGGGGTCCAGACACCTAAAGGCTGTGCGCTGCTGTGCCTGAAGTCCAGCTCTTCTCCCTCATTAGGAGATCTACCCTATGGGTCTGATTTCACTGGGAAAAATCCATTTCTGATACTAAGTTCATGTTTCCAATATCATTTCAATATAATCATTTGTAGGTAGTATTTTTTGCTTTAATATTGAGCCCTGATAGAAAACTTGGCACAGCTTATAAATTAAACAAAATTTCTGATGTTGCTTTTCCACTTGTTTTTGGGAGAGCAGAAACTGGGGCTATGGGACCTGCTCCCAAGAAAAGCTGAAGTGTGGGGTCTGCCTGGCTATATTCGATAGGAGAAGGGGTCTATCTCAGCACAATGCTGAAATTAGTAACTTCCTTAAAAACCGCAACGATATGTAGGATTGATTTCCCCATCCACGTGAAACACTAACTGTTGAGTAGACTAAATTAGCTATTTGTAGTGCAACATATTACTGCAGGCTGACTTTACACCTTCATAGATTACTTGTGTTTCACCAGACCATGCTGTAACAACAGGAATTACTTCAGCTAATTACAGTTAACCGCATGGGGTGGGCTTAACGTCTATCTCTGCAATTTGGAAGCTGCTGATAAGATAATTATTTTCTTCTTGGGGTGAGCTCCCTATCACAAAAGGATGGGAGAAAAATGGTTGTTGGCTGTTTCCTGACTGAGTTAAACTCCCTCCCATTTAATACACTTTAGGGTTACAGTAAAAATTTTAAGCACCTTTCTCCATCTCTTCTATGTTCATTTTCTTGCACCATTAACAGAATCATAATTTTTCTGAAGCTATTTTGAGAACTTGGTAGGAAAGAGGTTCATAAGATGAAACGATGCCCTAATCTAAGCAATTGTTCCTCTTTAATATCATGTAGGAGTAGTCTTCAGTCACATTTATGCTCAGCTCCTCTAACGGTTTCAGAAGGTATTGGTCAATACCCAAAATCTGTGTTGAAATTACTGTCATGCTGGCACATCAGCCCAATGAAGGGCCCAATCCAGTCAAGTGCAGTTCTTGCTAATGTGCACACCTCACTTGCGGGTGCAAATATACGTGGAGTTTTTTGCACGGTGGTTTTGGTACATGCTTGTCTCAAGGGAAGGTTGTCTGGATGTGTACTGCCTATTTAAAATCAGTCTGGTCTGCAAAGGTTGGCTTTACTGGCCTCCAAATTGGTGCTTGTGGCTACAACACCGCTGCTGCTCCGCTGTTCCTTCCTTGTGAGACCTGAATTTCTGCCACATCCTGCAGAGAGGCTCGGTCTGCTTTTTCCTATTTCAGCACTTCTTTGTGGAAGTTTTTGTGAGGACAAGGGTGCTGCGAAATCCATATGCGGTTCTTGCAGTGCTGGCAGATGACACCTCACACCTTGGCTTTCTGCTGCTTTTTTGCGTTCCTCAGGTGGGGCATCTCAGCATCAAACCCACCCGCCTCACAGGTGGCTGTATCTGCTAAAAGGAAAGTCTTGGGTGTGGAGACTAAATCAACTTAAGCTGAGTCAAGAGAAATCGGGGTAAGAACAAGCATCGGTACTTTGTACCAATTTCTTCTCTCCCTTCCTCCTCTTCAGAGGGACCCTGTGCAGCTGAAGCTCGGCAGCTTTAGATCAGTAGTATCAGCCTGGTTAGTGCCCAAAAGCATTATTTCAAGAAACCGCATCCCTGAGGGAAGAAGTGAGACTTTGGCGTCCAGTGCAGCGTTTGGAGTTTATGTCCTGTTGATGGTTTTTTTTAAAACAACGTTGCATGGAAGATGAGGATTTGGGTTCCTCTTCCTATTTTCTTTCCTAAGTGAAGTTAGCTTTTGGGTAAAACACTGCTCTTCAGCTTCAGCCTCTCTTTCCTAAGCATTTCAAAGTTAACCCACACTACAGACATACATTGTATGGGACTTAATTTCAAAATTTTTTATAAAGTCAACCTGCTTTCCTCAAGCAGAAGTGTTATCCTCGCACAAGGAACTGGCACTAGGATTATTTTACTCACAGTGTCAGTGATTCATTGTTCATCCCCTGGAAAGCATTTTGCGGTATAGTTGTCATGCGCAAGTTATCACAGAGCTCCCTTTGGGAGAAAAAAAAAAAAAAGAAAGTTTTTTTTGTCAGTGATCCAGGAACAAAATGGAAAAGACTCACAGCTGGGTTAGGTTGGGTCTCTACTTACAAAATAAAATGAGCTTCCAGTGAGAAGATCTGTGTCAGATCTGGAAATTGTCTTATTCCAGTGTTACAAATGCTCCTGGAGAAAAGCATAATTCCCGTTTACAGGAGAAAAGATTACCAGAGCGGATGCAACAAAAAGCCAACTGGGTAGGTACAAGTTTAACAATGCATTAAAAGGTGAGTGACAAATGTAGTAATTTTTAATTAGGCTCTAATTGTAGTTGTAAGACCTGTAAAAATTAAGTTTTGTAGCATCCTCAAGCAGTGTCCTGGAGAAGCAGCATATGTTCTCTCTACATTAAGCACAAGGAAGAGATTTTAGTTACCCCTTTGTCATAGTACCTTGTCAATTGGAAAGTTTTATTCTAGAAATAAGCACTTAGCAGAACTAATTTGCAGACTTTACTACTGTTTTGTCCATTACTGCCCTGGGTTACTTTACTTTCTTGCCTGTTGAAAGATCTCACTATTGGGTAACTGCACATTAAAGCTACTGTAAATGATGTATGTACTTCTGGTGTACCATAATGCATGAAAAACTTTTTTCCTTACAATCCTTTCTGTAATTTGTCTGCTGCCTTAGAGAAAAAAAAACCAAAAAACCAAACCCAAACAGCAAAAAACCAGAACTCTTTCTTACAAATATTTTAGCCTTGGAAGGTTTCTGAATGCTCCATCCTCAATGTGCAACAGATTTTTCGTGTTCAGGATTAATCTGTAATGAGGAAAAAATATTTCAGTATTATAATCGTTATACATTTGGGAGAGTCCTGAATTTTGCTTGTGATTGGCCTTGTCAGAAAACAGTCAAGTGCAGAATATGGCAGAAGGCTCCCACGCTCTGAGCAAACTTTCTACAAATATACCACGAGTGCATTTCAAAGCAGTATTGGTAATAAAAATGGCCTGTAATTGTTAGGTAGCAGACAAAAGACAACAGCTCCTGAATTCTCATGATTCATTGAGTTGAGATGATCTGGTTTGGATATCTTGGTCACTGGTGGGAGTTAGCATTTTGCCGTCGTCTGCTGGTTCTTTGGGATATGGGTTCTGGGCTCGTGGCGAGCCTGACGCACTGAGCTTCTGCTTTACTACAGAAGCACGAGCGTTACTGATGCTCTGCCTAGCCAGGAAAGGCAGCTCCTCAGATGGTTTGACCTCTTAGAGCACCATGGACTTCCTTAGAGCAGTGGCTAGTACCGCCAGATGCCTACTGAGATCTGCAGAAACTGGGAGATGGAGGCAAGCGTGTGAGAAATACCGTTTGCTAGTGGTTGCTCAAAAAATGGGGGGACCCTCTCAATCAAGGAGCACTTTCTGCAGCTATACTATCTGATAAACCTATACGTTTGCATAAAAGCCCAACAGGTGTAGTCCAGCTCCCTCCCTATGCTTGATTTACAAAATTCAAAGGTTTTAGCCTAAGAAATTGCAACAAGAGTTCAAATTCAAGGATGCCATTGGACTCACCTACCCTGATCATCCATTTAAAGTGGCCTCGAGCGCAGCTTGGGACATCAGGCCCTTACAGTGTGAGGCGTGTAGAGCATTCAAGATTCAAACAGGTTTTCTTGCTAGCCTCCTGTGGCTCTTTATGGTCTTGCTTGGAAGACAGGCAAATGACAAGCTATCCATAAACTGTAGGTGAATGCATGGGGTCAAATCTTCTATTCCTTCCCTAAACCCATCATTGATTCTAGGGGAAGTTGGACACAATCAGAGGTGGACAAATCTGTGTCTCTTGCTTATGTGAGTAACTGGCTTCAATGGAGTTCATACATATATAAGAAAAAAAAAGAAAAAAGATGGATTTGTCCTCACTTAGTTGCACCATCTTTAAGCCTCTTGCTGATCATGCTATGTGAAAAAGGCAGTAATGAGATATTGAATCAGATTTATAGTTTCCAATTTCACTAAATATTTCAGAGCATTCTCCTAGTCATTGCTTTTAACTCTTCCCCTCTCTCTCTGTCTTGGATGCCTGTGCTATGCAGGTCAGGTTTAAAATCAGTACATGTTCTGTTTGAGTAATATGTCAGTGCTCAGAAGAAGAGCTATGCATATTAAGCAGCTGCATTTAAATACTGTAGAGCTTTGAAAACTGCATCTTCAAAAAGGAAGATTTTTCTCATTTGTCGTCATCTCAAATTATTTCCCCGCTTAGAAAGCTCGACAGTGCCAGCAGAAGTAGACACGGAGCTCCGCTCCTGCCACTGAGCTCGCTGAAAGCAGTGGGACTTTCTACGCATGGATGTCTGCATGATTTAGATCTCCAAGGCTAGACCTTACAGAGTGCTCGCTATTTTATATGGTACTTTGGAGAGAAATGTTTCTCATCATAGATCTAATCCGAGGCCAGCCGAAGTAATAGAGAAAGATTCAGGTCCAAGAATACTTCTCTGCAGACTGTTTACTCCTCGATGATCCTAAATCACGATATGGGTGCCTTTTTTTAAGTGATGCTTACATTTCAGACAAAGTGGGAAGGCTGTCAAATGCGCTCGCTTCTATTCTCTCCAGGGAGTCGCTCTGAGAGATTTCACTATAATGAAAAAGGCAGACACAAAGCAATACATTAACAGAAAACATACCAGACATCAGCTTTCCACTTTGTATTTCCATCTTTTATACGGAGTCGTCCAACCCCCGCTACCGATTCTGGTTTGGCAGCAGCGTCTGTGCCTCACCTCGGACATCTCGAAAGCCCGTGACGGCAGGGTTTGAGAGGGACCAGCCTTTTGCTGTCTTGGCAAAAGGGAATGCCAGCCCTTTGGAATAAGCATCTCTGTAACAGCCGATCTCCGTTTTCTCAGTAAATTGTAGGTAAGGTATCGACTAAGGGCCAGAACTCACGTAAACAGAGTGAGCCCAAACCTGTGAGCCTTTTGCCGCTATCGTTGGTCCCGCTTAGTGAATTTATTTGCATGGGCAAGGATGTAGATCATGCTCACGGTGCTTCATACACTGTTATTAAGTCAGGATGATGGTCATCTAATCCACAGATGTAGCAATATACAAATATGCATTCAGTGCGCTTTATGAATAATTTGGGGGTTTAAATGCCATTTTCATTACGTGCATGCAAACTGAAAGGAAGTGGCTCTTTTTCATCATTACACTGACCAACATGACTGGTTTTGTAGGCACTGTTGGATTTTGATGTACAGACACTCCTATTCAGCGCATGTACTTAAGAATAACCAATGCTGAACACAGAGAAGGAAAAAAATCCGCTTATTTGATGCTTGTTAAATGCCTGTGAGATTAAGATTTATGGGACTGCACAAAATTGACTCCTGGAAGTAAATAGTATATATTGAAACATATGTAGGGGAAAGGTCTTCAAAACAGTGTTTTTCTCAACAGAATTGACTGGAAGGGCACATAAACTAAACCTAAGATTATATGCTGTCAAGGAAAAAATATTTTCTAAACAATTGGAACGCATCTACAAATTCAGAGTCAGTATTGTCACAGTCTTGAGAGTTATCTTATTTCAATTATAATTACGCGAAAACAATTCCTTTTGGTGTTGATATAAAACCCCTTAGACTAAAATGAATTGTTTTTTTCACTTGTAGTGGCAAAGGGGAATGCACACTAGAAATCATATATTAAACATGTATGTATGTCTTACAGAACTATTTATGATTTTTTCCATAGTCGGAATTCAGTGAGATTGTTATTTTTGGTATTGCACTAGTTACTCGTAAATGAAGGATGGATGTAGAACAAGTGGCCTGCAGGGCACCTGATCCTCGGAGACTCATGAGCTGGGAGGGATCAGTGCCTGCTGGCAGAACTTGAAGACTCTTTCAGGTCTGGGGTCTGAAACATGGTCCTTCCATGGGATTCCTCCTGTCTGCCACTGGCTTACCATTTACGCATGTTGGAATGACTTATGGCAGTGAGAATAATTTATCATCAGATTTGCAGGTGGTGATGAGTTGCCAAATAGATGATTTAGAGGTTTAGAATTAAAAAATATGCATTTTTCAAAGTAACACTAAATCTCAATAAAATTATGAAGTGTTCTATAGATTTACTTCAGACAAATGCATCGATTTCTGCGCTGTTACTTTGGAGAGATACATTAAAAGGACACAAAGAAATCAATTAAATTCTCTTTATGGAAGGGAAAATGTCAATGAACAAAACACTCTCTGTGAAGAATAGGATATGCATACAGTTTGGGAAAGTTTAGCCTCAAGTCATACAGGTAGGAGAAACTTTAGATTTAAGTTGGTCTCCCATCTGAAAATGATAAGTTCTCATTAGTCATTCAGATGCAAGTGAATGCAAGAATACCGCACCGTTGGATTGTACTATAAAACTTTATTGCAGTGGAATACATGCAGCGGAGTTTAGCTTGCTTTTGACTTGCTAGAGCTGCAGGAAGACATAAGTTTATAATCTGGCCAAAATTGTTTAGCCAGTGAGCACTAAAAGCTAAACTAGTCCAGCTGTGTCTATTCAGGCATTTGCATTACCCTCACCCTTCAAGTCTTTGCCTTCTAGAAGGCACCACAAAAGGGTTTCCTACTTTCTCTTTTTGTTTCCTTGAAAATAAATTATGTAACATCAATATATATTTTAATATATGATGCACTAGGTGCTTTTCAAAGGTGAAGGGAAGCATAAAAAGTGCACCTTGAAAAGAAAGTGGCATCATTTGTGCTGCTGCTTAGGTTCTGGGGGAGTCGTTGCCCTGTTCTGCATCGCATTGGTGTGTCTTCAACTTTGTCCTTTAGGGACCAGCCAATGCAGATAAAAATAAAAAAAAAATAAATAATAGAGACCCAAGCCTGCCATCTTTCAGCTGGAATAACAACAGAAATAAGGGCAAAAGTGGTCAGACGAGCCTTATGGTCTGAGACCTTGATATAAAATCGGTACAAAGCCAAGGGAGGGGGAGCAACACAGACCCGGTGTGCAAAATCACAGCACTTGTAAATCAAAAGATCCAAGAAAAGGTTCAGTCCTACGGATCCCCTGCCAAGCTTGGTGCAAAACGCCAAAGAACTGTCTTATTTGGGTGCTGCATAAATGTATAAACATAGAATGCCATATAGCTATCATGGGAGTGATAACATTTGGTGATAGAAATCTATCTCCTCTGCCAATCAAAAGCACCTATCATCAGTTATTAAGCTGTATCCAGTCCTCTCCGATATGATTAATGTTTCATTATGTGATCTGTTAAACAACTGTTGAAAATCACACCTTTTCACACAGAATCTTTTATATACTGCTTGTAAGAAAAGAAATGCTATGTTTATCCTTCCCCAGTGGGTTTTTTTCACCAATAGTAGGTTTTAGCAACACATTCTCACGTTATTGAAAACAGATGTTATTTGGGATGGAGGTTTTTGATAGAATTTCTAGCAAGAAATTAAGGAAAAGCTTAATGAAAAATGTTGTCAACTTACATGATGAAGGCATCTCGAAGTCCTTCAAACGCGTGTGATGCGATTACTTTTACAGGCAGGTGAGTAAATGACCTGAAAAAAGAAGAGCGGGAGGAAAGGATTGTAAGGCGTGGGGTTTCCTTGTTTACAGATTGTACCATTACAGTGGGCAGAAAACCAAAAAAGCATAAAGTCGCTTTATTTCGCCTGAAGTTCTCTGTCCCTCTGGGGCCTGATCCATTTACCATTGATCTCAGTTAAATGGAATTCAAAGGATATTGGGTCAGTTCCTCAACAGCGTAAATTTGAGACTAATCACCGTCAAATCAATAATAATCATAACCTATTAAGTAAATTAATAGCCTGACGGAAATGGGCTGCTACATTCACAGTCAAGGGAAGCTAGAGTCTATTTACAGTTAGTTCCTCAGGAAAAGCAGCTTTCATGTAAAGCTTTTTCTCTGTAAAACAGTATCTTTGCATGCTCTGGACCACGTTCTTCTCTCAGCAGTATCGCTGTAATGTTGCAGCATGGCACCCTGAATTCACTGGCAGTGCTTTGGCTGCGTACAAGTGTAGAAGAGATCCAAATCAGGCCTGATGTGGTGGATTTTTGGTTGTGGTTTTTTGGTTTTTTTTGTTTTTTTTTTAATAATTAATTGCAACACTGTGGTTAGTTGATTAAAAGCAAGTGTACATTTTCCTTTTTTATTTTTTTAATTATGCTGACTGAGAAGTTAATAAAGATGTGGGAGCCAGATCTGCATTTTACCATTCTACTTCACATCTGAATCACATTACTTTTTTACCAGCCAGCTTATCTAGACATGACCACACTCTCCCCGATAATGGCCATAGGAAAATATTTAACATATTTCAAGACGTTATCTCTGTGCAAACAGGTAATTGCTCTATTTTGCTTTTTAATTACAAATATCTAGCCAGAGACATTTGTTTCTCATCCTTAAAACCCCTCTCTCAAGGTTTTTTGACTGAAATGTTTCCATGCTATTCCTAAAACCTGCCTTTTTTTTCTTTGTTGTCATAATCCTTTATATGAAGACAATTAAAAATGTTTATCAGCTTTTATATGTACTTATATATGTATGTCTTATATATATATATATATACACGTCATGCCCACACAATATAGTGGCAGGCTGTCACACATATGTATGTCTCAGGGTTACTAGATGCACTAAGGAGCCTGGCAGTCAATTCCTAGCTACGTTCCAAACAGTCTGTATGATCTTTAGCAAATAATTTCGTTTCCTTGCACCTTGACTTCTTGTCAGTAAACTGCGAATAACAACGCTTCCCTACCTAATAGGGATGTTGTAAGGATACATATGGTTTTGACGTCACTGTGATTGGGTCATACCTGTCCCTAGATGGACGTTGGCAAGTTGTGTTGTGCGTGAGGTTTGGTTAAATCCGAAATGAAACCGTCATGTGTCTTGAAAAATGTATTTGTCCCTGAGGGGACGGAAGGGTAGAGGTAATCCTGTAGTAGGGCTCAATACTCTGAGCCAAAAGGAAAAAAACTTCAGGAAGAAGTGAAAAGGAGAAGCTGAGAAATTCCTGCTCTGTAACCCTGGCAGCAGGAACCTCTTCATTACTGCTCTGTCAGCTGGGGCTGCTTGCAAAATAAAACATACCTTTTGCGAAAGCGTTTGCAAAAAATATTATCGCTTACAGAAGAAGTAGAAAAGTGCCCGAGAGTGCAAAAATAAAACCCGGTCTTGGCTTTTAATTACATCAACATCTTCAGCCAAAGAACCTCGTACCTCCCCGAGCCGTGCCGGCGAGCAGCGTGGTGGTTGTAAATTCCCGTTAACGCGAGGCTCGGAGTGACCCGCTCCCCCTGCCCGCGGAAAGCCTTTGGCAACGGTGCTCCCAGCTCAGCCACCTCAGCTGCGCGATTAAATTTAAGTGGGATGATCCAGCACTTTTAATACGTACCGTAGTTAAACCGCATGACGGCACTTAATCCGTTCTGTATTTCAACTTCATTGGTTTTTGTTTTTTAACTCTCCTGATTTCACCTTGATAGCTGGAACTGTGAACTCATCTGCACTGACATTACCTCGTGCCATTAAGCATCTCACAAAACAGCAGGAGCAAAGGAAAAAGGCAATTCGTAATCAGCCTTCTCTCTTAATCCTCAAAATACTGGTGTAGCAGGCATAGACGGGTCCACATCAATACAGACATCTTAAATTCACCAAAAAGGTGAATGTTCCCATCCCTGTTCTTGTCTACTTTACCTTTGTGGTTTATATCTCAAACCCTGCCTGCATTAAAGGGAAACACGTTCGTTCAGGTGTCTTTTTCTATACTTACAACATTTTGAAGAAGATCCTTTAGCTTGCTAAGCACAATCCAGCCTGTATATATGTATAAGCATTTAGGTTAATAGAGTTTTGAACTGCTTGTTGCAGGCTTAATTCTTTCCAAAGCGCCGAGTAAAGCGAGGTCTTATCTCCTGTCTTGAAGTCTCTGCTATTGAACATGACTGATGTCTTTGATAACACACAATGAAACTGAAGCAGGTACTGGCAGGAATTAAATATTGATTTCTTTCTGATAGCACTCAGATTGTGACACTCAGATGTGACCAGTTATTCATCTCTCAGAGCCAAGGAAGCTTTTGATAAAAAAAAAAAAGAAAGTACAAACTGTGTTTTACAAAGCTGTGAAGCTTTTATACGTCTAACTTGCCTATGCTACTAGCCTGACTTGTATAGCTCATGAAAGGAGGGAGGCATCCATCTTCAATACAAGTTACCAGCGCCGGTTTGAAAGAGTGTTGTTAGTTAAAGGATGAACTTCTGCACTTTTAAGAAAAACTGTAATATCTCTCTCATAGTTAATACATCACAACTTGTATGCTTGTACTCGCTCCTGCCATTCAGCAGCTGACAATTCTGTGGCTCCAGATAATTGAGGGACTTTTCTTCCTTGGAGAAAGGATGGACAGACAGGAGTGGGGAGCCAGCCAGCCTTCTTGGCATTCACCAGCCCTTAGCATTTCTATAAATCAAGCTTGGTTTTCAGGGTATATCGTTCTAGGCAGTAACATTTGAAATGGCCAGACTAAATACGTGTAAGACTAAGAACATCGGGAGAGAGAGGAACAGCACCTGGATTGACCAAATCCTGTCCTTGCCTGGTAGCTCAGCTGCTGTCCTTCTCTTTTCAGCTAGCGTTTGTTTCCTCTATTTTTGTTTTGAAATCATAAATTTAGAGTGGATTTTTCACAGGGACGGTTAGTGTCCTGTTACTAGGATTACCGGGGCCAGCAGGGACCACGAGAGCAAAACACCTTCTGCTTCCCCTGCTGTGAATGTATAGATGGAGCTGTAAGAGCTCTTCAGAAAACATTCATGGGGCGGCCTATCCCAAGGATACAGTGGCATAAAACCTCTCTTGTCCTTTTTTTGCTTCTGGGATATAGCAGAGGCAACTTGACTCGACAACAATTTTTATCTGCTAAAAGATAAGCTTCGCTCCTGCGCTACCACATAGACTCAAGCCCCAAGAGAAGCTTTTGAGAGGTCTAGATGCCCAAAGACCTCAGGACCACTTGCAGTCCTGTTGATGAGGAATCAAAGCCTGAGCCCACTCGCACCTCTGGAGGAAATCTCTATTACAGAATTCGCCTTTTGCAAAAAGTGATTAGTTGAACTGGTAATAAATAAAAAAAAAAAAAAAAAAAAAAAAGCAATGGGCCCTATAGCGATAGGTATGAATGTGTTACTGCAGCTGGGTTGGCTGTTATATTTTAGTGTCTCTATTTTATAGGATTACTCATATCTCTAATGGCCAAAAGGTGAATGCATAAGGTAGAGTCTTGCTGGGAGCGGCAAACGTTTTATTCTGTGGTGTCCTTGGACTTAACTCAGAAGGATTGGGAATATTGATTGAAACTAAGACTGAAAGTCCACCATTTTCCTAGGATTTTCATCAGCTTCTGGGGGAAATGTAAAGTGTTGGCATTGATTTTTAAAGCCCTGTATATCGAGTATTATCTACCTGAAATACGAACTATGATGCTGGATATACCACACAAGGAGCCAAAGAATACTTTCCGCTAGGTGATGATGGGTGATACATTATCTCCTATGAAAGACACTTGGGGCCCTGAAACTGAATTCCTCTGTCAATCCAAAAAAGCCAAACATGCCCTTAGTGAAGACACGGTAGAACTGCCTACTTGTTCAGGCTTTTGCTATAAAGTTTTGGATTTGGTGCCTGGTAATTTGGTGCCTAATTACGGGCCACTCACCCTGCTGCAGAAGCCCTGCACGCAGGGGCACACACTCAGGCACAGCAAAGTGAACCTCACTATGAAATGAGGTTTTTGGAGGGGCAGAAGGGTGTTAGGTATCCAATGCTCATTCCTGTACAGCTGGAGTTAGGTGCCTATCCGTTTTAGACTTTTCTAAAAAACCCCAAAAGTACATACGAGCCTTCAAAAGAAGGAAAATCATGTTTTGTTTCAAACTATAATGGTGTTATTAAAGATTATTTTTCTGCTGAGACTAAGAAGACGCATAGCTGCTCTAGTCAAAATGGCACACAAAGGTGTCTGGATAATGGAGTTTCTATAGAGTTTGTGTAATGTCCAAATTAAAAACAGGAGCCTGAGAAAAATATGGTCAATTCAGGTCTGTATAAAAGACATCATTCTGCAAGCTGTCGGAAGCCTAATCGTTTTGAAAACTCTTCCAGCAATAATACGACATGGCAAGAATAAGTCGGGTAAAGACAAATGGCTGAAATTTCCCTACAGGATATAAACTTGGGATATAACAAACTATCAAAAATACATTTGGAAGCACAGCTCATTACAGCATCAGGGCTGGCATTACTCAGGTATAGCTGGAGTTACTTATTGGTGTTTATTCTCTTGACTGACTTGATTGAACTCTTTTCTGTCTGTAAAGTTGGTTTCTACAGCCAGCCTAATAGCTGGACTTTCTGTACAATCAAAAAGATTAAATGTTATATTAAAGGTTGAAGGGAAAAATACTTCTCGATGTGACCGATCCACTGCCAGCTCTGCGTGTGGTACAAACACCGGGGAAGAAGCGTGCTTGTTGCAGTAATTACGGAGAGTCTCTCCAGCATCCACGGGCTCTGCTTTCTCTGACAGTAAGGTAACACAGGGAGATGGGGAGGAAACAAATTCAGGACAGAGATTTTTCTGAAATCTGACTTTGGAGGAATGATTCACATGGCTCTAGATTAATACAAATTAGTATTTCTTGCTCCTAGCAGTTCTCGAGCTAGGGAGAAAGGGAAGAGGAGATCGGGGATAGTATCTTCCCTGGGGAATTTCAAGAGCATGTTAAATTTACAAACAAATTGGATGAAAATGGAAAACACAGGGTTTGTTACTAAAAGGGGCATAATAAGAAAACCCCAGCTCAAGTCACGCACAGATAACCAAGGGATCCTAGAAAAGGCAACTCGGCTATCTGTTGGTCGTCTAGTCCCGTGTTTTGATGCCACGGTTGTTTAGACCAGTGCTGTAATTGAGCCCGTAAACAACACAACAACACTTGAATACCTACCTATGTCAAATATTTGTTCTGGTCGACTAGATCACGAGCTTGTGGGAGTGGGGTAAGGGAATGCCTGTGATTCCCTGTTGTAATGTGATCCTAATTCCCAGAGGAGCATTAGGCAGGAGGATAAGATGGACCACCCTACAGAGGTCCAAACAGCTGTCAGAAATCGCAGCAGCTTTTTTACTACCAGAGAGGGCAGAAAGATTAGCCACTAACCCGTCAATCAGTTGGACCTCGAGAAGAGGCGACGAGCACTGCTGGGAGGATTTTGATGCTTAATTATAGGGGGCATTAAATTGCACAAGCTTTGGGAGAGGAGGCTGCAAGAAGTCCGATGGATTGGTGAAAGAAAAAAACAAACCAACTAGGACTGACAGAAGGTTTAGGACCAAATATCAACCTGTTAATCGGGTTCACTTTATAGTTAAGTATACCACCACAAGGTGCTCTTTTGGGGGTAGGGAAGGCAGCTGTTGCCTCCTGCCACGGCGGGAGAATAGAAAAAGAAAAGTTCAGACAACTCCGCTACCACTTCTCTCCGCCGGCGAGGCTGCGTGCCGTTTGGAGAAACCACTCACCGTTTTCCCACGGCCGCGCACCTTCTTCCCACGGCGGAACCCCAGCCCCGCCGTTCCCCCTCTTTTTTTTTTCTAAAACCCAAGTAAAAAAAAAACAAAAACCAAACCAACCCAAACCCCTCCATCCCAGCTCCAGCACCCCACCCCAAACCTCCTCCCCTCCGCGGGACGAGCGATGCTGATAAAACCTCCCAGCCGGGACAGCCCACGGAAAAAACGCGGTTCTTCCGTGGGGGGGGGGCGCAACCTCCCTCCCCCCCCCCCCCCCCCCCCCCCATCGCGGAACGACCCCCCTCCACACCCACCCCCCTTCCACGCATCCCCCTCGCGTGGGGCGAGCCCTTAACCCCACCCCACCCGCGGTACTTACGCGCGGGGGGGCGCAGGCAGCGCCCCCCGCGGCGGGGGGGGGGCAGCGCAGGGCGCCCTGGCTGCAGGCGCAGCGCGGCGGGCAGCGGCCGCCGGCCGCGGCGGGGAGGAAGAGGAGGAGGAGGAGGAGGAGGGCTGGCACCATGGCCGGCGGCTTCTCTCGGCTCTGGGAGTCCCGGGGTCCCGGCCGGAGCCCCCCCCCCCCCTTCACGCCCCCCCGGGCTCCTCCCGCCCCGGGGCGGGCTCGCCACCCCTCCGCCTCCTCCTCCTCCTCCTCCTCCTCCTTTCCCTGGATGCAATATCTAGGGGTGGCAAGCAGAAGGTTGCCTTTGATTTTTTTTTTTTTTTTTTTTTTTTTTTAAATGAGGTCTGGAAACGGGTCGGTCCCCTCTTGGGAGGATCGTGGAATCATTTAGGTTGGAAAAGACCTTCAAGATCAAGTCCAGCCGTCAACCGTGCCCATTACACCATGTCCTGGAGTACCCCGTCCACTCGCTTTTTGAATATCTCCAGGGATGGTGACTCAACCACTTCCCTGGGCAGCCCGTTCCAATGTTTGACAACCCTCTCAGGAAAAAAAAAAATTTTTCCTAATATCCAACCTAAATCTCCCTTGCCTCCTGGGGAGGACGAGCGATGCTCTCCGTTCCTAGAGGCGTTAGGCGGGCGACGGTGTCAAACTCAATTCTGCTTCAGACTGGGAAAGCTGAGGGGGTGGAGGTGCGGGCTTTGGAAACTCCCATTTGCCTGGCTCGTAACTCTTTTGGGAGTTTGTGTCTGGGGGAAGATGCATCACATTTCCCCGAACGGGGTAAATGCTTGTTGCGCAGATACGGCAGCCTCGTTAGCGGATGGGAATGGTTGGGTATGGTATCTGCTCCCATACCATGGGAACGGTTGGGGTACGGATGTCCCTGTCAAACGCTCTCTTACGGCTCCGCGGGCAGTTCTGTATCGCTGATGAAGGGTTATCATTTGCCTGCCGGGTGATCAGAGAGACGCGTTTCGGGGTGCGTGACTTGTTAATTTATGATCAATTATACCCTTTGCGTGGAGGAACTAATCATGTTCTCAGGCCTACTTATCTTCACAAAGGTCCATTCGTGTTGGAAGGGGCTGTCTTCCACGCAACCATCATTATTGCTGTTGTTGTTATCATTTATTACTACCGCTGTAGCTTCTAGAAGCTATAGTTAGAAACCAGTACCCTATTTATGGCAAGTGCTGGAGCAAACCACCAAACCAGATAATTGACCCCCAGAGCAGGATTTGCAAAGTATAAGGGGATGGGTACGTCACCAAAAGCTACCTCTGTCTTCAAGTGTATCCAGGAAAAAGGAAAAAAGCAAAGGAGGGAATGACCCAGCACAACATGGGTCTTGTCTCCCAGTTGTTGCTTTAAAACCATGGAATCAAATAATAAAGCCTTTTACAGGTTTTGGTGTTTAGGACTCAAATGTGAGAACGGAATGAGGCGTGTGAGATGTGCGGGGTCTGGGGGCATCCCTGTATTCTCAGTGGGGGCTTGGAGCCAGAGAATAAAGCTCTGAGCAACTCCTGTGGTCTGGAACCAACAGCATGGCCTGCGTCCAGCCGGATCGGGAGCTGGAACCAAATCTCGCGCAGGAGGGTAGGGTGGCAAAGCTCTGCTTCGTTGTCCCTCCCGAGAGCGCTACCATCCGCTCAACCTTCTTCCTTCGGCATCATCCGCTCCGCTCCAACCGATAGGGATGTTAGCTTTTATTCCGGCCTCGCAGTGGTTATGAGGTGCGCTCCATCACTTTATTCTGCTCTGCTTGGCGTACTCTTTTTCTCCACCACCACGGCAGGGTTATTCCGGTGGATGGTCTACCTAATTCCAGCCAGCACGTGCCTTTATATGGATCTGGCCTCCTCCTCCCCACCTCCCCATCACCTTTGAAATCGAGGAAAGTGGTGGGCTTATGAAAGCGAGGGACCAACTGACAAGCGTAGGATAACGTCGTGCCCTTGTGAGGACCTGCTCATGCGACGTGCATTTTTCCTTGAGGTCTGTCCGTAGGGTACTGCTGACCCTCTCCCAACACTCAGCTGCCAGGGTCATGAGCAGTAGCAGGTTTCTGGGGTCCTGCAGCTTGATTTCCTACGGGAGGAGCAATCAGGGAGGAAAAGAATCTGGGTATATTTCTTGTGTTATTTACATGTGCTCATACACATTGATTTGGGAGGGAGACAGCCAGAGGGCAAGCAAGAAAGTCCCGTCTCGAGATTCCTCCTGGCAAGCTGCTGGTTCCCAAGGAGCAGTTTGGTTCCTGATTTGGCTGCGTGCACGTTTTACGTCGGGAAGCAAACTCCCCGCTGCCAGATAGCTTGTCTGTCCACAAAGCTGCCTACAGTCCTAAAGTCAGGCAAAACAGTGCATCTTGAAAAAAAAGAAAATTCATTTGACAGACCATCTTGGAAGAGCATGGGGAGCAGGACTACTCTTCTCAGCCCTTACAGAAGGATTACTGCATGCAAGGCTGAAGAGGCACTCTATGCAAATACATCACGGAAGGAGTGGAAGAAAGGCATCATAAAACAACGCCTCCATTTAAAGTGTGTTAACCTTTGGTGTCAGGTAAGGAAAGAGAAATGCCCCTACAGCCTTCAGTATTTTGACCTCCAGGTAAAGTGCCGGTGGCTGTGAGGTGTTTTGCGACTTCAGGCTCACCGAGGGCTGGATTTGCGCTGAGAACGAGACATATCAGATCTCTGAGCCTTCCCTTCCCCCTTTCAGCAGTTTGTCAGAGGACAGGAGAGCCTCGCAATTAGCCACGTAATTATAAATCGGTTTGTTATTAATGCGTCTTTATGCCCGTGTGCGTACAGAGTACATATCTTGCGAGCGACTGCAAAAACCATTTAATAATCTGTAACAGTCACACATCCTTGATGGCATTCAGCCCATTGATCTGCATTCAGCCCACTAATTCACCTAAGCTGTCATAGGGCATCTTGTACACGTTGTAGGGAGAAGCAAATTTACCCCCCTGAAAGCCCCTGCCCAGAAACTATCACTGAGAGATGTTAGCTGCGTATATGAAAACATTTTGATGCCCTATTATTTTCAACATACCTAAACCAGAATTGTAAGCAAAAAACTTTATTTCTGATGGAAAGACATGATCATTAGGCAGCCTTGCACATCTGGTCCTGAATTAATATCTATCCCAAATGAAGTAGTAATTATGCATAAGTACAGGCATATATGCACGCGGCGTTAACCAAAATTCACAGATGCAGGAGTAACAGCACTTCATGTACGGAGGAGCCTTATACAGCTCTGTAACTACACGTACAAATAGTTTTACACCTACGTTCATACACGGCTGTATAATCGTAATGAATGGCACTACATATATTTTACAGTTCAGGGAACCATCTTTATTCTGGCAGTACTTAAGCGGGCGCTTAACTTTGATGGGTTGAAGTTTCACTGATGTCGCAGGGAATTAAAGATACGCCTGATGCTATTCTTCTGCTCAAGCGCTGGCGTACGCGGGGATTGCTTTCCACACGTTGGAGCGCTTTCCTGAATCCTTGCCTCAAGGCCGCTGTGCCGAAACGTACGCGAGCCCCTTCTGCGCGCCGAAATCGCGGGAGTGATAACGGCCGCCGGGGCTGCAGCTGTGGGCTGTGGGTTTGTTCCGCACAGGAGAAAAATGTAAACAGGAAAAGCCCGCGGCCCTTTCTCCGTCGGATCTCCCGCTGATCTGAAATGTGGGGTTGATGGAGCAAGGACTGAGAGATCTGGCTCGGGGGGGCTGGTACGAGGTTTCTCACTCCGACATCCAACAGCAGGGCTGCAACCTGTCGGCCCGCTTTGCTCGGGAACGACCCCGAACTGGCAGCCACTGTAGACCCGGTTTAGGCCAGGTATTCTAATTTACCGTCTTTCTCTCTTTCTCCATTTGTTAACCTTAACATGCCTTTTTTTACAGTTCCTCGGAGAAGTAGTGCCAGTGGAATACTCGTGTGTAGAAAAAATTGCTTTTGAGGTACAGAACACAGCTAATTACGGCGTTACAATTAGCTGAATGCCCTTAACAGAGTCCGAGGGGGGAAATGATGGTGCAGCATCTGCTATAACATATGCTTTTCTAGTTTCCAGAAGATAACAGTGGGCATGTATGCTCCCATGGATTGTGCTTTCTGCCTGAAGAGCAGAGCAGCCCGCAGATGCTCCAGTATTTCTTCCACCCGAACTCTGCTAGAAATGTCTGATGCTGCATACATCTGTCACGATGAATTACGCTTTCTTGGCTTCAGACTCCTTCGTGCAGACAGACTTATAACGACGCAACGGTAATTCATGTCCCGTTGTTCCTGAGTGCGTACTTCATCCTAAGGGTGGGTGTCGTACCGAGAAGGGTGTAGAGGTAACAGGCAGTATGGCAGCGCCCGAGTTTGTGCTCAGCTCTGAGGTGCTTCTCATTGTTCACTGAATTACCATATAAATCCGATCAACTGCTTCTTTCTGTGTGGGTTTTTTGCCCTTTTTTTTTTTTTTTTTTTTTCACTGCCCTATTGGAAAGCTGAAGTGCTCTTCGGTGTACTGTTTAGTGAACAAAACCTAAAACGGCTCATTGTTTTCTATCCTATAGATTAACTTTGCCTTGTCCAAAACATCCCAGAATAGTTGTAGCCCTGCTAATATACTGCTTAGCATGCTGAACTATCGTAAATACAGTCGAATTAGAGCTGAAAATGAATGAGCTAGCTTAGTCAAATGCTGCTTCAAATTTCACACAAGCCTTTTGCTCCTTTCTGTTACTTTATTTCTTTATCACATTTTTAACATTTCACTGTCTTTGGCCTTAACCAGGGCCCAGAACTCCAAAAAGAAATGCATTTGTAAAGACATTATTGAAAAATATGTCACTACTGTTGCAAAGCAGCATGTAGTAACTAACTTTGGACCACATCCATCCTGCTAAGTACTGATTAATAGGAGAGTTTGTTTATAGAAAGCGGGTCTCTGTTATTTAGCCAATTACTTAATTATCGATTCTGTCTCCCCAGTTTGCTTGGCAGTCTTGCGCTATGATCTGTGGCAGCACCTGACAAAAAAAAAAAAAAAAAAAAAAAAAAAATTAAATTCTTGGGAAGGGCTTTGGCCAGCACATATAAACCTGCCTTTTACCTCCAGTAAAGCCTGGATGAAGCATGCTGAGAGAGAAAGAAGCCCATGGCTCCTCCTTAAGCAGCTGGAAAAGAGTCGTGCATTTGTAGAACGGCAACTCTGCCCCAGTGCTTTACTGTGCGTGTTTTCAATGTAGCGCTAGAGCTGTCGGTTCTTCGTGAAGATGATGTCATATGGTTAGTGCACGCGTCTTTATGAATTAGAGGACTGCGACCGTCTTGTGGGCATTACACGTCCTTACGTGGAGGCTGTGAGAGCGATGGGGAGTTGATCCTGGGGTCTCGGCGGTGGGACCAGGGTGGCAGTGGAGGGGAAAAGTAAATGAGGGGAGTCCAGGGGTGGGGATGATTCTCACTCGGGCCATAGTATTAGTTCTCTGATGGATGCATCAGTGAAGTCTTACTTATAACTCTACGTGAGCATACGCTCGCAGGTGTTAAATGAAGTTAGTGGGGCTCCTTGTTTGTAAGAACGCCTGAGTGCCTGGAAGGGGCACTGAGCTGAAAAGACAGGCTGTGAATTTATACGTATACACGTTATACGGCAAAAGCCTAAAGGCTGGATAAGGTTTGAAGTAGGATGAGTTGTAAGCTTTATTCACTGGATGGCAAAGCCCGTGGTCTTTGATCCAGTAATCCCTATGTCAGTTGGATCATAAATCCAATAATTAAGTACAGTGTAGTTTTTCAGTCCCTCTTCGGAAGACTTTCTTTCACATTCGTGTTTATCTTTTGTCTGTTGTCTTAAAATGTCAAAAGAGGGTGGTACAGCCATTTGCAATCAGGTCTGAGCCTGATTCCTCTGTCACTTTTAGTGTGTATTATGCACTGATTTAGAATCTATTTTAAAATACATTAAAGCCATAATGAGAAATGAAGGAAGCCCTGCACTTCTGAGTGCATGTTTGATGCTTACCTCGTTGAATTCAGGAAGAAGGGATTATTAAAGACATAAAAGCTGTCTCTTTATCAGGAGCTTAAAAACACTCCAAGGGAAACAAAATCTGTTGTGCTTAGCTGCTGTAATTTAAGAGCCAAATTCTGCTCTCATTTATAACGGCATATATTTGAATTTGGTTAAAGTTGGATTAACATTGCTGCAAATGAGATCAAAATGTGTCTTCAGAAGTTCATAAGGTAAGAAGCAGTTTTGCACCCTACCTTGTTCATTTTATCTATGCGTATGCTCTTACTGACTCTGTGCTTTGGCATGTCACCCTGGAAAAAAAATAATCTCTGGCACATTTGATCTCTTTTTAATGGTTCTAGTCAGAATGGGTATTTTTCATTCTAAGGCTAGATGTGGCCAGGTTGGTAAAATTCCACTGGGATTTCTACACTTTGCCATTCCCATGATATTTGAATACTGCATGAAAAACTAATGGCATGCTGCCTAGATCCTGAGATTTTGGTTCAAGTATTTCATGGACTTCCAGGTTCAAAAGGGCTGCAGTTACACTGAGTTTCACTTGCTACGTAACGCAGGCCAGCTTGTGTGATTCTGACAATGCAGAGATGGGTAGGAGAGAAGTAATTTTTGTAATTAAACATTGGTTTAATAGTTAGTACAAGTTCATTATATAAAAATGATAGCTCACAATCTGTCGACAAAAAATCAGAACTACCCATACTATATTGATTAAAAGAATACTATTTTTTTGGTAAACATTATGAAGTGGATTGGAAAGCAGTTAATACATTTTCTTCTGGGAGTTGATTAAAGAAGAATTGAATTAGGCAAACATATGTGGACTTACAAGGGACGATAATTCCAAATCTTAATGTGCATTTCAAATGGGATAGTGTTAGCCATCCTCAGCTTGTTCACTTTCCTACCTCTTCCACTAACATCCAGTAGGGTTACATTATTTCAAGGTCAATATTTCCAAGGGTGATTCTTTCCAAGGGTGCAGGACATTGTGTAATTGGCCATCGGTCAAAAAATGCATTAATACTGATAAAGCATGAAGGAATGTTTTCTGCTTGTCCTTATATGACTTACAAAGTATACAGCACTTCTTTTTTCCCCAACTCAACGTCAAATTAATGGAGTTTGTCAGCTGTTTAGGTAATGAGCTAGAGCAGACATTATGTTTTTGGAGGAGATGTGTGTGTGTGTTACATTGTGAGGCCAAAATCCAGAAAGATGAATGTTTTCAACCATCTTGACAAACAGACTATCTCCCTGAATATACAGTGCCTAGTACCCTTAAAGAAAGATTATTTTTTAAAACCTCTTAATGATTACTGGCAGAAATACAAGAAAAATGGAAAACATTTTGATTTACACCAACATGAAGTGAGATTGGAATCAAGTTCTAAATGACAGGCATTTTTTTTAATTTTTTTTTTTTTTTTTTTTGTGCTTCACAGGTGTGGCTAAGGAGTTAGTGTAATGCTTGGGAACAGGCCCAGGACGAGTGACTGCAATTCTTCCATGTCTTAACTGGGTTCAGCTGTGATGTGTTTTTGCAAAAGCCAATAGTATCACCTGAGGTTGAAAAGCTGGAGCTGATACCAAACTTCTCTGCTTAGCTTTTACCTACCCGACTGCTGCAGCAGCACCTGTCTCCAAAGTTTCGTCTGTAAGCTTCTTGTAAAGCTCATGGAAGGAACTAGACACCTCCAAAAAAGTGATCCCAAATTATGCAAACCTTAGAAAGAGCCATGCGGAGCAAGCCAGGGAGCTCTGGGCAGATGCATGAATATGAAGCCCGGCTCACATTAAAGCAGGAGGCAAACAGCTGCATCCATCCAGGATCCAGAGTTGCAAATGCCTATATCTATCATTTGGGAGGAGAAAACCCCTGCAAACTCGTCTTTTAAGGAGTTTCCACAGGGGGAAGAAATGCTGATGCCTTTGAGGAGAAGGGTGCCTGGGCTTGGACGCTTTCCTGCTCTAAGAGTATTTTTGGATTTGTGCCTCCCACCCTCCTGATGAGCGGTGCAGCTCTTGGTTGGGGCTTGAGCACCTGCAAGCTTCTGCCTTGCAGAAAGGAAGGTAAGAGGTAGTTTTTCTTCTGTGGTTCAGGTTGCTATAACTTTTGCCTGCTCTTATTTTTCTCCGTAATTTCTGATTCAGATTAGCTGAGGGGTCTTTGCTGATGTGGTATTGTTACCGTTCCCTGCATTTATTGTTGCTAACGTCCCTCTAAGATGTGTATTCTGCTAGTTATCTCTGGAACGCTTGTCTGCAAGTTTTTTGTGTGGCTGAAAGGGGAATTCCAGGTATTTGTTGGTTTAAGGATGAAAAAAGCTTCCACTTAAATCCCTTCTCCAGCTGGCATCACTGTTTCCTTTAGTTTCTCAGTTTGCACCCTTGGAAGTCAGGACTTCTGGTATGGACCTTCTTTCCGTCTTCTGGGTTAGCACCAAATGAGAGCGCGACCCGTTGCTCCAGGGCTACGTTCTGTGAATGACCCTCATGTAATTCCCTCCCCTAATTAGCAGGGAGATGGCGTGCCGGGTAGGTGCTGTGCGCACATCCAAAGGGTTTTGATTCTTAAGCCCGTGCAAGGCAATGGCAAAGCTTTCCTGGTACAAGCTTGCTATAACCGTAGAGCAATACAGTAACAGCTCCTTAATTAGCTCTTGACTGGCATTGGTACTATTCCCCAAATATTTGTGTTTACTAGATCTCTGCTAGAAATCTAGGGCAAGCTGCTTGGTATTGGTGTTTGAAGGGTTGGGGGCGGTGAGCGTGGGGCTGGAAGGGTGGTGGGTGCTACTAAAGGGTGCTTGTGCCAGGGGATTCCACCCCCCACCCCCCAGCACAGCAGATGTCACAAGGCACTTCACTTATTTTCTCATCAAGCTACGCTCTTACTTGTTCTTCCGCTAGGTTTAACCTACTGTGGATGAAAGGAGGTTTTTCTCAGGCTCATCAGGCCCAGAGTCTTCTTTGAACACCAGCCAAAAGAGGCTAAAGTGAGTCCTTGGGTAATGGCTCTCATCACCAAAGCCTAATGAGGTGGGGAAGGGCCACAGATGACCTCTTAGTGCAGCATTTCTGATTGATTATTTGTCTGTTTGGATTGGGACTCATTGTCTACTTTTATATATTAATTTGGGATGTCCCACTGCCCTTCGTGATCTCTTTTCTCCCATGTACTACCTCTCAGGTGCACCTCCTCTGATGTGCCCTAGATCCCACCCCTTGGCCTCCTCTGAGATGTAAGAAGTTACTGTTCCCTCCCAAAGGCAATCCTTGCGTTCGCGCCAGCAAAGCTTGCCTTGGCACGCTTCGGCTCGGTCCAGTCCCATTGCTCCTCCCTGGCCCTACCAGCCCAAGTTGCCCAGAAGGGCAACTCTCCAGTGGGGCTCTCCCAGTATGCTCACCTCCTGGTCGCTATTACCCCACATCCCTGGCATCCATAGGTGTTTCTTTCTCGCTCTTTCCAGCCCCTGCACAACCTCCTTTCAGCACTAGCTTCCTCTGCCGGTGCTCACCTACCTTCCTCTACCTTCACGCGCAAGCCCGAGAAGCCGAAGGCAGTGCCAGCTGTGGGTCTGATGCAGTCCTGCCGTGCCTTTTCCTGGCTCACCCTTGCACAGATGAAGCATGCGTGGGTGTGAAGGAGAACTGGAAAGGGCTCAGGCTTAGCCAGCCAGCAGTTGCTGCCTGCTCAGATCACACAGCAAGCACCCTTTGGCTCAACTCTCCTGTCTCCACCTCGTTTCTTGTGGCTCAGAATAAGTGTCGGACTGTACACGTGGCTGCCAGAGAGGAGAGCGTTTTCCAGGTACAAAATGAAGCAGAAGAATATGGATGAGAGAAATATCAGAAAGTAATTTCATGGCGCTTCCCCTACTTTCCTTTTTCTCCTCGCTTTCTCAGGTGCGTTATGTCCCTTCCCAAGGGCAGGTCACAGGATCCAGATCAATCTTTGCTGTCATGAGGGCACTTCTTGGTGTGGCTGCTGAGTACGAGGCCAGGTGATATCAGTGTGGGATGCTGGTTGCTTTAAGCCTATACTTTGTCTGCTTTGGGTCAAAATAAACAGGAACGGGGTGCACTGCTTTAGAGTTCATATGTAATTGCTGCAGCCCCGCAGATGAAATTCATTCAACACATCTCTTGTTTGTGAAAAATGTAGAGGTCAAGATAGTGCCTTTTCACACCTTTCCTCGTTATTTTTGAGTTGCGTGTTGTTTAGATGAGTAACCAAGAAACTGGGGGAAAAAAATAGTCTCTTAAAAAAAAAAAAGCTTTGTTGCTTTGATCTTTATCTAATTAATAAATAAATAATTGGCTGACCAAATCCTAAAAGAAGGAGAAAGCATTTGATACTCTTTATGTATCTGTGAGCCTTTGTACAGATTTGTATTGTGCTAAAGTGAGTAAGGGGCTCAGAATGAAAATAAATGTGAATATTTTAATTTGTGATGAATAAAAACTGAAGGAGAGGAGTGAATTCAATTCTAAACTATTTAAATTTATGAGTATTTGCTAAGAGAGGAGTACTGTAACAACAAGAAGTGATTGCTTTTTTTTTTATTCATCCCTGATGTCCAGGATGTCTTTCAGTTATTGAAATTGCATGGATGTGAGCAATCTCACGAAAAACAAGTTGAGCGTGCTCATAGGACTGAAGTTACTTGTATGTATTAATCCCATGGAGTTTAAGGGGATGAATGGTGTAATTACAGCTACTTTTGTGTCTGTGGATCCATGAAGTAATAGCTCCTGTCTTGCAAAGATCTGCTAAGGAATTAAATACTTGCTGAAGCTGCTACATCAGACGGGTGTATCTCTCATCTTCCATCCCTCCAGATAAAGCAGTCAATCTGACTTTTATAACCCAGTCCATTTGTCTAAGTTCAGTTACTGCAAGTTCACGTAGCAGTGGCAGGGTGGAACTTGTCCCAGGGTGTAGTCATACATCACTCTTTAGCTGTGATTTTACTTCTATGTAATAACTGATGCAATTTAGATGTGCAAAAGAAACATGTTTGAATTATGGGTGGCCAAGGAAACTGCCTTCTGAGCAGTCACTTTTTCAGGGAGTACTGGTTTAATCAACAGGCTTGCTGCCAACCCACATCTAACCAGATTGTCCTCGTGCCAAAGATATGCCAATTCAAGGCAGATGGCTTGTGAGAAACGGCTTGTGGGAATGGAAAAGAACAGCAGGAAGATTTCACTGGTTTGGAAAGGCTCAGTCTTGATTCAGAAATTGTTCCAGAAGAGAAGCACAAGCTGCTTTGGGAGAGGAAGATAGGTCTGAGGCTCTCCTGTCCGCTCTGCCTGATGCCTTGGGACATCATGGGAGAGCTGCACCTCAACACAGGGGACCCAAATGTGGCATTATTTCACTCATTCCACATACCAAAGGTGCAAAGGGAAGACCCCTCTGTCACCTCTCAAATTCAGGTAAAGTAGACCTAGCCTGATCTATTTTCCAAAGGACCATTTCATGGGAGAGCATCGTTAGTGTAGGTGAAAGTCATTCCAGATGGCAGTATGGTCAAATCTCTGGGTTGACTGGAGGAGGTAACTCCTCGTACCTCCAGTCATGGTCTGACTGTGATGAGTGTTGAGAGGCACTTGAAAAAATGTCAAGCATAGTATGTTCTCGCTGAAATCAACAGCACTTGATAGGCCAAGATATAGGTTTATCTGAAATGGAATTATTTTTTGAAGTCCCATGACAGTTATAGTACATCAAGGGAAAATTAGGTCTAAATTTAATACCTAATTTCCCCTGCCCATCTTCGCTCATCAGCACTAAAGCTGTACTATAATGTACTAACTCTGTGGCTTGGGGCCAGTCTTTAGATAAGTTTAGCTTTTCAAAGAGTGAGAAATGCACAGGGCAAAAATGTGAAGACATGATGTAAAACACGAATAAGTAACTTCTAATAACTTGCACCATTCACTGTCACTGAATTATATTTGTGATCCTGTTGCCATTCAAATCAGCGGTCACAGGACTGACAGTAAGGATCCCATTTCCATAGCTAGAACAGCGAGCTGTTCCTGAAAACAGATCTTCCAAATGTGGATCTACTGTTTCCATAATGCTATTGGGATAAATCCAACATCACCAAAGCCTAAACAGATGGAAAAACAATAGCAAACTTTTACATAGTGCTTTTACATTTAGCGCTTCTAGCACTTTCCAGTTCTTAAAGCATCCCTCTTTGTAGGGCAGTGTTATTGAAGAGCTGAGGCATCTAGAAGCCAAGTCACTTGTCAAAGGCACATGGGGAGTTTAAATTATGATGATTTAATCACTGGCCCTTCCTTCTTTTACAGGGGTAAGTGGGGATTTCTGGGTGAGCTGGTACTTTGGGTGCCCAGCTCCCGCCTGCAGGCCCACATATGCTGCAACAGCTGGATCTGCTGCAGTGCATTCAAGTCTTCATTGAGTCATCTGGTTCTCATGTACTCGACTTCCCAGTTTGCTTTTTGGATTAAGAACCTGGTGCTTAGGTACGCTTTAATAATTTCCTGTCCAGTAGGCGAGGATCCTTAAGTTCCTATTCAGTGACATTGAAATTTGAGTTTTTGCACAGGCAGAACATCCACTGACACAAAGGAAACGTGTGCCCAAATAAGTCTAAAGGAGCGGCCAACTCTGAATATTTGTCTACAGTAATAATTTCTGGCAAACTGTCTTCTGTCTGTACATCTGCATGTTCTGTAAGGAATAATTCTGCACCTTAGCATCCTCAGTTCTCTTAAGTGACTTTACTTCACACTTTCAACTGAAATACTTTGGAGTTAAGGCACAAGTGAGATCACACTTATACGCTCTGGTGTAGTGTTACTACTCGTGCAGTAAGAAAAACTCAACACAGTGATCTTGTGAGACAGCATTTACGATGTATCTAAATTTAAATACATCTAAATCCATTCTAAATTCTGCTAAGGGGGAATCTGTGATTTCTTGTGTCTCCTTGACTTGATTTTTTTTTTTTTCTTTTGCCTTCAGATCTTGTCATAATAGGAAAGTTGCAAATGAAGGCACAAGTATAGCAGTTTTGTCTTTTTAGATTTTTTTTTTTTAACATAGAGATCCCACAGTGTAACATGCCTTAATTAATGGATGGCAAGAATGGATAGCATAAACTACTGATGAATATTGTCTTAGCAAATTAAATCTGATTTAATGCTTTAAACCAAAGAAATATTTGCATAGCTAATGAAACTGATTAACTTAGAATTAATTTGCAATGTTTAGTCATACGGCTTAAAACTAAAGTGATGTTAGTAATGTGTTGATTATTATTAGTACTCAAGATAATCAGGCTTGCTAGATGATTAAATGTAAATACATAGTAAAAAAATTGGTTCAGGTTAATAAACAATTTCAAATAGGAAAATGCCCCATGATAATAAAGTGAAATCAAGGAGTATTAATTGTACAAGTAGAAGTTAAGAAGTGTGAGGAAAGCTCAAGTTCCCTCTTGTCTGCTGAAAGTGGGTGAAAAGCTCCTTCTTTTTAACTTCCCTTTGATTTGCTAATGATTTCTTTATGATCTGTGTTACACTTGTGCCTGGGAACAGTCAGTATGGGCCACGGACCCGATGTACCCAAGGGCTGTACAAACAGACCTCGGGGAGCTCATGGAAGTGTGGATGGGAGCTAATGGGTAGAGGCATCGGGCAGAGCAGAGCGTTTGTGGGTCAGCACCTGCGTGCACAGACACCAGGGACCTTGCTTCACCAGCAGCTTAAATGTAGCTGTGATTTTTTTTTTTTATTATTATTTTATTTTTTTTGGTTCTGCAAGCCTTGTAGCAAAGTTTTGGGATGGGGGTGCAAGGAGGACCATGTAGTGACTTTTGGAGATGTATAGGAAACTCCTCCTTTGAGATAAGGTCTCTTGGAGAAAGTATGGAAGTGCATGCTTAAAAATGAAGTGCTGGTGGTGCTAAGAGGTGGTATTGCTGATTTGAAGGGATGCAGAGCTTGCCGGTCAGTAACCTAAAAGAGATAGTAGATAAATAACCTCAGCGTAGGAAGGAAAGGGCATGGAAAGCAAAGTCAACCAGTTAGCATTTGATAGGATAGAGAGGCACCGAATAAAGTACCTGCTCTTATCCCGTTGTCTGCAGACTCAATCAGCCTCTAGAGTAACTGAGGACAGCTAAGGGATCGTCCACGTCATATCATTTTTGGGGGCTTTTCATGGGGTCTCTCTGAAATTTGGAGTCGCTGCAGTTCTGTGGCGGCGTTCTGGGCTCAGCCAGCGCATCCTGCCGGATGGTGCTGGGTACGGCGGGGCGCAGGTGCCTGTCCTGGAGCAATTTGGGGACTCCCCAGGCCACGCGTACCCTCCTGCCCCGTGTGGCAGGCTGGCCCCTGTCTGTGGGTGTGGGGTAAAGGGGGGGGGGAAATGCGGAAAAAAGAATCCGGTCCTTAGGTTTCTGGGTGTCTGAGTTTAACCTCAACCTGTCAATCTCATTTTTATCTCCAAATAAAAAAGGTTTCATGGCATGTAAAAAGGGTAAAATTCTGGCTGTAAATCTGATCGTTAGGTTCTTGCTTTATAGTGCTGTTTATTGCAAAAAATTGCCTATTTAAACAGGGGGGGTTTGTGCTTTGAATTTTCATAGCGTTAGAGTTAGATCAGAGTTGACTAGGCAATTTCTTCACTCGGTTACACTAATGTAAATACCAATTAAATGAATGTACAAATTTGTTTCCATAGAACTGCGAGCAGAATTTGACCCAGAGAATCATCAGTTGACTCCACGTTGGCATGCTCTTACGTTTTGCTATGAATTAGGAAAAGTATAAATCAAATCAACTTTTTATCTGTCAAGAAGAGGCCTGGGATTGTGTTTTCTGAAGTCTTGTCAGTAGGAGTTGCTTTTCTGTGCAAGTTTTCTCAGACTATTTCTTAGAATGGAGGGTCCACAGAGCTTATAAACCAGAAAGACAGTGTTGGGGGAAGGCAGATGTCCTCTTCTGGGTCTGATAAAGACACTAGCTTTGGCCAGCTGACTGTTGCAACTGATGTGCTGGAGTCTATAGCTCGTGCTGGTCAGGCAATGTGAAAGATCATGTGAACTTTCCTCATCCACTTCACTGGGAAGTCCGTGGTAAGCTTTACCTACGTGGCCAAAGAAAAACCAATGCTCATGATCTTTTTTGCTTCAGAAGGTGAGGTGGAAACCAGCAGCAGAAGGGTACCGACAAGCACGTGGTGATGCAGAGATGGTAGTTGTTTGTACTCTCCATCTGTTTTTCTGCTGTGAAACTACTTGCTTCGTGTACCATTGCACGTCCTCGTCGTGTCTCAATGCTTTAGTGGCTGGGTCTCATCCCTCCATGACTCCTGCCTTACCACTGTCTGAAGATGTGTTCAGTGTGGATGGTTTTTGTTGTTGTTGGTATTTTTTTTTTTTTTCCCCCCACCCCTCCCTTCATATCACTAGATTTTGGTTCAGATCATTTTGACCGAATTCTCACCTTTGACTCCTTAACACGAAGTTTTGCAATGCCTGTGGGTTATAACCCTATCTCTTGTTATGGCTCGTGAAGTCCCCTGATAGCCACAAGAAAAAGGCTAAATTTAACTCAACTCTGAACAACCATTCTTGCGCAACACTGCAGTGCGCTGCCACTCCTTCCAATATCTCGGGAGACCTTCCCTATAGGATAGCATCCTTATTTCTCGATAATTCACTAGGATCCATGCCTGCCAGTAGGTAAAGAGCATAAACATGTTTTTTTCTAGACTCAACAGTAATGTTATGCAGCTCTGTCATCTCTGTAATTAGCAGGCGCTCTGGTCCCTTCCGTATCATATAGATACACTTCTTGCTCCATATATCATCCTTTAGAGGTGACAGCACTGTCTTCCCAGATAATGTGAATGCATTCATGGGATATTTCAGGAACTGATGTTTCTCTTTGCTGCGGTTTTTTTTTTAATGTACGGGAAGAGTGACTTGTAGCTGAATAAGGAGAAGGAGGCGCATCCTGCTGCGAAGGCAGATGACCCAGATTGCGCGGGCACGTCGCGTGGCTCTGCCAGATGCTTCGGTGTGGTCATCTCCGAATCTGTCATCTGAATTCTTCCTCTTTGTCAAATGATGATAATACCTCTTCCTTCGTGCCATCCATTTCAGAATTTTTATGTTTTTTAAGGTAGCTACCACGATGATGCACTGGCCTCTTCTTGGATATTCTAGGTGCTGCCATAATAAAATAACATGGCTTTTGTACATCATGTCACAAGTCCCACCAGCTTCTCTCTGTCCAGGGGCTTCGCTGAGGGATGGAGGAAAGGGGTGCCAGCAGACACCTGTGAGCCCTGGAGAGGTACCATGCATTGTAACCCCACACTGTGGAAGGATATAAAATTTGTAATATCATCCTAATGCTATCACAATATATAACCCACATGTACACGCATGTATTTAGCTCCCAAGGGGTATTCAGGTTTGACTTGTTCCAGTAAAAATCAAGAGGAACCATAATGACATTGATTTAATTCAGGGGAGAATCAGGCCCACTGCCAGGTTCAAGATATTGTCATATTCAGGTTAACTCTATATACTGATAATCTTATTAGAAAGAACCTCCTCTATTGCCTCCGTTACTGCATAAAAGATCTATCCTTATACTGTGTTTAATGCAAGAGAACAATGTTTATAACATGAGAGTTTCCTGCTTATAATGTGATAGTATTCTTGGTCAGCATCTCTTGATGTTTTACAACCAAATTGTAAGTCCATTTAAGTGATTTATTACACCACAGCCTGGATAGTAAGCACAGGTAAACAGGTTCTTGGGGAAGATTTAAACTGGGAGGACAGTCACTATAAAGTCTAACAGAAATTCATTGCACTTCACAGATGGAACAGATAAAAAAAAAAAAAAAAAAAGTCCGTAACTACAGACAGCAGGGAAAGAAAATCTTAAATTATCAAGATGCAATGAAATCCTGTTGCAGGGTGCCATACAAACTTCTTGGAAGAAAATTTTTATTTAAAAGAGTATATGAAAACTGGGCTTGGTGATAGCTATTTTAAAAGCTCCCCAGACTACCTGTCCCCAGCGGGCCGGCTTAAGAAGCTGGTGTGATTATATTTGGGTGGTCAGGGGACGGGGACTGACTGTAATGACGTTTTGTGTTGCTAAAACCTGACACAGATCTGCAGACTCAGGAGCGTGTGTTCTGATAGTCCCAACCAGTTAAAAATCACGTGAAGCTTTCCTGCAAATCGGTCCACCATGAAAAGGAGTAAACGTCAGGATTTTAAAATTTGTTTTCTATTCTTTAGCATTTAGGGTTTGCTTTTTCTCCCTGCTCTCCCAACTCCTCTCTGTGACCGTGAGGACTAGAGGCTTATTTTGTAAATGGTGAGTTGAAAACCACAGCAGCTATTGAAAGGGTTGTCATTTAGTCAATCAAGATGCCAAGACTAGATTGAAAAGGAACAACAACAACAAAAGTCGCTGGCGAGGAGCACGGGCTAGGAAATTTAGAGCAAGTGATAGTTTTCAGAGCTCTGATATGCCAACAAAGTACAGAAAAGCAGGGCAGAGCCAGCAGAGAGGCTGGGAGCTGGAGGGAGGGAGCATCTGTGAAATGGCTGTCAAACCCACAAGTTTTCAAAGGAAAATTTTGGAAGTCTGGAGAGCGTTATAGTCAGTAAAGCTTAATGCTGGCTCAAGATCTTAGTTGTGCTCCTTAATTGGGAGTGCCTTTGCTTAATGAGGAGCTCTTCTTACAGACTGGCTGAGCTGCAGCAGTGAATTTGCTCTTGGTGCAAGTTTCTTGTGGTAGCCAGGACTAATTCACCAGAGTCAATGAAGTTGGTGTCTAAAATCAGTGCCGTATCTGACTCGGAGCTGTTGGCTTTATCCTCTGGTGTGTTTGGTTTTTTTTTTTGCAAGACAGATTTTGAGGGACAGGGAAATAGAACAACATGCTTAACATAATAAGGTTAAAAAAACCCCCCAAACAACAAAACTCTTTCTTTTAATCCTGAAGAATTTGTGGTTTTACTGTTTTGCCTATTAAGCACTGAAGCCACCCCAGTAGCATCGTTCTTGCAGGGAATTGCAGTAGCCTGCCTAGATGTGTTACGTTTAAAGGAGAAGCTTTGCTTCACAGGCAGAATTTAACAGTTACCTTCCAGCTTTGATTTTGCTCTGGGAATATAGGAACTGAAGTGCCACCTGCTATCAGTTTTCCCTCATCCTTTGTACAAGCCCACATCGAGTCCTTCCTTTGTAAAGGCTTGTCTCTAACTTAGTAACTGCTTACACAGGGAGGAAATGAGAGGCTGAAATCTTTTCTTGCTTTGTGACCCCATCGCTTGCCTAAAAAGAAAGAGAAATGGTTTGGTCTCTCTCTTTCATCCTTCTTCTTGCAATACCCAGACAATAGGTGGGCGTGTTTTGTTGAGTTCTGGAAAAGATTTTACCCACTGTGAAAATGTATATAATGGTCAAAGAGATTATGTAAACAACTATACTGACAGCTGTGTTAAATGGTGCCTGAATTCTGACTGTCAGCTGGTTGGGTATTGATTTTGTGTAAATAAACAGAAGGCTCTTTCCAAAACCTGCCTGTCAGTCGCCTATAGTGCCCGGTTCCCTCTGCGGCTGGGGTCGTTACGTGGACATCCATTGCACGTGCCACGTAGGAATTCAGACTAGGTACTCCTATTGCATTTGGTTTCCTTGTTTATATGAAGGTATGTAACTGATTCTGTACTGGGAGTATGTTGCTTTACTTGGATGCTATGGGCAGCGCTTGCCCTCATCCATTTCTGCACCAGAGCAGATCAGAGCTGGCCTTTGTGTTAGCGGCTAGCATGCATGCCTGTGCTCAGAAAACAAGCAAAAAATAGCATGGCAGCAACTCAGAACCCGAAACGTTAGTAGCTATAATTTTACTCCCTGGTTTGCTTTTGGTCGTTTGGCACATCTGTGGCTTTCTTGCAAGTCAAGTGTATTATCGTCAAAATCGGGACAGGCAGAGGACTATCTTAAAACTTGATTCCTTATACCCAAGTCATAAAAGACCTCCTAAGAAGTGGAATTGTGGTTTGCAGTAAAGTCTTTTTATGTTGCCAAATGTAAAGAGATCTTTGATGTAGCTGACAGTTTAGGTCTGGTTTTGTATGATATATGCAAAAAAAGGCATTAGGCACAAGTAACAATGAATAATAATTACAATCTATAGAAAAAAAATTACAATCTATAGAAATTTGTAATTTTCAGTTGAAATCAGCTGAATGTAATTTCTGATGTTTATTATTTGTAATGAAATAGAATTATACCCTCACTAAAGATCCATATACCAGTCACGAACCCCCTGTTAATACCCACTACCTGAAACCCGCGGCACATCAGAACAGTGCAGCATTTTGAAGTCTGCAGTAGGTGCGTGCATTTGCTTGGCTGTGCTTGCTTCCAAGGGAATGTGCTGCAGGGACAGATGAGAAAGTTCTGGTTTTACTGCTGCAGGCAAATACAATTTGTGAAGGGCACAAAAAATTAACTGGCAAAGCAGGCTGAAACACTATTTCTTTCCCTACTGAAAGGAGGATTGTAAAAATTCATGCTTGTGTTTGTATGCTTTGTAGATGCAGAGGTTTCGTTCGCTAAAATTTAAGAAAGATAAGACAGTAGTTGAGAGCTGATGTGGTTGGACCTTGTTTCTACAAAGCCATTGATTTTCTTAATGCAATACAAGCTATGTTATCATCCCACAGTCATTCATTTTTGGTAGTCCAGATCTTTGGCATTGTGGCGGTTAGATGGTTTTCAGAGAGGAAAGGTGGCTAACGACTGCAGCGACTGGTAAGATAGGACCGTAAATTGTCAATAAAAATATTCCTTGCCTGCTGGGTGAAAAAGCTGCCTGCCTGTGCCGGCTTCACGGCGCCCGAGGACTGCAGCCCAGCACCCTCCTCCCTCTCTCCCCACCTGGTAGGATGGAGTTTTCTTCCTGGATGGTGGTTTTGGTGAAGACACGGAGAGCATCTGTTTCCAAGCTGCTTTCTGCCTTACTTTCACCATTTTCTTCCCATTCACCACCCTTTTCCTCCAGGGTAGCATGCACGGAGCTGTGCTTTGCAGGAAAGGTCTCACATGTACAGGACTTGCATATTTTGTCCTTTTTAGGCAGCTGAAGCATGCAGGGGCAAGGTTTACTTACCATTTGTACCGAAAGCCTGTAGAATTTACTGCTGCAGGAATTGCCTGAAGTCAGATTTAAGAAAAAAGAATAAATCCTGAATATTCGATGCCCATAATGTGATGGTCATTTCCACATGCTGGAATTGGACCGGGAGAGTAACAGTTCGTATTTCAGGCTGTAAAGTGATGTGCTTTGGCAGCAAAGCTAGGTGTGTGGAACACACGGTTGATGTATTTCATCAGGTTTATGCTTATTTCATGCCAGTGTCCCTTTGAGGATATCCAGAGCACAGTTCTCGCTCAATAACAAAGGGAGTAGCAAGAGAACCTGTTCCCTTACAAGTGATATTCACTGTGCTTTTGAGCATTTTACCATTTCTACTGCTAAGGGCAGGATAGTGGATGAAAGAGTTCAACAAACCCTATTTCTCATTGATGTCTTCTCTAAGTAATCATAGCATTTCAGTTTGATTTACCGTAACTTTTTTTTTTTTCCCCCTGAAAAGACTATAAACTAGAGAGCGTATTGACTGGAAGAAAATAGGTGCTAATCTTCTGAAACTAATGTTTAATCAGTGATGGAAAGAAAGAAAGTAACTAAAAAGCTTCATCTAGCTAATTAAATAAAACTGGTTATTCTGCTGGAAACAGTTAATGAACCTTAAGTAATATAATTATTTTCAGAATATTAAAGCAGGAAAAAAGTGATTACTTATTTAAGACTAAATAATTACAATGTATTCTTCACTATAAAAGGTTATAGATGCCAAAGACTGAATAACCACTATGCTTCTGATTCTCCATAAAAGGGTATTTTGCATGAGTTACTACATTTGATATCTAGCTTGTACTGCATTTACTTCTTTAGGATAATCTCCAATGATCTCTAAGGGAATTTGCCTCCCTCGGTGCCTCTTATTATTCTCATTTTTAGGAACTTGCAGTATTTGATTACCCTTAAAATCAGCCGTGATTTGTGTTAACTGTGCAGAAGGGATGAAGCGCAATGATTCCGATCGTGACAGTAACAGGTCTGAGCTGAGCCCTGCGGTCTGCTCCGCTGCTGAAACGCTGCTGGGGCAAAAGAGTTTGGCCTCGTGGGCTGAAATCCTTCCTCTCGGCTGGAGTTCAGCTTGTCTCTGAAATGCTACATATCTCTTCTGTTTTGAGATCATGGACAAAGGGGAATTTATCTAAGAATGGCAAGCTGTAGCCTAATTATCCCTGCAAGAGCTGGGAGTTTTCGTTTTGGGAGCAGAGTCTGCTTAATGCTGGGCACTTTGGAAAATCCTACCTGGCTCTGTCCTAATAATCACTGTAATTTGTTTTCCTCTTAGCATCTGAAAGCTAGCACGTGAGGTGGTTAAAAAAAAACCAAAACCAACAAAAAACCCCAACAAAAACCCAACCCAAAACAGCAAACCCCCTGAGCTGGGAGGGAAGCTCACGCAGAGCTGCTATTCCAGCCAGCTCCAGATAAATGACTTTTATTGACGAGGCACATCCCAGAGGAAGGGGCAGTGCAGAACAGCCTTTCTTAGGATGTATCGGCGTTGGTGCGCCCGTTGCTGTCCTCCTCACTGATTTAAGAGCCTCCCCTTCTCCCTGCCTCCAAGTAGGTAGAGCTCAGTCCCTGCACCCCCCTGGTGATGTATTTTGCTGTCTTGTAAAGGGTCTTTGGTGAGGTGGAAAGGGTCCCTGGTCCTCCAGCCCCTTGTTCATCTTTGCAGGGGTCAGACTCAGTTTGGGGGGGAAAAAATCACCCCAAAAGCTGTGCCTTCTGGGAGGGAAAGGGACTGGATTTCCACCTGCCTCCCTAAGCCTGACTCAGCTCCTTCTCCCATCCAAGGACATCAGATGGGAACCGCAAAGAACAAAACACACCCTCTTGTTTTCACTCCCCTCGCTTATCTGAGTTCTATTCAGCGCCCATACCACACACGCTCTCGCTGAATGCTCCTTTCACTTTGCCAAGAGCAACCATCCTAAATGTGGATCCGGCTCATATGATCATTGAAATAAACATCTCGGCCATTTAAAATTATATCTTACACTTGAGAAAGACATGCTGAGGATATAGAGAAACAATAGATTTAATTAGGCTTTTAAAATGTGACACATCTATTATATGTTCCATTACTGCTTTAAAAAAGTCTCTGTTTCTGTATAATAAATCTTGCTATAGTACTACTGTTTAATTAAATGGGTATCAGCACTGGGAACAATTAAAATAAGTTTATGCACTTTCAGGGAAAACCTATAGCAAGATGTGCAAACCAGCATACAATAAAATGAAAAATTAAACCCTTAGTGGGTTTGAGCTGCTGCATACAAGAAATTTGATAAAAAGCATTTCGAGAAAGTAGGCAATTTTACAGTGTAGCAAGTAGTCTGTTCTGCCTCAAAGGTACCAGCCTGTGTCCTCTGGATTTTTGCCATCAGCAAAAGACCCCAGATGAATGTATGTGTTAATACTAGTAAGTGAAATTCATCCCTGAGAAAAAAGGCCTTCTTTAAAGCCCCAAATAGGAGTGAATCTCACCAAGCAGAAAGTATGCATAAATAGGGGGAAAAATGTCTCTCTATTCTGAATAGTCTCTGAGCAGTCTCAATCAAGAGTCTCTTTGCTTGCGGGATTTAGTGTCTGATATCTGAAGGCCAATTTGATTTTAGGATATAGTTTGTATAGTACCATATGTAAGCAAACAGTGATGCTTTCTTAACTAGAACACGATATATATATATATTTTATTGCATATTAAACCCCATTTCCACACTGCATTCAACACAGAGTTTTTACTGTGTTTCCCCTGCACTGCCTCAGTATAAATAAGCAGCCTTGAAACGAACATCAAAACTAAATGGCATTGAATATAATGAAACAACATTGAGTCTAATGAAGCAGAATTGCTATGTAAACAGGGATGCTTTTATCTCATTGGAATTTTTATGGCCTTGCATGTCTCTCGGCTACATTTTTGTAATCTGATTCTTAGGAAATGTCTGATATCTCTTTATGATTTTTAACAGAGGCCAGGACAGTGCTGTAATGTGTGCTTAATGGAGTGGTGTGAAAGTAATATTAGACTTTGCTGGTTTAGAAGCAAAATGTTCGTCTTCCGCGCCTTGTTACAGGGGGTTGGTCGTAAAACTTGGTAACCTCAAAATGCCGATAGGTCTCCCAAGAAGGGAGCCAAGGGTCGGGTTGGAAGTGTTGCTTGGAAGCTCCCTGCCTGTGAGCTCGCGAGCCCTTTCGTTGCCTTTTGATGTCTTTGTCCAGATACCAGCAGCAATAACACGAGCAATACCGGCAAACCTCATAAAACTTTCTTTGGGCTGAGAACCATGCCAAAAGAAGAGTTTTCACTTTCCTGCTGTAACGTAAGCCGTACCAGGACGCTGGCTGACCTTCCTCTGCCAGGGAAGGCTGAACCACCCAGCCGCTGCCCGCGCATCTGCTCTTCGTCACCTTGGGCTGTTGCAGGAGCTCTGAGAAAGTTCATGGCTCTTCCACTGCAAAGAAAAATAACTAGTAAAGTCGTTCCTCAAATATACTTTTTATTATCACCTTCTTTTGACTCTATACTTTTAAGTCATACACTTAAATATATTTGGCTTGCACCTGAACATCTTTTTTCCACTTCCTCACCGATATCTGCTTTTTGCCCTTTTGGCCAACAGCTCAAAATTTAGCCTTTCAAGTTAATGCGCTACAGCTCCTTGTATAGGAAGGGGGTTGAGCAGAAGCACGTGAATAAATGCTGCTATTTGGCAGTGTTGAACGTGGAAGTATTTCTGATAGTACACTGATATATGAGGCCCTTTCAAATTCTCCACAGCCCACTTGAACTTGAAAACAGATGATGGCAAGGTAAACTAATAGGGTTTTTTTGTCTGAAATGTAGTCACTGGAAGAAACGGAAGGAAACCACCATGATATCTATTGCCGTAAACTGTCCTGTTCTCCTAATAGCTCCTTCATCTAAAATACCATCGACGCTGCCAAATCTTGCAGTTGTGGTGCTGTTCTTAAACCTCTTGCTCTTGGAAGCTTGTGAGGGTTTTTGCTTTGTTTTACTGAGAATTTCTGTTTCACTAAAAATTCTTTCTAGACCTTCAACCTGTTGCATTTCTCTGTGTGCTGCCTTTTAACGGGCATAGTGCATAGAACAGCTATGGCATGAGATTTTCCATACCTATGCGTTTATAAAGGCTGAGGACTCGGATGTGGGTCTTAAAATGCATTCCTCAGCAGCCAGGTATTGCGTCGGGTCCGCTTAAGAAATATGCGTCAATTAGCTGGGCTTTCTATTCCTCTCCCATGGGTTGTTGAGTCTGTAATCAGAAATTTAGGGGAACGGCTAGCTGGCCCAACTTCCAAATATTGAAAAACGTCAAAGTAACGTAGCACGTAACTGAAATCGCATAAAGTTTGGGTTTGAGGAATGAAGTTTCTGACACCTCATTTTCATTACAAAGATGGTAACAAGAATGGAAAATGTCACAGGAATAATTCACTTATGTTTGGTCTTTTGTACTATAATTATCTAGTCCTCCTCGCTTTGGGCTCCCCTTTTCCCACATAACTTTTGGGACAAGGTGGGTTTGGCTTTTAATGGTCTAATAAATACAAGTAATAGCTTGTGATTTGTTTAATATTTTGAACTGAAAGGTCAAGGGTAGGAAGATTAAAAAGTCATTGGGGGAAATGCTCTCAGTAAAAGCCATCTCTTGCTGGAAGTAACACAGTTTCTTAAGTAAGCATAAAATCAGTTTAAGAAGGCTCCGAGCCCAAATTAAAGCAGAAAGGAGAATAATGTTAGTGCATAGGTACCACCAGCTATAGAAGGGTAAGTGAAATGAAAAACCAGGCAGGGAAATTATACCCAGGATTTCCCATAGGGTCTCTGCAGTACTGGTTATGAGTTTTTGGTTGGTTTTCTTTGAGCACATGTGGAAAATCTGCCTGAAAGTCAGTGGGACTGAAATAATGATTGAAGTGCTCTCGAGCCTGATCTTTCCAGTTTGGCTTTTGCCAATTAAATTGCAGCTTTTTATGACCTTTCCAGGTAAATGATTGCCTATGCAGTAAGTAACTGGTACCCCCTTTTTGTGTATGGACCCCGAGACAGGGAATTTGGCTCAGATAACACCATGCTGAGCAAATACCCTACTACAGCAAAGTAGTCAAGCTTATTGCAAAGAGCCTTCTGCGAGGGCAACATAGTAATGTGTTTAAAGGCATATATAGTTGCACGCGATGATTTGCGTGTGTGCTGAAGTTCTGTCAGCGAGCACCGCTGCTTTCTCGTCTGCTGGCCAAAAATCTTGCTCCTTCTGCATGTGTTACAGCATACCAAAATGGGCTGAAGTTTGCATGGCCAACCAAAAAGATGTGCTGCTGAGCTCATCCGTCCCAACTTTAAAAGAAAATGCGTGATGAGATTGAATTCTTCTCCCTCCTCTCACGTATGGGGATTCCTGTGCATGCACTACGTTTTCTCAGTCGTCACGCTGACCCTTTAACCCTTCTCTCCCCCTCCTCAATGCCTGCACCACGTGCAAGGAAATTACGGCCTCACCAGCCCATCGCTGGCTGGAGCTCTGCTTGCAAAGCTCCAGACGAGGCTGAATCACGGTGTATTTTATGAAACGCTGCCTGCTGGCAAACAACAGTCTTAAATTCCAGCATCTGCCCACATCCCATCTCCTCTCCCAGGTCTGAGGACCCCCCTCCCCTTTTGCGTGGGAGGGAGACAGAGGGGAAATTCAAGGGTTCTTTGTCCCAACTTTTTTTCCCCTGCTCTGAAGGTGCTCAGTTACGGAGGGTTCTGCCTTGCTCTGCTTCTCGGCAGTGCTACAGTATTGGTGAGGGAGCAAAGCAGCTCAGATCATTCAAGGCTGTTTGCAGGAGTGGCTGAAATCATGTTATTTGTGCACTGGGAGAACTGGAGACCTGAGACAGATGGGTCTTCTCTCAGGGACAGCCTGGAGAGCTTGCATGTCTCCCTGGGGTCCCAGACAAGTGCCCTGCTTGCTTTCCTCTGAAATAGGCTCTTTCCATCTCAGAAAGTGGGATCATGTCTGCAAAGATCTTGAAATAAGCTGTTAATCTTGTGTATTTGTTCTGAATGACAACATAGAAGCCATTCCTCTAAAATGTCTTCTCTTTATTAAAGCAAATTGGCTGAGCAGACATTTGATGGCGGTTTCTAGTTGTGTATTTGGTAAGCAGAAAGCAGGCTGTTTATCATTTTGGTGGAAGGATGCGAGTGCGAGGAGTACAGTCTGGAACGTAATTAGCAGTTTATTGTGCATTTGAGGATATATCTACGTTTTTCCAAGATAAACCTTTTGTGCTCCCAGGTTCACCAGAGCTACAACCCGGCTGTGCAGGGCTGGGAGCTCGGGAGAAGAGCCGTCTTCACCGCTGCCGCGGGTCCGGTGGAGACACTGTCCCCCAAAAGCTGGTCCCGCGGACGGCTGAAGGGCACCGACGGCTACGCGCGACTGTTCGGTACTGAAGGTGTGATTAATATCAAGTGTGGTATTTTCTCTCAGTATTAAAGGTGGAAATGTATTGTACCTGTAATTATCGTCGTCTAAGTTAAAAATGTTACCGCAACAGTGCTAGGTCATTCTGACCTTCTGCGGTGGAAGAGAAAACGCTATTTCGTACTTCTTTTATAGTTTCTTAACAGCATCTTTTTTTCCCTGGGATGTTCTGAGCAGTTAAGCCAGCCCTCCCACAGAGTAGGATCATGCTCTTCTTATTTAGTTGCAGAAAACATTTACCATATATTATGGCAAATCACACAATCAATCTTCATGCTAATCATTCTCTGCTGGAAGCTATTTACTACAAAAACTTCTGAAATTTTCTTACTAGCTGGAAAGCAGAGAGTCACAGCCAAAAGAGTGATTCACTTATGTTTTAAAAAAATAAAACCAAAATTGAATACTTTGAAAAAGGTTTGAGTATTTCAGATCAGATGCATAAAGGCTGAACAAAGAGACACTCAGAAATTGTTGTCTTCAGTGGGGCTTCTCCTTTAATCCCTAACTCTAGCTGACGTCTCTTGCGTCAGCCTTTATTTGCTCCTGTGCTGCCATTTAAATTATGGACCTCGGATGACTTACGTTCATTCTGTCACAGTGGTTTCGTTAGAGTTAGCTCTGATTTACACCAGCACCCATGGTTCTGCCTAGGCTGTGCAGCTCCCTTTGAGAGCAGAGTCTCCAAAGAAGGTTTCAATATCATGCTGCCCATATGGATTGTGGTAAATTTTGCCCCTCTTGCACTGCACAACTACAGAGCTACCAGCTGGTTACGTGGTTTAGAAATTATAAAGTTCTGCTGACTCCTAGAAACCCGCTATTTCGGGTTTTATTTTGTATGAAATACGCTATTTTATTTTCTTCTGTATTGCTAAATTCAGCTCTAACAAGCAAATGCTTAGATTCCCGCTTCTGATTGCGGCACATACTCTGCTCCTAGAATATTCCTTCTCCTGGTGAAAGAGGACAGCTTTGATTTAGCTACAAAATGTCTGGTGCCTGTCTCGGATGTTCCACTGCTTCCCCAGAACATTGCAGTTTGCTCATGGGGGGGAAAAAAAAGATAAACCCCAAAATCTTTGCTGGGATCCAGCATGGTTAAATGTGCTACAGCTTTGCAGAGCCAATTAATACCAAAAAGAAAAATCACCACCACCTGCAACTTACTCATGCACCTACACCCTTCGGCGTGACAGCAAAGGGATACATCAGTGCCTCACTTGCAGAAAACCTGCTGTGTGTGCAAAAGGTGTCGGGGTCCAAGGGAGGTTTTCTGTTCCTTTTACGCATCCAGAGGTGTTCCTCCTTGGTGCTGCGAGAGCCTTAGACCTCTCGCTGTGCTCTGGGGCTGTTCTGACTATGCTTACGAGGCACTTATAGAAAATATAGAGATACTCGTGCCGGTTTGGCTTTGAGGGAGTTTGAAGAAAGTGGCAGTGATTTAAAAAAAAAAAAAAGAGAAAAAGAAGAAAAAAGAAAGAAATAGAAGGCATGTGAAGCTGTTGGATGCCTGGAGTTTGTGGTAGGTCTCTTCAGAAAGGAAATGGGGAGATAAAACACAAAGGAGCAGGGATCAGGTTGTTCTGGAAAGCAAACATAGAAATTTGCTTTTAAATATATATCTGGTATAGAGCTGCAGCATGCCTCACCCTCTGCTGCGCCGTAGATTTGATTTGCTTTCCAAAACCAAACAGCTTAAGGTTTGAGTCACCCTCCATTAAGCTGAACAAAATGAAAATGCCAACGCTTTAGGAACATGTTGGCGTGGGCCCTAAATTGGAAAACAAACATAGCATCGAGCTGCCCTTCTCAATGCGAATGGAGAGAAAGAAACCATTTAGTAAAGTGGGGAATTTGGAGGACTGGGTCTTCTGCATCGTGCTCTCTGGTGGGGAAAGGGCATGGGGCAACAGAAACCTTCGGTTTCTGTTGAGTGAGATCTGCTTCTCCACTTGTTTCTGATGTTCCTGTTACCACTTGTTTCTTATTTATCTTGTTCAGCACTCAAAAGCCGATTCAGAGGAGGAGGTCTGATAACTTAAAGTGGAATGATCTGGGACATCAGCGCGTGCGATGCAGCCCCCGATGAGGGGGCACGGGTTTCAGCCTCTTTCACCGTCCGAGCGCAGCCTGTCTGGTGGGAGATGGAAGAAAAGTGGGAGAGGGTTTGTCGTAAAGAATTCCAGAGCGCAGGCAGGAGTGGGGGGGCTGCTGCGGCAGGTGCTATGCCTGCAAGTCTCACCATTACCTGTTATTGGATTCCCTCCTCCTCACCCCCTCCGCAGATCGCTGCAGGAGAGCGGGCGAGCGGTAGGAGGTCTGGCCATCAAAAGGCATCTGGGAGGCTAATGCTACAGGAAAATGATATTAAATTGTGAATCTGAAGTCATCTGCTCAGAAGAAGCACCGGGGGCTACGTGTGAGCCCAGAGATACGTGGGGAAAGAGTGGGGTGTCAGCAGGAGCATGCGGCGCTGGGGTTTGCAAACAAGATGAGATACCCCACGTAATCCTTAGTGCAAAATGTGCCCGATACTGTTTCAGCAGGGTTGTGATTTCCAGCTTAATGGATTTAAGACCCACATTGATTGACTCTGAAAGGTAGCCATCGGTTCTCTCCTGTGCAAAAAAGAGTGCCGGCAGCGCCTGAGTTGCAACGTGGTCACACTCGGTGGACCTTCCCCAACGCAGCCCACCGTGACCAGAGCACCTTATAGGTACGATGTGACCACGTCTGCTTTGACTGGTGGTACAAGGCAGGAGCTCCTGTAGCTCTCAGGGGGATGCTAATTGGATGAATCAGCTGCCTTGGGTTCAGACAGGACCCTCCTCAGGTGAGGTGGGCGAGCAGCTTGTACATTTGCTGTTTCTTGTGGCCACAAGCAGCGAAAGAGCTATGAAGAAGGTTGTCAGGACAAGCAAAATATGAGAGCAAATGGTCCCTATTTGCTCAGTATTGCAACCGGTGGGAAGATTACTGTCTTCTGATACCAGCCACCCAGGGTGCCACACCATACAGACCCCTTTGACCGCACTGCCATAAGACCAAAGTCCCATTATATTTCCAGGCAGGTGTTGTGGGGGCTGTTGCTGTGTGATGTTTCCCAAAATTTATAGCACGCTGGCTGCGGAGGGTCCTTTGAAGGTCTTCCCTCACTTGTGACACCCATCAACAAAGAGGATGATGGCACAGGGATGTGCCCCGTTGGTGCACGTGTTACCTCATCCCCACGGTGATGTGTTATTCCCCCCCACATGGTGACAAGGGCATAGAGGTAATTAGGCAGTTTGTCCATTTAAACTAAATACTGGCCCCTGTCTGTATTTCTGCAACATAAAGAGGAACAGTGATGGAAAGTCTCTGCGGCCTGATGGAGTCATGGACACAAGAGTAGATCTCCACTCTGATTAATGATTTCTATCACCCAAAAAAGTGCATTTTAATGTTTTAAATACCCATTTCATAATGATCAGAGTTTTCAGGTTGTACAATAGGGCTGATTAATGTGCACCTCAGGTGTGCCGGAGGCTCACGTTTATTACACAACCCGCGCACCCATTAATCAGCAGTGCGACACGGTCTGTCATGCTGTACTGCTTAATTACGTTGTCTCCCCCCACCCAGGGCTTATGTGTGTTGTGCAAAGCCATAAATACTCCAAGAGCCCCATTTCCTCTGAAATCAATAGGAGTTTTGCCATTGTACTGGGATAAGAGCAGGACTTTGCTGTAAAAGTAAAATAAGGCAGATGCAGCTAACGGGGACTTTAAAGTGGGAAGAGGGGCAGCAAAGGACAAGTGAATTATGAAAGATCAAACTCAAAGGGGATCTGAAAAGATTACAGAATAAACTGGAAAATGTTAAAGGAGGCATAAGAGTAGCAAAGATAGAAGGTACAATGAAAATTGGACGAGGTGAAAATAAATAAGAGAGACTTCAAGTGGATAAAGAATAAGAAGTGAATGAGGCAACGGGGATCCTGCAAAATGGAAAGGGTAATTTTGTAACAGAAGCGGCAGATATTGTTGAATAAATAAATGAATTATGTGTCTGTTTTCACAGAGGAGAATGGGAGAAATTCAATATAACGGAAACAAGAACGTTCCTGGGGCAGGGTGAGGTTCCTCCACGTGGAGCAGAGGGGGGACAAGAGGAGTAAGCCCACCACTGAGGCACGAGTGCTGCATGCCGTGGCTCCCTTGCTGGTTCTCCTGGGCATTTGCTTTGTGATACGTAACTGGTCTGCTTATCTCTCTGCGCTTTAGCCAGGGTGGTGGTGGTCTCCTGGGACAAGGTTTGTCCTTTTTGTCCAGTGTTTGGTGGGAGGCAGATCTGCCCAAGGACCTGTTCTGCTTCTGCAGGACTACGGTTGCTGTTCACTACCAAGAAACTGCCAGGTAACTATCATTCCTGCACTGCAAGAATAACTGAAATGGCAGGAAATTTAGACCAAAAAAAGAAAAATATTAATTTTTGGCAGCCATACACTTGCTTTTATCCTGTAGAATAATTTGCTACGATAGATATTTGACAGTGTTTGAGTCAGTCCAGCCCTAGATGTCTATCAACTGTCTATCACAGGAATCTGTTTGAATGTATAATAGCAAAAGAAAAGTCTGCTGAGACATTGCTTTAATGGGCTAAATTAGCACTTGGTCAGTTTACGAACACAGCGGCTGGCAGGGTTTGGGAATATGTTGGTCATTTGGCTTTCTTTTGTTATGAATACATGTTAAGTGCAGCAGAATAAAGGTGGATGCATCAGATCTGAATGTGTAAAACAATTTAATTCAGAGAGGCTGTAATGCTAAACTTCAAGGTGTGCTATTTTGTTTCAGTCAAGGACCACTAAACGTGGTCCTTCTCTTTGCCACCTAGTTAGTACCAGCAAGAAATGTGAAAACGTGAGTCATCTTTACAGAATTTAGCGAAGAACACTATGATGTAATAGCTGCAGAATTCAAATATATTCATATCTAGATTAAAGAATTAAAATTATCCCTAAAGCTGATAGGTTAATATAGCAAGTGCCAAAAATTAATTTGACAAGCATACAAATGGAGTATCTGTGATGCCATATAAATCAAAGGTAAATAACTAGGCAGGCAATCCTGGAAGTATATCAAGAGAAAAAAAAATGAACATTTGTTGGGAGGGAATGAAAAGAAAGACAAAAAAGAAAAAAAACAAACAGAAAAGGAAAAATCCAAGCCTTACAGGCTCCTGCTCGTAGCTGGAGGGGAGAACACAGTGCAAGGATGTTAATTGAAGATGAGCCCAGGAGCCGTTCACCTTTAAAGCCTTATTGCCAAATATTTTAGGACCACATTACCCTCTCTTTTTTTACCTGTGTTAAAATAAGGTGAGAAGTTTGATTTCCAAGCCAACCCTGTCTCACAGTGGCTGAACAGGGAGCAGTTCTGGCTCAAGCCAGGCATACCGAGAGTAATGTGCCCGAGATGGTGTGGGTCCCATTAGGCAGGGTGGGATTGAGCCCCCCAGGGGCTCTTGACTGACTGCAGGGACCTGGATGCTCCTGGACAGAGACATCAGCTCCAGAGGTGGCACAGCACTCGATGCGAGATAAAAGGATGAAAGGAGCCACTACCACCACAGCACTGCAGGCTGGATTTGAGTACGTAAATACAAGCCCGGTTTGATCGCCTTTTACTGCCACCTTAAAAGCTTCATGCCTTCCTAAGGGAGGCAATTCTAAATGCTGGTGCTGATTTTAGCCTAATTTTTGCATTTTAATCTTGTGTAGTTACTAATGGTGCTGTCTGTAATCCAACTTTGAAATGAATGTGAGAAAAAAGGCAGCTGCCTTTTGCAGTTTATTTGCTTTGCATTTAATTCATCTGCTGCCATCCTAGTGCTTACAATTCACATCCCCCCCCCAAAGCCCCCATGACAAATAGTAAAGGAGCTGGGGAAATTCAACTTAAAACTCTGTGTTATAATTAAAGCGCTTGTCAATTTAGGGTAAAGTTTGGCCTCAAGTTGCACCAGGGGAGGTTTAGATTGGATATTAGAAAAAATTTCTTTACTGAAAGGGTTGTCAGGCATTGGAACAGGCTGCCCAGGGAAGCGGTGGAGTCGCCGTCCCTGGAGGCGTTCAAAAAACATGTAGATGTGGCACTTCAGGGCATGGTTTGGTGTTGGGTTGGCGGTTGGACTTGCTGATCTTAGAGGTCTTTTCCAAACTTAATGATTTGATTTGATTTATCTCGCTTACTAAGATGTCATTAAGAAGCGCAGAGAGGGGCGGTTATGCGTGTTTGTGACCCGGGACTCCGATTTGGCCAGGCTCTGTCCATTTGCAACCGGCGGACCCGACCCGCACGCGAAGCTCCGGCCCCGCGGTCGGATTCTGCAGCTGATACGGGCAGCAGCGATTAGGATGAAAACGCTCACCTGGTCCCAGTCGTGCTCCTCCGGTTCATCCCAGTGAGAAAGTGAGCTTCGGCCCCACCGAGGGCTCAGGTTGCCTCGCGTGTATCTGCACCCCACTGCCGCTTGGGTGACGGGTGGGGGGAACCCACCCGTGACTTGGCCACCAGAGCTTTTTCCATCACGGGCAGCCCTGTGGATGGCTGGAGAGCAAGCGACTGGCTGGGAGAGACAAATAGAGTTCTTACAGGCGCTTGGACCTACATCCCTAGTATGCTGATAAGGCTATTAACCGTTTTTCTCCACTGAGTTATTCCTTCACTGTGGATGAAGAAGTATTAGACCAAAGCATGTCATTTATCTGTTTAAAAAAACTATTTTGACAAAGACCTGCTTACAGCACTAGGAGTACTTTTTTTTTTTTTTTTTCAATAATAAATCTTTCATAAAATTAAGGCATTGACATTACATCTCTGTTAGGGTAATTTACTCCCCATGGTAATTTTGACTTAGTTTGTTCTACATGGAGTGATATTTTAATCATCCTTTCAGTGCTTATTGATGAGGGTTTGCTGCAAAAGATGAGAAGGTTAGTTTAAAATTATCCCTTGTGAATTTAAAACAATAACAAGGAAGTGAACATAGTCTAAAACAAATTAAGAAATGTAATAGACTTAATAAAAGGCTGATATTTTATTCGATGTACAAAATGACTGCAAGACTCACTGTGGTGGGGCTGCACACACTCTTATCAAACTATAGTGTTTTGGTTTTTTTTTTTTTTAAATTGAACAAGCACAAATCTTCCCCTCTCTAAGGGTAAATAAACAAGGTATGGTTTGTATTTTGTCCAATAACAAAACGCGTTACCTAGTCTCAAGCACCATATAAACACGGTGCCTCTTCCCTATACCTATCACCTAGGAATAATTTGCATTTCCTCACCCACCAAGAGGTTCATGGTTTCAAAGCTTTCCTCTCATCAACTCTTGGCTTTTCCTCAGTGTGTGAGGGGGTAGCTTTCTTCAAAGATTAATTAACTGTCAGGTCTGAGGGAGTGGAGTATCTTCCTCGGACACTAGGATCCCTGCAATCCTGCAAGGATACAAAAGGGCATCCTTGAAGGCTGAAATTACAGCTTCAAACAACCAACTATCTGGGGGTTTTTTTTGACTAAACTTGACAGTCTCCAGCATTTATGTTAAGTGGTAATCAGCCAGACTGAAACAAATCACAGTGCCAGAGTCCTTGGATGGCTGAACTGCCTCAGAGGTTTGAGACCTTAGCCAGCCTCCACCGAGTGAGAAACCTGGTAATCACACGCTAAAAAAAATAATCATAGGGCATTTTTTTTTTTTTTTTTTTTTTTTTAGTTGTTCTCAGGCACTGAAGAAAATGTGGTTTTTAGGAAATTATTTCAGCTAAAAAGCTTTTTCCAAGGTGGGAACTGAATAGTTGCATGCAACTGGTCCTTCAAGAGCACCGGTGACAGAAGAAGCTGAGGTTTTGAGTGTGTCTGCTCCAAGGAGCAGAAGAGCCAGGCATGGCAGCCAGGTCCCTTCTTGAGTTGTGTCCCTAAATCCCTGGGTGGGGATGGGGGTTTTGTGGGGGTTCGTTCTACTCATTTTGTCTTGAGCAGTGGTCGCACATTGCAGTGTCTTGCTAAACAGCAGCTGAATGAAATCCATACGTGTGCATGCACCTATATGTATATAAATGCGTATAAACTTGGCATAAACCGTTGTGGGTCTGCTGGTTTCACTCGTGCTTTGCCAAGTTACAAAGGCTGGCGCTTTGGCCAGCGGCACAATTTGTGAGGTTTGCTAAATTCTTCAGAACTGCTTGGGATTTAAGGCCCTATTTGAGTGTAAAATGTGATTAGTTACAGTGAAGTGACTTTTTATCTGGCCGATACACCTTTCTTTCAATTTAGTTGATAAATGTGCAGTGTTAGCCTCGTCACAGGCATTTCACTTGTGATCCGAGAAACGCGGCCAGTGGGACTTTTGATGCCGATATAAAATTATTCGCCCTTTCCGCTGCCTATTGACCATGCGGTTACTGTTTTGTACTGAACACGGATGCGGCGCGGCACGGTCTCTGGACAGCGTGGCTAGTGAGAGGTGTCAGTCCTCACGCTCACGACGCCAGCTGGATCTTTTGGCCGGGAAAGGATGCTCGTCGGTGGAGGAGTGGGAGCTGGGAGGAGCGGCAGCATCTTCGGTGCTTCCCATTCGATCTGCAGGAGAAAACGCTTAGCCGTGCCCTTTGCGTCTGGGTTCAAGTATGAAGCTTTGCGTTGGTTTAATTATATCTGTTTACTTTGTGTGGGCACTGCGAGGCTTAATTAAATGTTTACGTATATGCTTTGAGAGTCTCGTATGGAAAGCAGTGCAGAAGAGGTACATGTTAATCCTTCTGTTGATTCACAGTACTGTGCCCTGGTATCATTAGATTAATCATTTGAGGGCTCAAAGCCCCTTCCATTTAACTGAAAGACAGCGCTGGTGCTTGTTAGATGGCCGAAGAGCACACAACTCCAGCAACCTTGGTCTCTGTGGGCCGCAAAGTATGGTATTGCAGTACCCCAAAGCTCTCCCTCCATTAGCTTTTCTGTAGTGATACATAACAAGAAAATATTTGCCAGCTATTCTGTGTGCTACTTGAATTTAATTATTTCTTCTCTGATTTGAACAGAAGGTATATAAAGCATGCTCGTATACTTCCGTGGAAGTCTTAAATGGAAAGAATCAGTTTTGCCTTATTTGCATAGCCTGCCGAGGACGGACCTCAGTGTACATATGTTGACGGCAATAAGATGATCATTATCCAGCCAATGCCTCCTATGCAGGTAGAGAGGTATGTCTGGATCAGCTGTGCTACTGCTGGGATGCCCTGAGGGTTTAATTCCCAAACTTTCATTTCCTTGCTCTATTTTCAGCTGCTATTAACTTTAAAAGCGTTTTTTTTTTTGCATGAGGAAGGATTATGCATGGCACTGACATCTTATTACTCGGCTGGGTTTGCCGATTGGCTGAAACTCAAAAGTCTTTACTAGTTAGGCTAAAACATTAAAAATGTCTTTTGATAAATGGTCTGAAAGGAAAATCAAGCAGATGGCTTTTAGGCCCATCTCACGATGCAGCTTTACAGAGAAATAATAGTTTCAGTAATGGGTTATAGAGTTTTATTTAAATCACTATACTATTTAGTGAAAAGGGCTAAACCTGTTAGGTTTTTTTGGGGTGGTGTTTTTTTATTTTTCTTCTTTTTATTTTTTATTTTTTTTTTCTTTAGATATCTCTCCTTGAAATGAGCCAAAGCACACTTTGAAGTGCTGGAAGTTATTCTTTCCTCACTTTTTGTAGCTGGGCCATCAGTTTGCTGCTGTTGTCTCTGGTTTCGTACGGGTGATAGCCTCCAACTTTCCACAGTCTGTTTCCTGATGGACTCGTTTACTACCTGTGTTGTAGGGGTGGTATTTATGTGCCTCAACCTGCTGCCTATAGCTAAGGATCTCCTCTGGTATAGTGGGTTTATAGGGTGAATTACAGCTTCTGGAAGGCTTTGTGGAAAATCTCAGGGGAGTTAGTGTTCCTAACCCACTCATTTGGCCTCCAGGACGGATTCGGTAGATGCAGGCTGGGATGAGCATCTCCTCTGTGTGTGAGCTGGGAGGGCAGGGAACGGCAGGGCGCCCTTCTGCAGGGCACCAAAGCGGCCAGCGTTTGGTGTGTAGGCATAAACATCAACACCACAGCTCAGATCTAAAGGCAGAGATGCAACGGTGGCGTAACTGGGAATTTGTGGTTATTGTATGAGACACAGAGCCCAAGCTTTTGGAAGGGCAGGAGCTGATTTTTGGAGTGCAGATGAAGGGACGTGTTGGAGGAACAGTATTTCTGATGTGTTTTATCGCCCAGTCTCTAAGGAGCAAAGCCCTTTAACCTGTTTCCAACCAAGCATTCAAGAAATCAAATGTAGAAGGTTCTTAGTTACTTCTGAACATCTAAGCCAAAGAAATGCTGGACTCATAGGCATGCTCATTTTCCTCCTTGAAACATGCATTCAGTCCTGCACTCTTCATTATGTATTAGCAAAATCTTGGGAATAAATATTGGATGTAATTGTCCAGATGCCCTCATTTCTGCTTTTAGCAGAAAATTATGGCACATTTAATATGAGTAAATTTTTTTTGTTTGTTCGGTTGGTTTTTTTGTTCAAGTCAAAAAATGAGAAGGAAAGGTGTGTTTCCTCCAGCATGGTACTGATTCAGTATGGGCTAGAAGACAGATACCTGATATGCCCTGTGCTCCAGCACAGTAAATGCTTGAGATGATGTCTTTTATTGTTGTCTTTTCATAAATCAATGCAGCATCGTGTCATGAACTAGATGTGGAAACACTAAAGTGGCTTACCCTGGGTAAGAGAGCTGGGCCCATGGTGTTTCAAAGAGTCTGAAATCAGAAAAACTAGAAAAAGGGGCTTTAAGCTACCAGCAATTTGCTGTTCCTTGTCTTGGCCGGGGGCACAGCTTCTCGTGGGAGCCGGTCCTGCATCTGCTGGACCACAGTGTCTCTCTCCAGCTGTCTCGGCAGAGCTGGATGGATCCGTGCTAAATTAAACACGGAGGAGAAAGCAAGCAAATGAAACCTGAAGGAATGTTGTGTGACAAGTAGGGGGTCAATCAAAGCTGCCTTACTTGTCCAACTTGTGCTGGGAGAAAGAGTAAAGCCAACAGGATTTTGCTAAGTGTTGTAATATTACGGTGTGGAATAAAATGGAAGTTGCCTCTCATCTCTGCTTTGCCAGGAATAGAGAGGAAAAATATTCCGATAAAAGAAGTACGGGTTGTGAAACAGCGGACATGACCTCCTATGGTAACCTGGTACGCTAAAACGTGGTCTAAACACCACTGTTAGTCATTACGGTCCACAGTAAAAGGAGTTTTCTCCCAAGAGATGTCAGCTTAAAACACAAGGTCTTGATCTTTAGTTTGAATCCCTCTGGGCAGACCTTTCTGTCAGCCTGAACCCCTTCGATTTCAATAGCACTTTGTGGTTCTGGACATACCAGTCCAGCTGGGGGTTTAGGTTCCTACTACACACTGGCATAGTAGCTTTTCATACACTTTGATTAAAAAAAAAAACAAACAAAACAAAACCAAAACACCCTTAACCTGAAAGGATTTTTTTTTTTTTTTTTTTTTCCACTCTCCTTTGTGTAGTCTTTGTTCCTAGTCTTTCTGGTCTTTTTCGGGTGATTGCAGACACTGCCATTTTATTTTTGGATCACATAACAGGAATAAATAAAACAGGGTGGTAAATTAAACTTCACAGGTAATTTCAGACTGGAGACTCCAGTCAGCATCTCTTCTTTTGAGGGTGTAGCTCCACTTGACCCATGAGGGCACCTCATTTCGTGTCTGTAGAAGATGGCAACTTGGCCAGACTTAGAGCATCCCGTGGCACTTAACACCTGTAAATACCTGTTACAATGCAGGATTGGTTCTGTAGTGCAATCGCCCATTTTGCCGTTAAAGACTGATAAAAAGTCCTTGGGAGTGATAACTCCAGTAAGTTATTCCAGTAAGGGATAAACTTTGGAGATAAATGGTACGTTGACTTTGCCATTTGCATTTACTCTGCAGCTTGAGATGACTTTTAATTATTCAAAAGAGGCAGAATGTAAGGCGCATCTATCTTTGTTTCTTTCCCTAAAGCAAATCTGCTCTGTAAATTTTCCCGTGACCACTACACCAATATTTCCCTGGTATAGCTTCTCTGATTTTTCACCTCATTTTTTATTCTTTCTTTTGAAATTTTTGTTGGATGTTTAAGATGCAACAGAATTCAGCTACATTGAGTGTTTTCTCATCAGCTAACTCAGAGCAGGTTGATCAGTCTATTCACGTAATGAACAAGGAGAGGAAAATACACACTTCTCAGTGCTACAGGCGTGTATCTAGAAAAATAATGTAGCGGTTAAATAGCCTCATCAATGTGAACATTGAAAAAACTCCATCAGATTTGTTCACGTTAGGAAAAACTGGGTGTTCAGTGTCTCATCATGCACACACATACCTGGCCAGGAGGATGGGAGGGAAGGTAGTTCTTCAGTGTGTTTACAGACATGAAGTCTATATCTCTCCCCTTTGGCATCCACTGCTGCCATCAGCACAGGCACCTTCTTCCTCCTTTTCTTTAGACGAGGAGAGTTGTTATTTATTACAGTATTAGCCTGTTTTTCTGAAAACGCTCTGCAAGAAATATGCAAAGCAGTAGGGAACTGAGTGTTCTTGCTGTCGAATTACAGATGTTGTTGGGCAGTGTGTTTAAGCACAGAATGGCATTTGCTTTTAGGGGCTTTGAAGGGAATAATGGGAAGCCTGCAAGTCTAAGAGAGAATTCAGATTTTGATTGCTCAGGAATGAGGCATTTCATCTTGCACCTGCTCCAAGTAGGAAATAGTTTCAAGTATTTATTTAATGTCTGTGAAAAAGAAAGAAAGGGAAAAGAAAGAAAAAAAGGTAAAAAAAAAAAAAAGGGAAAAAAAGGAAAGAAAGGGGGGGGAAAAAAAATCAGTCTCTTAACAGGAGTTTTAAACACAGCAAACCATGTGGTGGTGCTAAAGTTACAAAAGATGAATCCTCCCAGACCCACTCTTACAAAATGTGCAGAATGTGGCCAGATGAGATATGACAACAAGTACAAATTATAGCAGTGGCAAACCAGTAAACATGGAAATCTGAGTAAATCAGTCATTTCAAATCTATTTGCCAAACTGTGTTTATCCTCTGCAAAACCTCACGATCTCCATAGGAAGCACTTCAGAGCAATCTCTGCAGGGCTTTTGCTGGGTGGAGTTAAGGATCAGGATATTCCACAGCAGCCTTTTTGCAGACATTACAGCTGATCTTTCAGCCTAATTGAAATGAACAATGATGATACCTGCATTATTTTTATTTTTTTTTTTTTTTTTTCCATCTTGAGTACCCACTTCCCACTTTGAAAGGGCTACACGAGAAGACATTGAATACTAGGGATAGATAGATTAAGCACTTCTGGTTTAACAGTAAAAAAAGATTGCAATATTTTGTGTGTTTATTCCTCTTCCTTAAGCTACATGGATATCTTGGTATTTTGCAAGAAAAGGAGTATTTTGTAGAGATGTCAGGTTGGTTTTTTCCCCTATGGCTTCACCAGTACAATCCCATCAATTTCAATGCAGTCCCGCTCATGTGTGACAGTGCAGGATTTGTCCTGCTATCTGCGATCTTTTCCTGCTTATTCTTTCTGGCCCACATTCTTCAAATTGTGAAAGTGCTCTGTTTAATGGTGAGCCCTATGAGAGACCAAGAGTAGAATTTTTAAGTTTTTCTTTTTTTTTTTCTTTTTTTTTTTCTTTTTTTTTAATCCCAGGTCAGTTTTCAGGACCTAAGTGGAGCCCTGGATTTGTGAGCTGGTTACAGAGGTCCTCAGTGATGAAAGCTGACATGGGCCAGTTAGCCTTTTCAAATATATTCTGTGACTAGGGCAGAATAATTGCATTCAAAATCCATGTTTAACATTCATTTACAGGCTTACAACGAGTCACACTGTATGTGCCATCCCCTAATTTGTACCACTTTGGGAACATTTTCCTTGTCTCAGCATTTCACATTGGGTTTTGTAGATGGAAGCTGAAGATCTGAGCACAGACCTGTTTCTGCCTTAGACTTCCCACGTAACCTTGGGCCAATTACTAAATCTCTGTGTACCAGTTTTTCCTTCTGTAAAGTGGCAACTACAATACCTGTCATGGAGGTACCTCGGGCTGAGCAGATTGAGATGTGGATGGAATACGTTATAGAAGTATCTCGGTGTTAACACAGTATTCATTTTCAGTAGCCTCTTCTTTTTTTTTTTTTTTTTTTTCTTTCTGTCCTTCTTCTTTCTGGCTCCTTTCTTCTTAGGATGAGCAAAAGCCACTAATGCCTCATTTGCTCCTTCGAGCTGGAGCATGTAGGAAGGTTGTACTGGGTCAGACTGATGTCCATTTGGCCCTCATTGCCCCTCTACCATCTGCTGTGACATTTATGATCTGATGAACTCCTGCCACATCCCTTCTCAGTCTCCTCTCTTCCAGACTAACGGCGCTACCGTAATGCTGCTGCTCTCTGCTGGGGAGCCATTCCGTGGCTGCGGTCAGCCTTGCTGCCCTTCTCTGAGGGTTTGCCATGGACTTTTCCTAACGTGGCCTAGAAATGCATGTAGTGTTCAAGATACAGGGGGCCAAGTATTTCTAAAATGGCATAATGATGTTTTTTATTCTTTCCTAATGAGTTATTTATCTACCTCTAACAAATACTGAACTATATTTTCGTCAGTTATCTTTGAGTGCACCCTCAGTAAATTTGCAAACACCAAACTGAGCGGTGTGGTTGACACGCCTGAGGGATGGGATGCCATCCAGAGGGACCTGGACAAGCTCGAGAAGTGGGGCCCTGTGAACTTCATGAGGTTCAACAAGGCCAAGTGCAGGGTCCTGCACCTGGGTCAGGGCAACCCCCGGTATCAATACAGGCTGGGGGATGAAGGGGTTGAGAGCAGCCCTGCAGAGAAGGACCTGGGGGTACTGGTGGATGAAAAGCTGGATGTGAACTGCAATGTGTACTTGTAGCCCAGAAAGCCAACTGTATCCTGGGCTGCAGAACAAGCAGCGTGGCCAGCAGGTCGAGGTGATTCTCCTTCTCTACTCTGCTCTGGTGAGACCCCACCTGCAGTACTGCGTCCAGCTCTGGGGTCCCCAGTACAGGAAAGACATGGACCTGTTGGAGCAGGTCCAGAGGAGGGACACAAAAATGATCAGAGGGCTGGAACACTCCTCCTGTGAAGAAAGGCTGGGAGAGTAGGGTTTGTTCAGCCTGGAGAAGAGAAGGCTCCGGGGAAACCTTATTGCAGCCTTTCAGTACTTAAAGGGGGCTTATAAGAAAAATGGGGACAAACTTCTTAGTAGGGCCTGTAGCAATAGGACAAGGGGTAATGGTTTTAAACTAAAAGAGGGTAGATTCAGACTAGATATAAGGAAGAAATTTTTTACAATGAGGTTGGTGAAACACTGGCGCAGGTCGCCCAGAGAGGTGGTAGATGCCCCGTCCCTGGAAACATTCAAGGTCAGGTTGGATGGGGCTCTGAACAACCTGATCTAGTTGAAGATGTCCCTGCTTATTGCAGGAGGGTTGGACTAGATGACCTTTAAAGGTCCCTTCCAACTCAAACTATTCTGTGATCTACCAAGAGCCCAAGAGCTTACTCCCCATAGTAACGGGGGGGTAAGCTCAGCTCAGAGACCATCATTTTATAAGTGAAGCTACAATTGTGGGATGTTTTTAGCCGTGTATTTCCCTCCAGATGTATCTACACTGCATTTATCTGTCACTTATTGCTTGGTCACTTAGTCTAGTAAGGTCTTCAGAAAAGATTCTTCATAGATGATTGACCCTTACTACCCTGAACACTTTAGTTCTTTCACAACTTATCACTGAGTTTCTTCAGAAAACTTTGCCAATCAATTGCTTTTTTTTTTTTTTTTTTCCCCACTAACCTCATCACTCCTTCTTCCACCCCTTTCCCAGAGCATGTATGAATGTCTTGTACAGCACAGACCCTAGCCCAGCTCCCTGGAGAGCTCTCCTAGTGACTTCTCCCCCATGCGTGAGCTGATGATTTTCCACTACCTGTTTTTCCTGTCCCTTAATCACTTATTAATTCAAACAAGGGCCTGCATTCTGATGCAATTGCAGCTTAGTTTCCTTAAAAGCCTGTGGAGTGGGACTTTGTTAAAATTCATTAGGAAAGTAGGTTTTATCAGCAGATCACCCGTGTCCACGTGCTTCATTGCCTTCAAAGAGCTCCAATGGGAGTTTGAGACTTGTGTAGTATTGAAGCTTGAATAGATGGTATTACAGAAATATCAAGTATTAATACTTGTAGTAGCCTTAACAGAGGGTCATCTTTGTTTTCCTTCTTTGGGCTAGAGTCTTTTTTCTGCCATTGAGGACTAGTACAGAAGTATGGGTATCACTTCACCTGCCCTGTGGACACTTGGCTGCCTCTATCTTGTGTTTCCTTCTGCAATCTCAGCCTTCACACTTTGCAAGTTCTGCCACATTTTGCATAGCTGCCATCCTAATGAGGGGCTCTGAACCTCACTGCAAGAGGAAATGGGACACACTGGGGAAAAAAGATGTATTGGTTTGGGTTTTGCTTGTTTTAAACAAAGAGGGAGAGAACTTTCCTGGAATTATTGGCTATCCTTATCTCCCACTTAATGAATGACAAAGTGTGATGTCATCACCTGGCTGTAGTCCGAAATAATGTTTCAGATGCTAATCATTCACTGATGTTTCAGAAGACCATGCACGAAATCCGTGTGCATAAATTCTCCAGGTTAACAATTTCTTCCTAATACATGACCCCCAGCTGTTGCGATTATTTTACCTCAAGGCAGGATCTGTCTGACAGAGGAGAGTGGGAAGGGTAACAGGACCTTCTGAAACTGAAAAATGCCCTGCTTAAGCTTGATTCCAAGAGATGCGTAAATCTCCTGGAAAGGTGGCACTTGTGACCTCAACAAATCCTCTAGATCATGAGGTCTGATGGAAAATCTCAGAATATTTAGGGTCTTATCATAACAAACACATGAAGAAAATGAAAAAACATCATTGAAGAAAATGTGCTTATATATACTTTTTGTATACATACATGGAGGTTTTTATCTATTTTCTCACATGAAAAATTATGAGGAAGGACCTCTAACGTACCAAAGCACTGATTTCTTAGAGGGCTGCTTTCTTCAGCATTTCCTAGCTAACCTGCTGTACCATGACCAACACTGAGAAACCTATCTGTGGAGAATTTTTGAGTCAAAGAACTCATAAAAAGTTGAACTGAAAAACCTAAACATGGTTTCATTTTCTATTTGATCCTTTTATTGAAGACCACATCCTGGATGCTTGGTTTCCCTACCTTTCCTCTGATGCACAGTAACAGTTCCTGGTAATTTCATGGGGAGAAGTGAAATCATCACTGGAGCCAGATCAGACCTTTCATATTTACTTTTCACCATCCCATTTCCAAGTTTCCTTTAAATTCATTGCTCTAAATGTAATATTTATACTGATTTAGAGCATTTCTGTTGGCAAATAATATTATGTCTCAGTCTAGTGGGAGATTTATGGAAGAGTATGATTCACTGACATTTTGCTCCAGATTTACACCCCCTGGTTTCTGTATGGTACCTACAACCAACGTTTTCCAACAGCAGAGATCAAACCTCCCTAGACCCTGATGTGAGCAGCAAGCAGCAGAAACACAATCACACAGCAGTACGTCGCCTCACACAAAAGCTTCATATTCATAATGAGGGGTTTGTTGGAAAAACCCCCATTTGTGTTTTTTTAATTTTATTTTTTCTAAAATGAGGATTTAATTGTGGATTTATTTATTTTTTTTCCCCAGGGAGTAACTGTTTCACTGACACGGTATTATTTTCCTTACCCCTCCTATGGGAATACTTTGCTACAAATAGAGACCTAAGTCTCTGTGCCTTGCTCAAACAGCTAGCCTCTTTAAACTGATGAGCTGCATGAGTAAGTAAAACAAATTGAAGTTGTAAAATGGAGCCCGTGTCTGGGTTGTGAGTGCCAGTCGCTGTATCAGCACCTGCTGTCTGCTCCAATGCAAATTTTTATTGCGTTCCCACACATGGCTAGCGTTTGGCTTCTGCGGCATCACCCTCCCGCTCCCGAGCCACGATGAACCTACTGTGCTTCCTCGCGCCCCAGCAGCCCCAAAAAAGCATTTCTGCTTCTATCGTGTGGCTGGTGGCAGCTCTGCGATTTCTGTATTCATTGTATGTTCAGACCGACACTGACTTGCGAGCCCTTGGATATTTTTTTTCAGCCATGAATACGTATTAATAACACGGAGTTTGGTATTGCTGAAAATAGTAATGACATTTGTCTCACGTGTGTTTCTTTTATTGGAGAAAGCCCTGGCAAAGGCCTCTCTGAAATGCATCTCAGGCTGCGACGAGCAAGGTGTGCGCTCGGCTTTGTTGGCTCGGTGTGCTGGGGCACTGCGACAGGAGAAAGAAACAATTACCTCATGCTGCCAAAATAATAGCTTTTGCGTATTCTTCAGCGAAAGCATAAGGGCCAAGTCCCCAACCCATTGAAGTCAAGGGAAGGATTCCTGTTGTTTCGCTCAGCTTTGGATCAAAGCCACCGTGCAAAGGCATGATTTTTCAGTAGGTTAAAAAGAATATACTAACTTTCAATTTTTTTTTTTTTTTTTTTTTTAAATCTAAAGGATAAGAGCATGGACATGCTATTCCAAACCCAGTTATGCTGAAATAATGAGAGTTTAGAGAAAATTCAGATGAAAAAATTTGGAAAAACTACTTATTCATCCAAACCCACAGTTGTAGGCTGACTGAAACTATTCACGAGTATGTGGTGAATTTGAAAAATAGGCTGGGCAAAGGAAATAGTGGGGGGCATTTATTTAAAAAAAAAAAATAGAAAAATAATTTTGAACACTTGTTTAAGCAGTTAATTTACAAATGTTGGCTTGATGCAATTTAAAAATAATAAAGCAAACATTGGCTTAACCCAGATACACTGTAGCAAACACTTCCTCTGCCCCCAAATAATCCTTTTGCCTCCTTCCCCAGTTTCTTAGCCATCAGATGAAGGCAGGAGTCTAATTGCCCAGCTGTGATTGTAAGGAAACTATTCAAACACAGCAATTGCCATTGCCTCCTTTGTGGCTGAGCCAGAGAAGTGAGCCATGTGCACTCCCATTAAGTGGTAGGCTAATCATTTTTTGCTGCTTGTTATGGAGAGCAGTGTGCATGGATGTCTCTGTTTAATCCGATGAAGTTCTGAGAGCGCTTTTTGGTTCCTGCAGCTTTCATCCTTGGTGCCAGGGTTTTCAGCGCTTGCTAGGAAGAATTAAGGTGCTTCCTCTCCTGGCTCTCCCGAAAGGCAGATTGTTTATTACACCTGGATGCAAATTAAGCCGTCTGCCTCTGTTGTGACAAAGAAAATGAGAGCGAGCTTCACTGTAGGAATAAAAGCTCCCTGAGGTTGGAAAGACCAGCTTCGGGGACACGAACAGCAGGCTGGGGATGTCGGCATGTGAAAGCAGGCTGCCTTCTCGTGGAGCCAAAGGGCTCTCAGACCGTCTTTACCCACGCCATAGCTCAACACTGCTATGATATGCCCTTGACACTAGTGGCGACATAAAATCTCCATTTAACATGACCCTCGCTGTGCTGGGTGCACCCCGTCTCTATCACCCCACATGTCCCCTTTCGGACGTATTCAGACCAGTTCAGTCCAGTGGCCTTCCTTTGCCGGTGGCTACAGCAAATACTTAAGAAAGCATTTTGAGAAAAAAATATAAATCTAGACCTACCCAAATTTCAGCAGTCAGCAAGCCAGAGATACAGGCTGCCTCTCACTCCTCAGATTTGATACTCTCAGATAAACTTTCTGCCGTGGATTTGTCTGGTCAGATCCATTTATACCTTCAGCTTTTTCAACATCCTGTGGAAATGAGGTCTGTGCTTTAATTATACGTTGTCTGAAGAGAATACTTCCTTCTCTGTGTTTTAAACCCACTGTCTAATAATTTTATTAGGTACTCTCTAGTTCCTGGATTATGAGTGACGGTTGTTAATCTTTCCAGATTGGCTTTCCTATGGCCAAACACGATTGCCAAGCTTAACCTCCCGTACGTGCTCCCTCTGTCATCTTTTTTTCCCAGGCAGAACTCTGACCTATATCGCATCTCCTTTGTGGGGCCGTTCCCTACTTGGGCACAGCCATGAGCTTGTATGTTCCCAATGCTCCCTCCTTTGGGGAGAAAAAAGGATACCAGAACCGCATGATATCCAAGATAGCGGCACGGTATGAAGCAAAATGATTTGGTATAGTGCTGGGATTTTTTTCTTCTTGTTTTCTTTTCAAATATTAAACCTGCCTTTTTGATTCATGCTGAGAAGCAAGTTGATGTTTTCAGAGGACAATGCAGAATGTCCTGTCGCAGAAGCGCTAGGTCGACACCGATATGTTTCAAAAGTCAATTTTCTTTAATGGTATCAAAATGTAAGAGTCAAATTGAACAGGAGCGTTATGCGGTCTTGAGATATAACAGCCAGATTGAACAGGAATATTAGGTTGTAAACGCTGCGACAAACGCAACTTCTTCAGGTTCAGGACGTCAGTTGGGAACTATCCCTACATGAGCTGTAACTAAATCTCAGCTTTGAATGATGTCTCCAAATGCGCACATCACTCGCCGATAAGGTGAGGCACTCCATCCCGGGAAGGTTCCCGAGATGGTGTCCTGATCTAAGGGGAGAACTTCCAACTGCAGACCCGCTGCGCTGCTCCGAGGAAGACTGACTCAAAGGAGTCTTCTGGCAGGCTCCATTTATCCCCTAGGTCGGATCGGGGCTTGTGGTCACATATGGTTGGGGGTCTAGAAAGTTTTCCGAACCCAGGTGTTCCGTTGGGTGAGGTGTTTTTGGCAGGGTCAGGTTTCTGGGGTACCTGATTTGGGGCACCCTGTGTATGTGACTCCAGTCACCGCGCTGGCCAGGCGGCTGGACCCCCAAACCTTGGGGTGAGACCTCTGAGCCTTGAGCTCTTGCATAAATGGGGAAATATTCTTCTCTTTTGTGAGGAGATCGACCCCATAAATGTTCTTTAGCTATCTTCAGGGAAAGCAGGCAGGGAAGTGATGAGTTTGCTCATCCCAGTGGGCTCTAGAGGTGCTCAGCGTTATCAGGACACGTGTCCCTCAGAGAGAGCCTCGAGTCCTTAAGGATATTTACTGACAGATGTGGAATAATTAAGTCCGGGGAACCCAAGACACCTCCCAGGCGAGGTGGAATCAGGGAGGGGATTTTGAAGACATCATGGTTTTGTGCTCTGTGAGACTAAGTCCTTTTGCAGATCTAGACCTAAGATGCAAGCAGTGATGCCCTGCTGAAGGCCTCCAAGGAGATTAATCCGGTGAAAAATATAATGCGTAACTAGGTGCTGAAAGACTATGTTACACACAGCAGGAACTGAGATTACATGGGTAAATTTAACTGCAGGACCGCCTAGCTTTGACCTGCTTGAATAGAAACATTAACATAAATTTTAGCTACGTTGAAAATGTTTGGTGTGATTGATGCCATTTTAGAAGGCAGTAGATAAAAAAAATGTTGCTGGTTTTGAACATAAGCAATATTTATTGTAATGACTTTGAATGAGCCAAGTCTTTTTAGGGTAGGATCTTCTGGTTGAACAGCAAACATCATGCCATTCCCTCATGTTTTCATTAAGTGTGAGAGTACAATTGTATTACTAAGAATAACACTGTACAACTTGCTGAGTTTTAAGAGTCTTACAAAGGCCTTTAAAGATAACAGTACATAGAGGGCACGGGAACGTGAGGTATTCTTTGCTTTAAACTGAGAGGCTGTTTTCCAACACCTCCCAGTCCCCTACTTGCCAGCTGGGACACTCCCAGGGTCACAACACATCTGTCGGGAAACATCGTCTTGGTTCAGAAGAAGGGGACATTTCGAAAAGGGCACTCGTGACAAAGGGTGCATGTTCACCTCTGGCTGCTTGCAGAGAAAAGGCTCTTTTCTTTTTTAAATCTATTAGGCAAATATGAAAAACTGCCAAGGAGATTATTTTCCTGGGAAACCGAGTGCTGGAGAAGGGATGCAACATTTTAAAGCACATTACTACTCCCCAATTGAGTTGTGTCACTTCTAAATGTCTTGGAATAGCCTGCTTTCACCCACCCCATCATTAAAATACGAGTATTAATGGGACTTACAAGAGTGCATCCATGGGGAAATACACCACATCTCTCTGTTTCCTTCACGATGACACTTTCTGTACACACTGTGTGCTTTATTGGCAACAGCTCTTTTTCATTTGAGATGTGCAAAGCTATATTTACAGTACAACAGTTTTAATTACCGATACAGCAGTGATAAAAGCGAAGGAAAGAAAGGGATACTCCATAATTGCCTGTCTTTCTCTCTGATCGGCAGGACTTCCCTCAGTTTCCTGAGAATTGCTTCCCAAAGGAGGGAAACATATATAAATACGTAAGATGAGATTTAATTACTGAAAGTGCACCAAAAGCACTATATGTTTCCATGACTGAAACCTTTACTGGAGTCGTGATAAGCATCCAACAAAAAAACAGACCACTAATTAGTAAAGAAAGTGAATTGTAATCATGCGTGGCAATATCCACTCTAATGGAGTGGGAAAGTACCGGTATTCATTTTGCAAGAAAGAGCGCTTGAGGGCTGGGGCTGCAAGATGAACCTCAAACGACCAAGGTTGTGCTCCACAGCTAAATCGGCTCCTCAGACTATTGCCCTCAGCAGAGCAGGGGTAAATCCTGCCCTATTGCTGAAGTGGGAGATTTAGGGCTAGGTTTTAAGAAACGTGAAGCACCTGCTGCTCCCAGTGAAGCTGGCGTCCAATGTATCTGTTTTTTTCTGGTGGAAAATGGCAATCCACTGAAGCCAAATCCTTCCCTGGGAGCAGATACAGGAGCGAGGATGACACTTGGTGGGATACACGGTCAGCACTGCAGACTCACTCACTGAGAGAATCAGTCCTGCTCCAAGTGGCTGCTCTGCTGTAGTTCAGACCAAAATTTTGGTCTCCCCATATCTCAGGGGAGTGTTTGACCTGCAGGGCTGATCTGAGGTTTGTTTCTCTCTGTCTCTCTTTCCTGTCCTGCAGTGGTGTACAACTAACCGGTGCGCTACAGTGAATGAGGAACCTCCTGTATTTTTATGCAGAAGGAGAAAAAACCCAACCCAGCCTTCCAAAAATTTTGTAAGGTATAGAGGTGTGTTTGCCCCGCTGCAGAGCAGAAGCAGATTTTTAAGAGCATAAAAGCACCTTTAGGTCAGAGAAATTGTTTCCCACACGGGTCTAGTTAGGAATTGTTTTCCAGGTATAAGGCAGCGTTGCGTCTCGGTACTCTGGCAATGCAGGCTCACTCTCAAAATGTTCTTTTCTGTGGATTTGTTTGCATGACTTTTCCTTGTATTTTGTAGTTGATTAGTTTAGATTGATGCAATTAGTGTAATTAAGTGTAATTATGAATTTTGGTGCAAATTCATGTAATCATATATTTACAATGTGTAATTAGGTAATTACAATATGTAATTTGCAATATAAAATGTAATGTCATTACACAATGCTGATTAGATTTCATATAAAAAAAGATGTCCTGGGCACATGGAATGGATAATCTCAAAAGTTGATTCTTTTGGAATATCTTTAGGAACTCCTTTCCAAATGATCCAACCCCTACTATTTCGCATATGGAACTGGGACCCTGCAAAAATCTAATTTTATACAGGAAACATATTTCCTCACCTCATTGTGGCCAGCTGAAAAAATGCCCTCACCCTCCACCTGCACTTTCCAACATCTTTTCTATGTACCTACTTTAAAACCGACAAAAAAGAGCTCCAATAAGACATGCCAACAATTAGCAGCAACAGAAGCAAGAAGAGCAGTGATGCAAAGTAACAAAGAGATTTATGTTTTGGAATTGTAATGATTTGTTCTCCATTTTATTGAATCCATTTTTCTATGCAATATTTAATCTCTGAGCAGAGCATTTAAAAATGCAGCAATTAAATGCCTTTATATGTTGATGCATCTCTGAGGACCAAAGATGAAGTAAATGGATTTTGCTTGTGGATACTTTGAGGAAGTCTTCTGGGAACTGAATTCTCCATTTCAGCATCAGCAGTAAATATTACCTCCATGATCACCATGGCACCTTAAGGCTACAGCAGGGACACCCGTGGGTATGTCTACAAAGTCCTCTGTGTTGCGTTCATAGGGACTCTTCATTCCTGTGGATGAGGACTAAATAAATGGAGCCTGTTGTATTTGCTAGACATCTTCTCAAGATATTGAGGTTATTGGTCAATGGGTATGCTCATAGAGCAAAAGATCACTCCCACACTAACTTAGCAAACCATCTGCATGTCCCAACCTATTAGCATACGAAAAACCCGACTCCGAGGACTTTACAATATCCCAAAGCATTTCCTTCCATCTGTAGGGCCAAAAGGTCCTTTAAAAATACCTAAATCTCCCATTAAGGTATCTTTAACCCGTTATATTCCAAAGTTATAGCGGATCTCTCGAGCATCTAAGCAAATAATTATTCCTGTCTGGGCAGTCTCGCAGCCTCATTTCTACTGAGCCACGGAGCTACAAAGCACAACATGCTGAAGTTGCTTGTTCTCATGGAGAAAATGTGACTCAACATTTATTTTGGTCAAGGTATCCCTCAGTTCATGGGAAATAAGTGAGAAGACAGGCACTACAGAATTTAATTTTTAGTCCGATGTCGCTGGCTAGAACAGCCGCGAAGGGAGATTGTTTCGTCCGTGCAGTAAAACATCTTCCCCAACACTGTAGGTATTCTCTAGATAAGGAGTGAAGTATTTCAGGAGCCCAAAAGGAGCCTGGGCTGTGAGTTGCTCTTTAGAGTCTTGAGGGACTTTGGACCCTGGCCGGCTTCTGGTGCCAAGCCGTCGATGTAAATCAGGGTGTATCGGTGAAACTTCATACCATCCTTGTTAAAAATGATGTGAACTCCAAATCGGCACGAAGCCAGCAGCTGAGTTTGAGGAAGGGCTGTGTCATATCCTGCTCCATGTTGGCAGATTTCCATTGCAATCAACACCTTCGCGCAGCTAGCACCTTCGCGAGCTCCAGATGCGAGCGCTTTGAACTAAGTCTAACCTGACTACAAATCCTGCTTGACTTGCCAAGGAAAATAAGGCTGAACTTTCCAACAATTGCATTAAAGAATCACCCCGAAGAAATAGCTTTCCGCATCGGTTTCCAAACAGTTTGGTCTTCCCTACCCTTGAAACAGGGTTTTGAGCGGAATCTAGGCTTGCTTTCTATTAGGGCTGAAAATTAAGTATGAGCAGGTCCCTAAGCAGAGAATAAGAACTGCTGAAAACAGAGGGAAAATCATTAGCTGGGGCACTCTGTTCCATGAAGCTCTTTGGAAAAATAAGTTAATTCACTAACCACCTTGTTCACAAAACTCTCGCTGATGCACGAGGAATTTGTGCCATCGGTTTCCATTAATGCCTGTGAAGACTAACCATGAAAATATCCTCTGCACAGATGGGAGAATAAATTGTGTAGCTCTGCTATGAAATAAATGTGGATGTTACCAAATAAAGAACAGGTTTGTGCATAGATCCTGTAAAAACCAGTCTGTGATGTCTGGCTGTGAAGCGAGTCAAAGCACAGCAAGGCAAGTCAAAGGGAGATAGTTTAGATCTAAAAAGGGTTAGGTGCCTGGGGAGGATTTGGAATAAAAATAAATACACGTAATTGAAATAAAGGGGAAAAGCACATCTTTTGACAGCAGAAGTACGTGTTAAGATAGGAACTACCAAAAACAGGAATTGCTTTTTCAAGATACATTAGAGTCCTTCAAAATGTCTGTAAAGGAAATAAGATTATCAAGATGGCTTTATCATTAGAAGAAAAGGAATATTAAAAGACCTCAGTTCAGTCTGAATAAAAAAGATAAATTTCAAGTAAACTGGCATGGAGTTTATCCATGGTTGGGTTTGCAGTAATAAAGTCAGGGAGGGAATAAGCTGGGTGATTTACAGGCAGTAAGCTTCTGTAAAATTTACAAACTGCTGTTATAAAATGTCACCTTTTATGATGCATTCCACTCAGCCTGCATATATAAAGGGCACTGCAATGGAAAGAGTAGCAAAGGCAAAGCAGTCTTCTGTCCTACCTAGCTAGCTACCTTTTTTTGCTTTTACAGCAGTAGCAGAGATCTATCATCCGATGACCCTGCTGCTAGTTTTTTTCCTCATTAATTTTTCTGTTTGTGTAGGTACACTGTTGGCCTTGCCATTATTAATAGAAAATTTAGGGTGGTTTAAATGAGACAGATTTTTGTAAGGTGCTTATGGATGAATAGAGCAAGACTCCTCCCACTCTCCTCAGTGTTTATACAAATGTAGGGCTTATGATAGATTTGGGTAATTTTCTGTTTTCTCTGCTTTGATTTAATTGCTTGGTCTACAGCTATGCAAGGCTTAGGTGTGATAGGACTTAGGAATCCACAGCCAAAAATAACTTTTTTTTGTGAAGCTCTGAGTTTCTCCAGAAGTTGAGCATCTCTTGACCTTGGGAACTCAACATCCATTTCCAACCTGACTAGTTAAATCTAGAAAAACCTCCAAGAACCTCCCCCCCCCCCCCGCAAGGCGTCAAGTCTGTTAGACGATTTTGCTGGAAGGGTGACCGGGGATTTCTCATTGCACCTTTTGGCCAAGCCCAGGTGTCCTGGATAGGGAACAATCTGGCTGGTGTTATCAGATTTCTGGGCAGCCTGGCCAGGAGGTGTCCAGGTGATCTACGGTGACTGAGCTCCTTTGGAGTCACAGCCCGGTCCCTGCTTACTGCCAAAGCCACCCATGCGAACCAAGTCCTGCTCAGCCCGCACACGTTCCTCTCATTTTCTGTGTCGACTGAGGGGGTTATTCCTGCCCAGTGCTTCACCTTCAGGTGAAAACTCAAACGTTATGTTGGTGGGCTCTTTGCAGTCCACTGTGATTGACACAGTTGTCTCTGTTCTAAGGGGAAAGTCCTAATATTCTTCTTCTTTCAGCGCTAGCAAAGAAGAAATACACTTTGAATTAAGATTTTAACAGGGCTGTATTCGGGAAGTTCAGCAAAATAAATCAATAATGGTGGTGATAAAACTGCAGTTTAATGGTAGCTGTTATAGTAAAACAACAGTCAGTGTACAGCCATTTTACCACCCTATGGCCATGGTTTCTACAGTTTATTCTGACAGATTTATTGTTGCCGCCTTTTAATAATCTACTTCTCCTTAGCACAACCACCATCATTATAAGTTTAAAATAAGGTCTTTATAATTTTACTGTGCACAAAATAATAGATTTTATATCTACTGCCTAGCTAGCAAAATATTTAAATTCAAACTGTTCATAAACAGAACAACAAATAAATACAGTTTAGGAACCATTTCCTCTGGTGGAAATTGGATGAGCCTCATCGCCTTCAGCAGAGAAGTGTGTCTGAGAGCATGCGGGATGGCGAGTCCCGTGGCCGTGAACCTGTCAGTAAAATCCAAGAGTCACATGTTGTACAATGGGTAGCAATCAGCAAACTGGTTTACGTTCCTAAAAAAGTTGTATTTAAGTAATTCAGAGCTGGAAGGTAGGAGAGTCCAGGAATACAGGAGAATTTGGAGCGTCTTGGAAGGAGTACTTTCATGTTACATCTGTAAAGCAATATACAGACCAAGTGTCATGCCTGTACAACTCCACAACTTCTGATGCTAAGGACTGAAGGGTGGGATCATTTTTCAGCACTGACTTTTGTGGAAGTACTTTGACTTGTGGTGCGTTGAGTCACATGTGACTTACAGTGCTACATGGCCAGGACCTTGCATGCAAGAAAAGTGAATAAATGCAGTAAAATCAAGTGGTATTAAAAAAAAACAAACAAAAAACAGGAAAAAAATATCAGAAGGGGGAGGTGCTGCGGCTTTGCATGTTGAATGAGAACTTCAGTATTACGTGTTCCTCTCATTGATATCAATGGTAACTTTCTGGGCAGTGAAACTGGTGTAAGGCTGGACCATCCAGGCTGTCATGCACAGAGAGTGCTTTTTCTCACATCATGCTTCTGGGGCTGTGCTATTACGTTGCTCTGCAAAAATATAGTGGGTAAGAGATCAGACTTGGTGAGTCCTGTCTCTGACCTGGGCCAACAGGAGCCGCATGGGAAAGGGTGTGCTGAGTGAGGAAGGTGGCAAAATCTGGAGGCAGAGAGGTCCCAAAGAAGGAAAATTGAGTGCATCTCTTGACAGGCGTTTGCAGTCGGCGTTTCTTCCTGCAACATGCTTTTTTCCTTGTGCCAGTTGGAATTTAAGCTTTTAGGATGTGTTTTTTTTTCCTGGCCTGTGGATTTGAGTGTGAACACTGAAAGACAGAAACACGTTAAGTCTTGTAAAAGCACTTACAGCAATTTGTGCAGGAGCCAGGTGAGCTTATAAAGCGCAAGATTAATATCACTGCTCCACAGATTAAGTGACTTAAATCAGGATTGCAACGAGACTCTGTGTCAGAACTAAAAATACAGAACAGGCCTATATGTCCCTTTTGCATAAAGCCATCCTTCCTCTATGAAAGTGCATGCCTGCTCCTGTTGAGATCAGTCCTAGAACATCCACTGATTTTAATGAATCAGAACAGGCCACAAGCACCTGTTCCTTCAGGTCTGTCTCCTGCACTAATATCTAGTTAGGATTTCCTTCTGCAGCATATGTTAAGCACTTGATAGTAAACTATTTGAGCAAATCCAACATTTCTCAATGGAATTACTTAAGGATGCATAGAAAAACAGAATTATATTTCATCAGCAAATACAAAAACTTGGCACTTCAAAGCACCAAATATTTTGTACAAATAGATGCTGTACCCAGTTAGAAAGGCAAAGAAAAAATCTTGATGTATGTTGAACCATTTCTTCTGTGTATAGAATTACTCTGCCAAAAGTCTTTGGACCCTGGCTAGCCTCTGTCAGCAGTAGAGGACCTGGCACATGTCTTTTTAGAATCAAATCTGTTTTCCTCCACGTTTCTGCTGGTTTGAAGATTAAATAATGTTCAGTTGTACCAGAAAACTGGACCTGAAGCAAACTTAGTATTGTACTATTGGGACCACAGTGCTGCAAAGCCGTATTTGTGGTTTGAATGGGCACAAACAGTTTTAGGTTTGATGGAATCATGCATCTGATATAATTTCTTCCTTTTCACCTGCTTATCTTGCTATTTTTAAGTCCTTTTCCTGCAAAAGGAAAAGTCAGAGAATTAGGTTGCCTGTCCAAATCCAGTGAATGGCCTTTCTGTGCAATATGTACATGCCTGCTTTTCCATCAGGTTCTCCACATCTTCAGTGCACAGAAGAGGGGTGCTCAGAGAATGAGCAGATTTTTGGTAGTCCCGTGTTCCTCATTGTTCCCTGTGCAGCCCCATGAATTATTTGCACACACCGTTCAAACCTTTCTTGGAAAACAATTGTTAATCTCCTCCTGGGCCCTCCTTTGATTGCTACAGTTCACTGCTACAGTACCCAAATGCTTCACAAATATTAATGCACTTATTTTTATACCATTCACCTGGACATGTATTAACTCCATTTTACTGATCAGGAACTATGACACGGGGATAGAGGTTAAAAATATCCCCGTCTGCATACCCGGATGGAGGCTTGGGGGTTTGATTTTCAGCACGCCCAGGACCATCCAGCACATTGCTCTCAGCTGGAGCTGCACAAGCTCCAGCCTTCTGCCAGCACGACTCCCGTGCCTCGCTAGGCACCCGGCAGTGCCCATATTGCCAGCTCCACCAACGTCCCGTTTGGCAGAATTTACAGCTTTTCAAGGGCAGAGAGACTCTAGCACTGCTGGGTCTGAAAATTGGGGTTGAGCCGCCTTGACCTCGTATCATCTGGCCATGACTTCTGCCACGAGTCACAATTTCTGGCACAGCCCAAAGGTAGCCCAACTCTTTTTTTCCATGGGACACCACTGCTTGCCATAGCACACAGTCAGCCCGCTGCCTTGCAGCGCTTCAGACTATCTCAATTAATCTATACAACTAGTTGTGATTTTCCTGAAGACTCACAGATGCACAGAAGCAGCAAGGTTGCACCCTCTGGGTATAAAAAGAGCTGTTAATTAATAATTGGATGTCTCAGCTATTTGGATGGTAGGATGTGATTTGTGGCTTTGAATATATTTCTCCAAGTAGGACATGAGTTCAAAATTGCTTTGAACACTTCTGAGGCACTGGGCTGTGACGAGGGTCTGTGCCAGCAATCCTGTCGTGTCTGTACAACCGTGCTACAAGCACGGGGAGATTCCTCCGTCTGCGGCTCTCGGGGCTGGTTAAGCTGAGGGATGCAGGTGTAAATGCCGTGTATCCGCATAGAGCCATAGCTGAAATACATAGGTGGAGATCATCTCACAGCTTAATGAATCGCCGCCCCTTCTGCAGGAGAAAGAGGGATTAACTGTCCGTGGGGACCCTCGTTACTTTGGTGCCTTGACATTGCAGCACTGTGTTGCCGCTCGGTTTTCGTCTCAGCTTTGGAGCCCAGCTCCAGATAAGGCTGGGATAATCTAAGAGTATTTGAGAGGAATTGAAATTAATATACCTGGCCCATGGAGTGCCTGCATTTGGCATGCCATGGATCAAGGTACCCGCATGCGACCTTGGAGACCGCGCAAATAGTTTCTATAATTAGGCACGTCTTGCTGACAGATTGGCTCCCTTGAAGCAGCATGTTGGAAGGACAAGAGTGCCTCTTGCTAAGTGTCTTCTTGTCATACTGTGTTCAGCGCTCAGTATGTCCTGATGGCTAGCTCCCTCAAAACCACTGCAAAAACCTTTCCCAAATAAATAGCCCGAACACTGCTGAAATCGCAAAGCAACCTGCAGGCTAACATGGTTATTACAGGACCATGGGCTGCAGAAAACCCAGAGACTCGATTCTCCCAGGGTTGATACCGCTCTGGAAGAAACCTCCCCATCAGACTCACTGGTCAAGACTTGGTATAATAAGACTCGTAAAGCATAAGATCCATTTTTGCAAGTTTCACACGATTTTGCACGAGAGCTTAGAGAAGGCTTTGAATGTTGTATCACGGAACAAAAGTGAGGAAAATGAGGTTCATATTAGAGATGCATTTTTTTTCTAGATTCTGCTGCTTACAGGAGTTTACTCGACAACTGTTGTGCATATACGCCGACACTTATTCCCACCAACCCAACGTGGGTTTCAGACTGTGAAATCAGACAGAATCACAGCACCAGGTGGGATGGCCTCAGGCCAGTTTCTGCATCGCAGGGGGCCTCCCGCAGGCTCTAAACTAATTTTTGGGAGGCTTTGAATGCCTTACGTGGAGGATATACTAAATATGACTTAGAGGAGGAAAGGCAAAAGGCTGAATTATTCTGAGACCTGCAGAAATAATATTGAAATGTCTAAGGAGTGCTCCGGTGTCCTGAATTGAACCAGAGGAGTAGATCAGTTTTATCACGGCCGATGGGTCTCAGACATCAGCTAACAGTACCTCTCGCTCCTACACAGGGAGGTCATTTTCTTAGCTTGGAACAAAGTGGGGAAACTACCTTGATGGCAATATTTTGCACAGGGTGGCAAGACTGCTTGCTAAGGGGATTTAAAAACCCCATGAAATTCTGTGACCGTCCCTTCTCCAAAGGAATAAGGTGGATGCGGGATTAAGGTGCCTTAGGAAATTGACTGGTGGCTCTGAAGATATTACAAGAACCTCTGTCTCAGATATGATCTATTCCAGAGGTAAGCACTTTTTTTTTTTCCCAAGAATGGGCTTTTGCTAAGCTTTCACCCTAACCAGTGGAAGGAACGGATGTTTCTACTAGTGACAAAGAAATTAGTCAAGTGATTGGTGAGTTGCCTTCTGGGAAAGCCCCTGTAAAGTATGGATGGTCTCCCAAGAAATACTTATTTTTTATAGTAATCAACAAGAATTTGGGCCAAACTTGTGAACAGGGACAGCTTCTAAAAGGACCCATCATTATCTGTTAGGTTAAAAGGGTAGGGGAGATGATAGACACTGGGATGACAACCAACCAGTATTTCTAACAAAAGGCAATTATTGCTAAACCAGAAACAATAAATGTCAGAACTCAATTTCTGAGACCCTGAGAGTGTCACCCTTTTGCCTGTGACTATAAAAGTGTTCTGCACCTAATTCTTCTCTTTCCTTTTTGGGGGTTAGAGGTGGTTACTACCACAAAGGTAATAACTGGGCACTTACACACAGTTACACAGCAATAATATGGACTCACTGTGGAGGATTTTCATCTTATTTAGCAAGTGACAATCCAGAAAGATTGATTAGATTAAGGAAAGGGGAGGAATACTAATGAGGATCAGCTCTGCCAGGTGGTTCAATCTGGAATGCATTTGAGGGCTAGCCCATCACCACCAAATTCCTGTTGATTTTCAGCCTTGGGGCAGCAAGATCTATCTTCTGCAGGACGTGGTATATAGTAGCTTCATCCTGTAGGACCAATGTTAGTACAGATGTAGCACAGATTGTTAAAATACTTCCCCCCTCCAAGCGTGATGAGTGCAGGCAATGTCTGGAAATGTACCCAGCTGGCAGCTCATGGAGACGGGAGCAGAGATGTGGTTCTTCTCATGTTGTTCCAGCCCACCTGTATGGTGGGTAAATAACTGTCTTCTGCTCCAGATGGGCTTGTCAAGTGGCTCCATGCGCATTTCAAGCCCCAGTCAGTGCCAGGGGATGTGCATGTGAAAACATGAGACATGGTACCTTTGGTAGAGATAGGTGGAGAAACGCCTGGGTGACAATCCTGTTCTGTCATCAGCACTTGCTGAAAAGCGTGTCGTACCCATATTGTTGGAACAAATTTTATGCCATTAGCATCCCTGGATTTTTGCAGCCATGACGCCGCTGAAATGAGAGGGTTTTTTCTGTGAATGTATTCTTTGATTATACATATTTGCCAGTCTGAGTTAACCGTCTGTAGATTTTGTGTTGATTTCAGACAGCTCAGCCTCAACGTTTCCTGTTACCTTCGTGTAACAGAATAGCTACCTTAAACAGCGCTGTTTCTGGCTTCTGGTTGGGTAATTTAAAATTCTTAAACAAGAGGTTGGGGGATAGCATTTGCTAAATAATTAATCACATATACTCTTGTTTGCAGGCTGATTTTTTTTTCTTGTGGGGATAAATGGTTGCTTGCATGAAGAACAATCCTTTTGCACAAATCTGCGCAGACAAAACTTTGTTGCAGCCAATATTAAACATCATGGGAAATCAACATGGCTGCAATGAATAGCTGTTAAGAATATAAATGAGTGTGCTTAAAAATTCTTGGGTTATCTGAATTTTAAGCTGAATGCAGCAGCAACCCTCAAAGAATGATTTTTTTATAAATAATTCACTGCGTGCACAAAGCCTGCATTTTATTTCTATTTAGCTTTGGATTCCTCGAGTTTATTTTTCTGGTATATGGGAGATGTGGAAGCATATTATTGGCCGTATCTTTACAAGCAGGGATATAATTCTGGGAATGGTGGGAGAGCTTGACTCATGCCATGATTTCTGCCACAGAGCTTGAACCGTGACACAGCCTCTGGTATCTTGTTCTCTCCACTCATCCCTGAAAAAGGCAGAAAGCAAGAAGGATATTGTATGAACGGGGCAGGGAGGCCAAGGACTTTCTCGTACCCTGTGATCCTGGGAATGCTGCTGGCAACCCCACTGAAGGGAGACGACGACGGCTCGGAACAGCTCTGGGGGAGAGCTCTGGCTGCACTCCGCTCCACCGAAACGCGCAGCATACCTTACAGTAAAACAAACAAGTAAACCTTGAAAAACGAAGCAATACGCCGCCCTTGCTCAAAGAGCCGATCTCGTAAAAGGGACTTCAAATGCCTTTGGGAGTTTTTACTACTACTCCAACTTGTGATTCTCTTCACATATCGCTTCAGTCCCTAAATAGCGTCTTAGAGCTCTAAAAATCAGAACCCCCTAGACCTCCTGCTAGCATAATAAGATTTGTTTCCTGCTTATTCGAGTGTGTCTGTGCATGTTTAGAGAATTGGGGCTGGGAGCAGGGGGCAAAGGGAGACAATGGCAGGCTGAAGTACCCATTTTCTAGCTAAACTGCTGGGAACACATAATTATAATCGGCACCTTAGAACATCAAAGCATCTTTCAGAAATGCTTCCACTCCATAGCAATAATTATTGTTATACAATCACGAGGAAACGGCATATTCAAGAACACTTGGTGTAGTTCACTTTACGAGGACATGTATATTCAAAGATTAAAAGAACAATAAATGGAGTTGTTCCTCTCAAGGCACTGAAATTCATTTGAGCTGATGGACTTGAATGCACGTTTGTCAAATACAGGTAATGTTCAGCTACACTGTAAATCACGGACTACCATAGCTTGTGCATACTGATGTTTCCTGAAAAGGATATGCTAATGCTACATCTGCTTGATTTTATCAGCTATATTCAGCCTTATATTGAATGTCTATCTCATAGTGGACTGAACCTGTATAATTTAACATGTCTTTCCTTATTAAATGTAGATTTGGTTTGGCTTGAGGCAGAGGTGTGAGAACAGGTCAGGCAGGAAGCTACCTCAGAACCTGAAGGTTTAGGTTAAATTAACTTATTTTTAGGTTTTATCGAATTTAAGCAGTCATTCCTTTTTGCCTGTACTTATAGAACTGAAAAGATGGTGACCTGAGCTAATATTACAAGTCAGGGCTTTAACCATCTTCTGCAATAACTGCAACTCCTGCGAACACGTAGAACTTTTAATTAAAAGGTTGAGGGTTTATGCAGGGAAACTGCTTCCAGTTTTAATGATATTAATGAAGTAGTAACGAGAGAGTCCATGGGAGTTCATTTTCACTGTAATAGATATTTCTCCTGGGTGGTTGTTCTAGGGGCTCGGAAATTGGGTGGGCCCCTATAGGGTCTCGGCACTGCGTTTGGGTGAGCTTTTAAGAGCAATGGGTTTATGGCTGGGCTTAACCTTCGTTCCTCCACCAGTATCTGTCCGCATGGGATGAAGCCTCCTGCCCCCTCCAAAGGAGCTATCGCTCTGTGAAGAGGCAGCGTCTAACTACCTGAATCACTGCCGCGCTATTTGTGCAACGCCTTTTTGGTCTGTATTTAAAAACCCTGTCCATTGAAATGTCTTCTCCTGTTATGAACCAGTTGGGACTGGGACTGGGACAAGGAGGCCCTTCCTAAAAGAACCCTGGGAGGTGTTTGGATGAGCCCTGGCCAGAGCTGAAACACTCGAAGAGAAGATCTGGAGGGCATTGCAAAGTGTTCACAACAATTATCATCTTCCAGGAGACAGGCCGAATAAGTGTATCCATCCTCTTGAAAACAGCCTGGGAAGCTGGTGAAGGGAACTGGTCCAGCTAGAAAAGAATGAAATAACCTAGATCTGCAGCTTTGGCTACAAAGTGAAATGTCAATTTTGTTGTTGTTTTTGTTTTTTTTTTTAAAAAAAGTTACTCAGTATAATTTTGTCTGAAGTTTTTGCACACTGTTTCTGCTCTTGGAGGAGGGCAAGTGGGAAAATTAGGTTCCGCCCAAGGGTATGAGCTTGTCAGAAAGCCACTTAATGCAAGGGCATGTAGCTAGGAGAGTACTGAATTCCCTCTTTATGGACTACAGCCTTTTACTACAAAGGAGGAAAAGCACGAGATGCAATTAGAATTTGGGGTTTTCATATGTCAGAACTAGGAATAAAAGAGGGATGCAGAGAGGGACCAGACCATGCTGACTTTTCTGCCTTCAGTGCTGTCTTACCCTGTGCAAGTCCTGCAGCATTTTGCTTCCACAGATACTGCTCCATTGCTCAATTTCTTGGGTGCACCAGTGCAATTGTGCAAACAAAACTCTGCAGGGGGTGACCCTAAAGGAGTTTGGTTTAGACAGTTACCTGCAATAAGTTGAGAAGAGTCGGAGGTGGTCTCCAAACTGTTAGAGATAAAGAATTTGGGATAAAAATTATTATTTTATTTTATTTTTTATAATTGACTTCTGATTTCATTGTTTTAAAGCATTTTAAACACCAGCCCTAATGTTAATTGACTCACAATTTGGTCGGATGATGAGCAGATGCCACTTACCTGTTCCTTGGCACCCTGAGCAGATACCACCTGCCTTCTACCAGGCATTATAAACAGGTTCAACCTGTTCGTTGGCAATGTGAGAGAAAAACACCTTCTGTATTCCCTGGCAAAATGTGGAGGTGCCACTCGCCCTCTGCTTATTATCGTAAGCAAAGAGCTGGCACGTACTTTCTGCCTTGTATCAGCAGTAGAGATCAGAGATTGCCATTTATTTCAGATGCACTATCACCTTCAGATGCATACGCTGTCTCGGTTTTTATGAACAATTAGTAGTAGAAGCAATCATCATGGCAATAACAGCAGTACTGTATTTGTGCCTGGAAGCCCAGGCTCAGATCTGTTCACGAGGCTGCTGGATTTTTCTGTAAATAAAACTTCAGGAAAGGTGCCAGCTGTGGTTAGGTAGTTCCTCATTATTTACCTTGGCTTGTGAATTAAATTTATGGTGGTGGTCATGTAAAGCTTGAAGAATCTGTGAGTGTTTTGAGCACAGGTTCTTGATGTTTTGGAGATTTGCTTTCTCCCTCAAATAGCTGATCAAGTGGTGGCCAAAAGAGGAGTTCGGGCTGGAGTGGACACCCTAATGCTACAAATGTTGGCTGGAATGAGCCATTAGTACCTCCTTTGTCGCAAATGCTCCTGCGGGAAACCTACAGAATTTGCTAACGCTAGAATTAAAAGCTTCAACAGATACTGGTCTAAAGGTCTGGAGAACAAACCAGAGTGTCCTGGAGGTTTTCTAGCTGTCCTGTGAAACGCTGTGAGAAGGATAGAATTCATGAGGGATTATTCCGAGTGCAAGCTCCTCAGTTTCATTCACATCCATGCAAAGCATGTGAGATGGGCAAACATTACCCTTTATTTATGACTTGCAGGTATCAGTCCCGAATGCTGTTGCAAAGAGAACTTTCCTAACCAATCCCTTCGACTATGTGTCTCATTTTGTACTTCTCCACAGCTCTCCCTTTCTGTCAAGCAGTAAATATACTTGTTATTCGTCCTCACTTTCGTGCATGACATATCTTACCCTGATGTATTATCTCTCATTAAGATGTTGCTCCGGCTTCTTTCCTGCCCAAGGCAGCAGCTGCCAATACCTTTGCCTTATTAACACTGCAAACACTTCCCCGTCTTTTCCCATGCTGCCTTTCATGCTTGAATAAACTTCCTGTAAAAATTCACAAACCCCCTCATTATCTTCCTTCAAATCCCTTTTAAAAACCCTCCTAGGCTATACCCACAAGAAACCCCTTAATAGGAGACCACTGGGTGTACAGTCTGCTGCTCCTTGCAATGACTGGGAGCACTTTGGCATTTTCTCCCATCAGGTGACATAGTTTTTTATTGCCTTCATTTCTTTTCCTGTGTGAACAGTGGATTTTCGATATTGCCAGGGCTGGGCAGAGCTCCTGCAGACCTTGAGGAGATGCTGCGTTATCTCTTGCAGAAGTATTTGCCTCACGGAGAGGCCAGAGGAAGCTCTCCTGGGCAGCATGAGAACCTAAAATAGAGCAGCAGCCCAGAAGGATGGCACGTGTTCTCCTTCTTCGAGCCAGGACAAAAGCGTCTAGATTTGTTTTTTCCCTTGCCAAGTTAAAACTCAATTTCAGTGGTTTCCAGCTTTTCATTTCCACACAGCTGTTACAATTAGGACCTGGGCCCTCCAAACTACTGACGAAGCTTTCGTGTAAGCGTTCGTGATGCCGGTGCAGGAATGTTACGCCATGTGACGAGCGTCCAGCAAGCCGTGTGGGCAACACCGACCAGCCGACAGACTTTCCAAGGATGCAGGCGTCTATTTGAGCAAGCTCTCGGGCACATCAAACTGTCACGTAAGATTTCCATGATGAGCTGGCACGAAATTCAAATTACGGGCAACTATTGCTTTCCACTCTGCTGACAATTTATTGGGAATCGCACTGAGTCTCTGCTGCAGGCCACCTCTTTAGCTTAACGTGACCTGACAGGCAGTACCCAGCGTTGTGCGTCACAGCACAAAACATGACACAGTGCATCTGAAGACAGAAAGGGGCGATCCTGGGGATAGAAATACTTTTTAAAGGTTTTACAGGGAAAGAGGAGCCTTTATTCACAAAGGCTCAGGATGGAGGTATTTGGCTTTGATTCCTTCCATATCCTCAGGAAACTGGTGATATGCTTCTAGTTTAAAAACTACCACCACTACCATCCTCCACCATGGATGATGCTTGGGACAGAAGGACATTCAATCACCAAAGCCCTTGCTCGCCTTGTGGCAGCACATTGACACCCTGTGTCTGAGTGGCAATTCCTGGTGCATTACACACCGAGCGCTTCGCAAGAGCAGCAATTCTCAACCTGGGTTCATATGCCTTTCAAATTGAAACGCACCTCCAGCCCTTTCTTCTGCAATACAAATGTAAATTACACTTAAACTCTTCTTCCTAATTTAATTTGGAAATATAAATCTCAGCCTTCTCCCCAGGTGATGAGAACTGCATGTGCTGTGTCAGGAAAAGACCGTGCCCAGAAAGTTAGTTTGGCACAACTGCCTTCTTTGTGTGTGAAATACCTAACCGCATTCCAGACCTCGTTATAATTTATCTTGCTCTTCCCTTCTCTACTCCTTTTCCCCTATATATTAGGTCCTACGCAGACTACACACTCACAAAGCTTAACGTGCGACTAGAACTTTTCACTTTTACAGCAGGTTTCAAGTTAGATCAAACAATAAGAAACCTCGCTGGCACTGCCCAATGTCTCAGCCAGCTTGGGTCCTCCCAGAAGGTCCATGCCTGCAAATACCGCATTTCTGTAGACCCAGTAGCAAATCATTAAGGCACATAGACATGCAAATGTGAGTTGGCCTCCCTGAACCTGGCAGGGGCAAGCACACCAGCTGCATTCGCAGCATCAGAAGCAGTTGCATTGCATAGCGAGTAGATACTTTGGAGCTGCCCCATTCGAAATGATCCAGAAAAGCCACAGCCCTCTGCCTCACCCCTGTGCGAATAAAGACATTGGCATCGCACTGGAGAGAACCGGTGTGCCTTTTCTGATTTCCCCGCCGCACCATATGGGTTGTGTCAATGGAAGGCCACGGCGTTTTTCTGGCCGAGGGACTGCCAGCAGTTCGGTGGGTGGTGAGCACAGGCTGCCGCTGTAATTACAGCGGGGGAAAGTGCAGCAGCAAGTGGCCTTGTGCGCAAAAGGCTGCAGGGCTGTGAGAGGGGCGGAGGGCTCTGCAGTTTAGCAGCTGTGCTGCTCCGCCTGTGCAGAAAGTTAAGCAGTAGCCTACAGGACCAGAGCTGTTGGCTCCTGATCAGCTCAGTTCAAAAGCAGAGTCGCAGTGAAGTTATAAGAGAATGCAGAGGCATTGTTCCGACAGAGTGGAATTAAGGTTTTATGTGGATTTACATTCATTTACCAATTTCTGATTTTTCAAGACGCTGCTTTTCCTGAATTGGAAAGTTCCATCAACCAACCTTAGCTCTTCACTTTACAATTCAATCCCTCCTTCTCTCTGGCGGGAATGAAAGCATTATTTGTTAAGAGTTAGGATTATATAGGGAGCTGTAATTGCCATCCGTATTTTCTGTTCATGTTACGGCATGGATGAGAGATCCATGTAATTTCCGAGTGTTTTCCACCCTCTTCTGTTTATACTCTACTGGTAGTGAAGTGGGTACCACAATCCCTCGCCAGACCAGTTTCTCCAGTGCAGTGTTGGACAGTCCTGCAAGGAGGTAATAGTAACTCTTGGAGTACTTGACGCAGCTCCCTACCTGCCCCCCATCTTGCCCAAACCCATCCCTGACCCCGAGAGCTGGCTCATCCCCGGCCAGAGCAGTTCAGCTGGTGCCAAGAGCAGCGCTCCCTTTTCCTCCCTAACAGGGATGTGCGATAGCTAGGGTGAATGCTGGGTGATTAAGGCTCTAATTAGAAAAGCGGTTCAGCTGATCACGTGCATAGGAAGGAAATAAGAAGTATTCTTCCCTGGAGGAGTGTGGGTAGGGGTTGTACGCTGGGCAATTCTATTTTTGACAGCCCCAGTGTTGGATAAGCTCTGCCCGTTGTTGTGTATGGTACCTGGCCTTTCAACAGACAGGGGTTTTTGGAGGTACGTGGTGTGCCACCTTTGACTCTGAGCGAGCTGAGCGAGAAGACCCCATGTCAACTGATGCGACTGCTGCAAGCGGTAGGACATTCTCCCCCACACCCCCGTGAGGGACTGAAAGGGTTAATGTCTCAAACATTGTGGTGGGGCAGGTTCTGCTTAATGAGGAACCCTGCCTAGCAAGGAACCCCGGGTGAAAAGCAGCCGACCAGCACCACCAGCAACAGGAGGGGGAGGCTGGGCTGGAGGGTGCGCAGCTCCTGCTCTGATAACGCCGTTCTGATGTGCCGAGCAGGGCACCTCGCCGTGCAGGGAGGGGGAAGTTACTCCCCAAACCACTGTGAAGCCCACAGACCCATTTCCCTAAGGCTCACAAACTGCTCATGACACCTAATTAGCGTAATGAGTTCGAGGGCCCGCCCGAAGGAGGGGCAAGGATGATAAAAGGACACGAACTGAAGCCCCAGGTGTGCAAGCCCACCAGAACCAGACCCCTTGGCTGACTGGACCCAGGACCGGTGAAATCTTCCTCTTCTTCCTCTTCTTCCTCTTCTTCCTCTTCTTCCTCTTCTTCCTCTTCTTCCTCTTCTTCCTCTTCTTCCTCTTCTTCCTCTTTTTTTTTTTTTTTTCAGTAATCCTTACACCTCATCCCTTTAGACATAAACCTCCGACCAAGTTTGGGACTAAGAGCGGGTCCAACCTCCCCCATGCTCCTCTCCAAGAAGGAGTCTAGAAAGCAGGGGGGTCTGCTCTGAACCTCCTGACCCAGCGGGAGGGCTCGCCTTATCGTCTGCCCTGAACTGATTCCCAGATAAGCAAGGCCTGTAGTGTATGTTTGGTGATGTAGGGTTAGCACATGTTACACAATTTACTGATGTAGTTTCATGCCAATTTTTGCAGTGAGCATGCCAATCCTTGTTGTGAGCAAATAAGAGTTGAGTTTTTTGAGTTAAAGGATCCCTGGTGTCGTTTCACCTTAATCCTGACCTGGGAATCAGCAAACCTGAGTCATCGTCCTGAGATTGGGATGTGACACCCTGTTCATCTCAGAGAGTCTCTGAATCCCTCTCGCAGCCTCCTCCTGCCCCTGTAACCTCTGCCTGTGAGAGCTGTGGCGTTTGGGCATCTCTAACATTTGCCTCGTTTCAGGCTGCTGGGGTTGGCGGAGGCTTCAGAGTGCAGCTTGGCTCCTGCACACGTGGGAAAGGCTTTTCCAGCTCTAAGTCTGTGGGGCTACAAGGACAGGGCTCAGGGACCTTCCGAGGGTGGGGACACATCCATCACATCCAGCACACCCAAAGGACACAGGAATGGGCAGTGTCCTGTGGCTGTGCTTTTCCAAGTCCAGCTCACAAAAGGGAACAGAAACCTCCTTGGGATTCAAGGACACTGAGGTCCCAGATCATGCAAGAAAACCCCATCCTTCAGCTCATCTGTTAGAGGAAAATAGAGCATGAAAGTTGCTATACTGTTATTCTTCCTACCTTGCTTGGCTACCTACCCTCACATTCTTTTTAACCTCTTCTTACCCTTATCTGCACCTCTGTCCTTTATGTGTGTCCTCTGATCTCTCCTACCTCTCACACCTCCCATTTCCTCCCTGTCCCCACCCCAAATCCCCTTCCCCAATGCAAACATTTGCATGTGTCTGTCACTTTCTCTTTGAAAATACTTCTAAGCATCTTCTGTTCTTCGCGGATCACGTCTCCCCAAGACAAAAATTCTACAATAAAACCCCTTCTGACAGAGTCAGGCGGCAGCAACATTCGTTTTTTCTTTTCCAGCTCCTGCCAGCTCTCCAATCTGAGCTGACACTGACTGGGTGTAGGTCAGATTTGGTGGCTACTGCGTGTTCCCCCAAGCTACCCAGTGGATGTGAAATCTGGCAGGCTAGACAGCCTTTCAGCTACTCGGCCTACACATGCACTATGCAATTTTTTTGGTCTATGAGCATTAGGTTCTATCTTTATCTCTGTGCGGAGCTTAACTCTTCACTGGATGCTGCTGGAAATGGTGCTGTCTTCAGGTGTAGCGTAGATGCCGTTAACCGAAGTAATTGTTGTTTGATCCCATTGTGTGGGAAGTGCAAGAGTTCAAGGAAGCCTCCCCGAGATGACGGGGCTGTCATGGTAACAGATGGAAAGGATGATGTCTGACCGCCTAATCATGCAGCGCACGGGGTAAGTAACGAGCGGTGCCGTACTGCACAGCGCGGCACCGTCCCGTGCTGCTGCGACGAGGAGCATCTGCAGCGAGTGATGCTGGCGATACTAAATGAGGAGGGAAATAAATGTGAAGGGATGGGGAATAGATACTTGAAATCCTTAGGAAAGATTATCCCGAAGAACACTAATATTCACCTGGTAGGGTGGAAATCTTAACAAAGACAGCAATTATGTCTTGAGAAGAATTCGGGCATCTTCACGTAGAAACCTCTGGAAAAATAGTGGCCCATGGGTAGATGAATGCAGTTCCCTGGCCTTTCCCTAAGTTTCTCAATTACTACTATAAAGGTATCTTAATCTTAAAGTAATCGGATACAATTTTACCATTTTAAATAATTCTAAATAAAGCAAAAATGATTTCTGTTGGCTACTGTCCAAAAGACGGTGTTTTTCTCATTTGCTGGCCTAAAACCCCCAGCTCATCTCTGGATTTTCTAGCATTTCCTGGGCATCCAAACTCCAATTAGTCTGTCTCATGCTACACTGACATAGCCTGACTGCTGTGTTACTGGATGCTAAACTGATATTTATTCTTATCCTAATCTACCTATGAAAGCTATATGAGATCTAAACCATCTGCATCTATACCTGTGTCTATCTGTTCTTGCAGGCTTAAATATTATTCTTCAGCCTGCTTAAGAGAGCTGCAATTAAAGAATGGCTCTGTACCACTGAGCAACCAGACCACTTTGGACATTATCACAACCTGTTTGAGATGGGTCGGTATTAGCAGGACAGTGTGGCGGTCTGTCAACCGGTCGCTGCTTTCAGCTATGCTCTAACATCTCCACAAGGAGCTCAAACCCTTCCTTGTACAGCCCACAGGTAAACTAAATTAACACCTGAGCACTCTGAATACTGACTTTTAAACGGAAGAGATTGTCCCCCTTAACTTGGTAGATGCATCTTGCCTATCTCTTGTAACTGGTATTTTGCTGTAGTGGTACCAATTGGGCTTAGCTGGTGAGCTGTGTGAGGACTTGCGAGCTTCTGGAGATCCTTTCGCTGTAGTGGCTGTGGTTCAAATGAAGGTGTTGACTTTGGGGTGGATTTACCATCCCCATGGAAAGACAGAAGCTTGTGACAAAGTTAAATCAGTGGAGTAAAATGGGCAGATAACACTGACCCATCAAAGGGTATCTGGAGCCAATGGCAACAGAGTTCGTTCTTTAAATGGGGTGGTTGAGTGGGAACATCTGTTGCCCAAGGCACAGCCTTAGGATAAACCACCAGCTTTACTGGTCTGGAAAGAATATTTAGAGACTATGGCCAGGCCTTTCCCAATCTGTTAAGTTAGTTCAAATTAAGCCAATTAACTCAAGCAATAAAATCTGAGGTAGATGCACTCAGACGGTATTCCTGACTGCTGAGGAAAATGGAACGAAATAAAAAACTTAATTATTTTACCTCTTAGAAGTTAAGCAAAATAAATCCTACTATATAGCTTTTTCAAAGTAGATAATAGCAGATAATAAGAGCTATGGGACAGCGGACCTGATGATGAATGTCATCAATAAAACTCCAAATAACAGGCCAAAACCTCCTTCTCTTCGTGTCAAAATGGTTTGGGTTTGTGTGGCAGGGGAGGGGGCCGCAGGGGTGGCTCCTGTGAGAAGCTGCCAGAAGCTTCCCTGGCTCCAAGTCTGACCCACCTCTGGCCAAGGCTGAGCCCATCAGTGATGGTGGTAGCATCTCTGGGATAACGTATTTAATGGGATATTTAGTGGGAATGTGAGCAAACCCCCTGTGCAGACAGCAAGGTCGGTGAAGAAGGAAGGGGAGGAGGTGTGCCAGAGGAGGGGATGCCCCAGCAGCCTGCGGAGAGACAGCAGGCTGTCCCCCCCAAGTCCATGGAGGGGAGCAGGGAAGCAGATGCCCACCTGCAGCCCATAAAGGACCCCATGCTGGAGCAGGGGGATGCCCCCCAAGATGGCCGGGACTCTATGGGAAAGCCCACGCTGGAGCAGGCTGTACCTGAAGGACTGCAGCCCGTGGGAAGGACCCACACTGGAGCAGTTTGTGAAGAACTGCAGCCCATGGGAAGGACCCACGTTGGAGAAGTTCGTGGAGGACTGTCTCCCGTGGGAGGGACCCTATGTTGGAGCAGAGGAAGAGTGTGAGGAGTCCTCCCCCTGAGGAGGAAGGGTGATGAACTGACCCCAACCCCCATTCCCCGTCCTCCTGTACCAGTGGGGGAGGAGGTGGAGAGAACCGGGAGTGGAGTTGAGCTGGGAAGGAGGGAGGGGTGGGGGAAGGGGGCTTAGGATTTGGTTTTACTGCTCATTATCTTTGTTTTGATTTGTTTGGTAGTAAATTAAACTCCCCAAGGTGAATCTGTTTTTTTTGCCCGTGACCACAAGTGGTGAGTGATCCCTCCCTGTCCTTGTCTCAGCCCACGAGTGTGTCTTTATACTTTCTCCTCCCCATCTCACCGGGGCTGGGGGGGGAGCAGCGAGTGAGTGGCTTTGTGGTGCTTTGTTACTGTCTGAGCTTAAACCAGGACACAAAAAAGTAACACGTTTCTTTATCAAACCTATTACTGTGCAAGGGCTGCGCATAACTCAGGTGCAAGATAAGGGAGACAAAGAATCACATTCCTGAGCAAACTTAAAATACTCTAAAATGAATTCCCTATTTATACATATCAGTTTATAATCTCATTTTCACAATCTTGATCGGTGTAATTATTAATAAAAGGGTGGATGATTGAACATAAATTCCAGTCCAAAATCTGAGTGTGAAGTTGCTGACAGTGAGGTACTCTTTCTTCTACAGCTGGCTGAGAGTTCAGCTCCGGATTAAGCAATATCATCGTGTTGTCGCATTGGCTGGTTCTGAGGAAGAGAAGGACCTTCAGGTCCCTCCGAACTCAGTGGGAGGAAATTGGTAACTGCGGGCTGTGTTTCAGGGCAGAGCCCGACTTTCAGGGTTGGATGCCTGCTGCTCCCCGTTATTTTGTGTGCTTCTTACACATATGAGAAAACACTGAAATTAAAGCCAGCACCCAATGAGTGTGCACTGAGTGAAATTGCTTGGGAGTGTCACTTTAGCAGACTGTTTAAGGATAGCAATTTTGTCAGTTAAAATAAAGCAGTTCCCAGTTCTTCTTTCACTGCCTTCTCTCTTCACCTGTGGCTCCAGTTTTTATTATTTTATCCTGTTCTTTTGCATCCGTACCATTTTTCTTCTCTTTACCTCCTTCTCCCCTCATGCCTCATTCCTCATTCTTCATTATTTTCTTTGCTTTTCTCCTTTTTCTTGATTTACAGTTCTTCTTTGGTTGTCACACCTACCATTTCACTACCTTTGTGCCCTGTAGCTCACTTCCAGGTCACCTATGCCTTTCCACTGCACATCTGTTCCCTTGTGATTCTCCACCTTCTCTTTTATTTTTTTTTGTCCACAGGACAGTAATGGGCATCAGCCACCATCTCCCTCTGCATGAAGGTCTCCAGGAGACACGTTAGAAGAAACAGGGCCATACAAAGGAACATGGGATCCTCCTTTGCTTGCTGGTCAGTCAACCAGCTACTCTGGTGGGATGGAGATGGGCAGGCAGAGTGACCAGGAGGACGCCAGCTCAGAAAGCTCTCCTCGGGCCATCCCTGGAGACTGGGAAGCAGTGCTGTCTGTTTCTCTCTGTTTCTATATTCTCCTGTAAGCATCTGCTCTTGGCCTCTGTCAGAGGTAATGAGCTGGATGGCCCTTTGGTCGGTCCTAGCAAGGCCAGCCGCGGGGCTGCCTGCGAGCAGGCGATAGAGCTGTGCTGTCAAGAGTGCTCAGACAAGGGCACCGTCCTCCACTGGAGGGGTCTCAGGCTTTCAGGAATCATGTCACTTCTTCCTCAGTGGCAGAAGGTGTCAAATTCTGACCACCTGGGGATTTGCACAAGCGTTTCAGCCGCAAACACCCAGGCAAAGTTTCGTGTGGATGGCTGAGTCTTACAGCTCTTGTCAGACTAGAAGGACAGTTCTGCCTGCCCGCAAAGAAATAATAGGAAAGGAAAAAGCAAAGTGAATAGCACAATCCTATAATGTGATCCCAAACTCAATCTCTCTCTGCTTGTGCTTGCCGATCACTCGCAAGACAGACTTTCCCCATCAGCAGCCCTACTCCTGGGCTCAGATGTGCTAAGTCACTTTGCTCAGGGCTGATCAGCCCCAGCAGCGACGGGCGGGCGACAGCAACGCCGCGTTCAGCTCGGTGATCAGAGAGAGAGGAAGATGCATGCGGTGCTGTGCTTTTGGGTTACTTAAGTCTTGTCGGAGCACTATGAAACACTTGGCTTCTTCATTCACATCAGCTTCTCCTGGCCCTGGGCATCACAGATGTGTCACTGGTTACTGTGCAGCGTATGTAACTGTGTCTTGTTACAGGAGGGCCCGTGGACAGTAAACCTGCAGGTCATGGATGCAAACCTGTGAGGCTGTATGGTATCGGCTGATGAACCAGTACACGTAACAAGAAAGCAGCAGGAGAAAAATTAGGAAATTAGATATGCTGGCTATTATTTTAAAGGAAACCCATGGTATATTAGAAGGAAAATATTAAATTTACCAAATTTTGGTTCTAAGCTACTAAAGCCCATCCTGACTGCATTTTAAATGCTGCCCAAAGCAACCTTCGGTGAATGTTGAACTATCTGCAAAAGAGACAGCCACACAGCCAGCGGCAGGCCCCTTGATCCCCAAGAAGGATACCACTATAGAACCATCCCTTTTTGGCAAAAAATCAGGCGCCAGGAGTAATGCGGCAAGCAGGCTGTGGCAGCAACCCTTCTTCTGACTGCTGGCTCCCACCATCAGGTCTGCTTTGGCTGGCCACTGCCTGCTGCAACCTCCACGTGGCCCCCTCTGGTCTTTCTGGTTTGCAATGAGACATAGAGACAAAAGCAGCTCGTGACACCCCCGTTGGCTCATTGACAGTCTTCTGCTGGTCAGTCCGTGGATGTCTTCCTTTCGAGGAGTGGCACCATGTGTCCATGGTCCATCCAATTTCTCCCGCAGCTGTCCAGACTTTATTTTGAGGTGCCTCCACTGGTGGGGAGGTTTTCTTGCCTGTCCTCTGATTGTGCAGAGCTATGGTCATCTTCACATGCCCTCCATTACCTTGCTGATTACCAGCACCTGAGTTTGGGCTTGGGAACTATGTGCAGAATAGAAGATGTAGGAACTGGACTTCATTGCAAAAGGGATTTTTTTTTCTAATGACTTCTTTTAATCCGTAGATTCTGGCCAAGTGTTTAGTCTAGAGACTAGAAATGGTTTACTTCCAGAGGTAAGGCAAACACCGGGTACTGAAAAATAAGCTCATAGGCACCGCAGCGATAATCTGATTCTAGAATTCAGCAGTCATCATTTTCTCTACACTGAGAATGATAGACGGGTAAGAAAATAGCTTGACTGTAGCTCTATTCCAGCTGGCAGAAAGGATTCACTTACCCTCAACAGGAATTTCCAATAAATCTATATTTAGTATCCTTCATAGTCTATCACTTGATGAAATTACTTTCGTTCATGAATGTGCAATAAAGTCTGACAGTGATATATGTAAGGACATTAAATTTTCAACGGCCATGTTATGAACAAAGGTGATCTAACAAAAAATAATATACTTTAAGGAGCAGACAGCAGGGTTCTGTCTCTGATCTCATTGACAAGGCTTAACAGTGGTAGACCTCTCTTTACATTAGTAAAATCATTCATTTATATGGATATATGGGAGAGGAGCTCTTTCTTCTACAGGTCTGCTTCTCCTCTCCCACACATCCGTTCAAATGGATGATTTTACTAATGTAAAGTGTATTATTTTTTGTTAGATCACCTTTGTTCATGAGGTCTAGTTCAGTGTAAAGCCAGATATAGAAATTCATTAATGAAAAAAGAGAACCAATTATGTGTGTGACACAGGCTGAAAAAACTATTATTATCCCGCCCAGAAAAAATATTCCCCTCAGCAGACTATGATTTCCCCTATGCCATTTCCCATTTATGTTTGGAAAGCTAAAATTGTGCTGTTTCTCATACAGAGGAAAATATTCATGCTGGTAGTCAAGTCTCTGTGGGTTCCTGATGGTTATTATCTACTCCTCTGACATGGTTAAAGATCCAGTTCTATTTTTAGAGGTAAGAAAAAGACTAGCGTTTGCTTGAGGATTATGGTTTAAAGTGATCAATGTGCTCATATGTGTTTTCTTATGACTGGGTACTTTGCATATTCTTTTATTGTCTCCACTTTACTGGGAAAACTGACTGTCCTTGCATGGCTCTTTGCTTTTCTCTCTCCCTTTTAATTGTGTGTGTTTATTGGATTTCCTTTCTGGAGGACCCCTTACAGAAAGGGGTTTTGTATCCTAGTTAAAAGGTGCTGCCCTTTTATCACTTGACTACGGCTGAAATCCAATTTGAGCCCTCCTGTGTGCCACTCTTTATTTATGGTATCATTACAGTTTGTTTCAGAAGAGCAAACCCTCCGCAAAGCTTTCAGGATACTTATCTAGCAAACACTGTCACTTAGCTACGGCTGGAGTCCAATCTGATGCCTTAAATTCTAGCCTCACATAAAGATAATGCTTTTAATCAGAAAAGTGAGACAAGTTGTAAGAGCTTGTTCACAGTATCTGTCAGCAGGGAGCTGGAGTGAAATCAGGACAAAGTCTAAGTCTTTGTTTCCAAAGATGTTTGTTTCTTGAGCTACGAAGGCTTATTAACAGCAGGACTAGATAAACGCAAGGAGAAGCAGGGCGAGCCTGCGCCGCTCTAGCTCGCACTTAGTAACTGCTACACCTGTGCTCCCACCCACCAGAAAATACGAGGCAGTGGGGCCTCAGCTGTAGAGAAGCAAGTGGCAAAAGCGTGGAGGGAGGTGGATGCTGCGGAGGTGCTGATGTGGTACCGACCCGCTCTCTAGCAGTGGTTTGGACGGCTGTGTTGCAGGTTTGCTGTGGAAGAGGTGGAAGCTGATGGGCCAACAAAGCTAATATAAAGTGTTGGAGCATCTAGGACCATCAGCTGCTATGGGGATTACAGGCCAAATTGTTTTTTCTCTTCTCGGAGGCCACCACTACATTTTTGCAGAAAAGGCGTCAGTTGAGGGAATTTGGAAATAGTTGATTAACCTGGCCTGCTGATTGCCTTCCAATTGCGTCTGACATTTCTAATGTGATATTCCTGGTTCACTTTCAACACTTCCTCTTCTATAAAGAACCAAATAAGAACAGACAGAATTGCTTATTGCATTAATGCAGGAGGTGATTTACATGTATGAGTGTAAATTCCCGACTGGTACAGATCAGCCAATTTTGAGCTGTGGTAATTTCTACAAACTCGGAGTGGTATACTGGTGATGTATGAAAAAAAATTATTTTCTTGAAAATAAACAGCCCAATACCCAACCCAAATCTCTGAAGTAAATATAAAAGCGTAGTAACGTTCATAAACTTGATGAAATGCTACTGGAGTTAAACATTTCCTTATCGTCTCTCTATTAGTGAGTGTAGAGGGAAGCACTGTCCTTACAGTTTAAAAGAAGCAACGTTCTGGGACAAGATAAAGAAAATTTTAGCAGTTATAGCTTTAAATATAAAAGATTTCATTGATCTTAAAGCCTAGTTTTAGCTTTCCATAAAAATATAAATATTAATTGGCTTAGAATAAAAGACAAATCAAAAGACATGCTATTCCTAAAACCCGGCTAGGTTTTAGGTATGTATTCAGCAGCGTGCATCTAAAATAACAATTCTACGTGAACTACCCATAGTGATTAAAATACATTTCTGAACCTCGCTGCCTTCATCTTCACAGTAGTTTTTAGTGATATGGAGAAATAGCAGAAGTCCTTATGACCCATACCTCATTAAGGACACTCAGTTTTTAAGACCTTATGCATTCAAAGTTTACACCCTGCTCAGATGCAAGGAGCTGGAGTTTTTAATGTCAGCTGGAACTGGAACTCTGCTCTATACCTACACGAAGTAAAAAAATCTCTGCAGAAGACAATATCAAGTCCAAATGAGACCGGTAAGCACCTCACACCTAATCAGAAGAACAGTGTTTAGTGGAAAATGCCCCTCTCACAGCAGGACGTGGTAAATGATGTGAAAACAGTGAAGCAGGGCAGGAGTCGCAGATACAGCTTTTCAAAAACCCCATTTCTGGTCAAGGCATTGAGGCGCTGTGTGCTCAGGCCTCTCCTTGGGAGTTTGCATGAGGCTGAGCCTGAAAAGCAGTGATATGGCTCTTGGTCCACATCTGCATGAGAGGTAGAAATTGAACTGAAGGTGTGAAGACACAGGAAAATTCATAGCATGCCTGGATGCTCTCACTCAGGAGTTTTAAGTGGCTGTAGATCTCTGTAGTTTATGCCTTGGAGAATTAAATTATAGTGAATTAAAGCCTATGCTGCACAAACTCAGGTGATTCATGTTGGGAAGATTTAACCGATTAGCAGTCTGTTCCTTCCTCTAGCGGGAGAGTTCTTCCAGCAGGGTCATAACTTGGCCTGCCTTCATCCTCCGCAGTGCTGCAGTTATCACTCTGTCTTACTAATTGCTTGCACAATCAATTGCAGTTTGGATTAACTCTCGAGGTGATGAACTGTGGCACTAGGAATTAGACCTTCCCTATCTCCTGCGCTCTTGCTTTGGTAATAGGAATAAGCAGGGAGGACAGGCAGGTGGAAAAGGCAGTGTCCTCTGTCACGCCAGCTAAATCTTGCAAAGCCCATGTGTTAGGACCCTGAAGCCATCTTAGCGTCTTCTTGCAGACTGAATGTGCTTTGAATTATGTGCATCGCCTCCTGCCTGCAGCAGGTTTGCCTTGATCTTCCTGAGCATGTCTGTCTGTAAACAGGCCCCAGAAAAGGGGCTTCTGCCCTCCGAGGCGAACGGGAGGGGGTGGATGGCTGACCGCTCCTGGCACCTAGGGTTACCCCAGGAACAGTCATGTGGGAACGAAAAGGCACTTTTGCTGTTTGCCTCGTTACGTTGCCTGGTTTTCTTGCTGCAGGCATAAGCTCGAGACTGTTGCTATAGGCCGGGATGCTGAGTGACAAAAGGTCTGTATTACCCACTTCAAGAAAAAATATGCCAGCGTGAGGTAGGCGTAGAAGGAGCTGAACCCCATAGGGATGTAAGTTCAGAAGTGGCTGAGCACTGTGTGTTGGAGAAAATGAAATAAAAGGGAAGGAGGGCACGAATAGACTTGTATGTGATGATCCGGAGTGGCTCCCCTGCCTGCAGCGGCAGGAGGAGGGGATGCTGTGGCTGCGGTCCCTTTCTGTGCCTGCTGAGGTTTCGCGTGGAGGGACCCGAGCTGGCCACGGCGGGAGGGCTGAGTGGCAGAAGGCAGGACAGCTATCCACCTCTTCTGCACGTCAGGAACAGAAAAGCAACAGACCGAAAAGCAAAAAGCAACCATCCCGGCCACAAGCCTGCCCTGAGTTAATTCTTATTTGAATTATTAGTTCCAAAGCAAACCCTCCCTTTTTTAATGCAACACTTTCCTGTGATGGAGAATTCAATATACCCTTGGTAAATTGGCCCAGTGATTAAGTAGAAACATTGTTTAAAAACTGCACTGGGTTTTGAGTCTCATTTTTTCTTGCTTCAGGTTCCAGCTGCTTGATCTTTGATGCGTTTGACTGCTAGGTCACGGACTGAGATCTGCTCAAGTTCTTTTTCCCCAGGTAGGAATTTTTAGGACCTATCCAAGTAACCCCTCAGACCTGATGGGATAAATAGCTTGAGCCCCTGGAATTGGTTGTTCTTAAATGTGCTTTCAAATCCCCCAATCATTCTCAGGAAATTTCTTGGAATCTTTTCTAAGTTTTCAGGGGTTTTTTTGAGTGACAGATGCAGCATTTCCATCACAGATGGGTAAGTCTCATATGCAGAGAAAATCTGAACTCCCTACTTCCATCAATACCCTTTAATTATGCACCTAATGACTACATTTGTCCAGGGCCACAGTGCTGTACTAAGAACTCACACTGAACTGATTATCTGCAAATCTGTCCTGCTGAAGATAATGTTTGTTTACTGTAGAGAGCCAGGGGAAGATTTATCCTGCTGCTGCCTTAAAATGCAAATACCTTTTCTAGGTGGCTCTGCTAAAACATGCAAGATGCCATTCTCCTCAGTCAGAGAGCCAGGCTCTCTAGCCCAGCTCATATTCTGCAGCGACTTGCTCATGTTTTACCATGTGAAGACGAGGAGGCTGTTTTTTGCAAGTATGACGTGCCCCACACTTGGTCTGTGGACACAAAAAAGAATTTAAATAGACCCTTAAGTGCCAAGGGAACAGAGGGAGACACAACACAGCAACTGGCACCACTCTCACTTGATTTCCCACAATGGCTTTGTTATCAGGACTAGATGCACTTGTCAAATTTCCTCTCCCTCGCAGAAAAAAATGAGAAAAGTTGACAACAATACATTCCTGAGGGCTGCACGCCCAGAGCTAATCTCTACAGCTCATCCCAAGGCTGTGCAGAACCGCCTGAGGAACACCAGTCTGTGAAAGCAAAATAGCCAGCACGCAGTTTATTTATAACAGCAGCGAGACCCAGAGGAGCAGTGCTTGGGGGAGGGTAGAGCTCTCCGTGTGGGTTCGTATATTAGAGAATGAATATTTAGTCTTTCAGGCCTCTGTTGATGCTCTGCAAGTTCGCATCGTGATAAGGTGGCTTGCCCATAACCTGAAGACATGAGAGGAGCGGCAGGTTGTGTCCTGGTGGTCGTAATGCCTAATATCCTAGGGAAATGAGGTGATTAATGGGGCTGGAGGTACTTCTTACGTGCTACAGCAGTGAATTGCAGAAACGGTAGTCAGCAAAACCAGCACGGTTAATAATTTCCGTGTAATGGGTGTGTACGTCACCGTGCTGTATGGACATACAGAAAAGCTTTCTGCAGTGAATGTACTTGGGAGGAGGAGGCGACCTCTGGGCTTAAGCATCACCGAATGTAGACTGGAGTCAGGAAGATACAGGAGGAAGTACATTTAAGAAGGATTTTGGGCATCATTCTCCGCACCGTTACTTTTAAGTGTCTCTTAAGTGAGAGAGGGAACATTTTATACCTGCGTGAGTTGGCACGGCGGAGCTGAGGGTGACAGCACAGCGGAGGGGGTGACAGGGGAGTGCACGGAGCGAGAGGGCTGGAAGGAGTTACCTGACTATAGTGACCCCAAAGATTTTAAACCAGCATACAAATGAGAGTGAATTAAGAGACACTAACACTGCACATTTGCTCTAGTCATATTACTTAACCTCAAGGTTACAGCAACGTAAAGAACCAAAGCACCGAGGTACTTACTTAAAGAAAAGTAATTCTTTAACAGCCTTTCTACCAACACAAGAAGCTCAGGCAATAAACGAGAGGAATTACACATTCCCTTTTGTGGAAAGAAATTGGATATCATCAGGAGTAGTGAGAGCTGCTTGGCAGACCACGACAGCTGGAGTGTCCAAATACTGTCCAGAGCCTCTGCAGGAACATTAAATTGGGCTGCAGGGCTGTATTTGTATTTTGGGTGCTTGTGGTAGGCTGCAAGGAGGTCTCCTCTGCATCAAAGATGCCATTTGTACCCCAGGGCGATTTATTTCTAGAAGGCTAAGAGCTCTTACGTGCTGATGGTCACTGGGCTACATACAGAGGGGCTGGGAGGTGGCGGCTGCATGGAGGAGAAAGAGTGAGGGCGAAAGACCTTTGTAGGTCACCAAGAGCATCCCCTCATAATCTAAGTGAGGTAAGCAGAGGGACTAAGCAGAGGAGGTCAAATTTTGGAGCACGTGTACATTCTTTCACTCACACCATAACCTTAGAGTTCTAAAAATGGTAGGTAGAGAACAAAAGAAAAACCCCTTTTACGTATCATTAAGAAAACCCTGTATTAGATATTATTCTGCTGGATAAGGCGACTTGGTTACTTCAGAAGAAGGGAAAAAGCTTTGTTGAAATGTGAGTGATCAAACCCAATTGCATTTGCTGATCCTAACTGGAAGACAGATGTATCCAGCAATCATCTCTCCACCTTGTTTCCTCTCTGCTCTAAAAAGGGATAATTCTCAAAAGACAAAATCATAATGAGAAAAATTGAAACACCAGAGTACAAACGATAATAGAAAACTCTTCAAGAAAGGTTTATTAAACTTCAAGCCCCTGCAATTCAGCAATCGGGGAATAAAAACAGGCTACAACCTGCTGCAGATTAGAAGTGAGAGTATCGATTATATGTGAAACCGAATACATTTATACACGTTCATGCACATTCCCATATAGTAAATTGGAATGTGAGGCTCTTAAATTTAACAAAAAAAATTTCAGAAAACTGATAAAAGAGGCTAAAGACAGTGCTGAACAGCCTAAACCTCTTCATTTTAAAGGGATTCCTTAAATGTATGAGGAACAGATGAAACCTTAGCATTGGAACTTGGAGAGTCATAGAAAAGGATGATAAAATTATCAGTCTTGATAGAAAAAAACTAGAATTTTTCCTCATAATGGTGCTGTTGGAGCCATGACAGTTTAAAGATTTAGGTAAAGTGAATTCTTCAGGAAGTGATAACATCTTTTATTAGACTTGCTATCAGTGTGATCAAAACTACCCATTAGTCTAATAAAGATACTACCTCTCCCCAAAGCTTTGCCTCAGAATTGCTCAATAATTGTTTGTTCTGTGGTCAGAAAGAAGCAGAATGACGGTTTTGTGTCTTAGCGTGGTTACAAACACTTTGTCTTCTGTTCTTAATTAGGGAGGATGTTAAACAGCAACTATTAAAGTTAAACATTTTAAAATCTCAGGACTACAGTGCTTGTATCCAGAAGCATTGAAAGTATTGCCTGAGGAGATTTATGAACTGCTTGCGCTGATTTCTAGCAAGTCTTGGAGCATGAGGGCTGAGGGATGCCAGAGCTAATATTATGCCACAATTTAAAAGGGTAAATTGAATGACCTAGCAAATTATAGACCAATTAATCTAGCAACTCTCTGGAGCAGGCATCATGTAAAAATAGAAGAGGATCCATAAGTAATGAATTAAAAATAATAGCAGAAATATTGCTGTAGGTTTATGAAACATCAGTTTGCTCAGCTTAATGATGTCAACACAGTATATTTTGATTTCTGCAAAATAATTGGAATCTGCCATCTTGGCAAAAATGTTGGCAATCTGCAAATATCATGGTGGGCCCTTACTTGGTGGATCATATGCCAATTAATCTGCTAAACTGTAAAATGTAACTGTGAATGGAATACCGTTATCCAAAGGCGGATATGTCTGTTGGCTCTCCCCAAGAACTCATTCCAGTACTGGTTTAGCACTTTAGCAACTACCAATCTAGTACTATTCAGCAATTTTATGAATGATTTGGAATAATCAACATCTGTAGAGCTTGCAGTAGTGGTGAAACTGGTGGAACGGTCAATAATATTGGAGGGAAGGCCAGCAGGCGTGGGAGGCGATGCGTCTAGGGAGGAAGCATGACGGGCGTCTCATTAACAGCGTTGCATCTTCCAACGCCGTAACGCAGAGATCTGCTCCGGGCTTGTAGTGGAAGGGGCGTTGAACGTGTGTGTTAGCCGGGCTGTTGAGGCAGAGCAGGTGGACGCAGTGCTTGGATGTAGAGGGGAGAGGCTGTCAGGAGCGGACGGGGATATGGCAGTAGCTCTCTGCGGAGCAGCAGCGATGTGGTTAACGCCGCACTGCAGCCGGTCCTCACATCCCGACTGTGAAGCACTGAGAAGTTGGCGAGGGTTCAGAGAAGAGTGACTAGATTATGTGCAAGTCTGAAAACATGCCCTGAAGATAGTAAACCTGCAGTGCAAGTGAGCTTCTAACCAGAAGGGCCCAATCATTCACTGTGCAGACAGCTTTAACTGCCATATTAAACTTTTTTAAAAAGAGAGTTTACAGGTTTTTTTTACTAGGCTGTGTCTAGTTTATCCAAGGTAAAGAGGCAAATTGTTCATTGTATATGTCTACCTAGAAGAGAAGATGCTAGTAAAAGCCAGTCCTGTAATGAAGCAGGAAAAAAAGAGTAAGAACAGAGTTGGGAGATATATTCAGGATGGACATAAATACATAAATGCATGATTTTCTTTCCTTTTTTTTTTTTTTTTTTTTTAAACAGAGAAATAATCACCCATGCAGGCATTTTATTGTGGGGTCACTACGCCGCTTAGACTTTTAACCACGCTCAGTTATGTTTCCAGGGGATTCACTGCAAGTGCAACAAAGCTGTACGTCGTAGCGTACTCAGATGATGCTGAGTGAGGTTGTCTGTGCCATGCAGACACCACTCTCAAAATTGCCTTCCTGGCCTTAAAATCTCAGAAGTGAGGAATGTCTCACTGGTTTAAATGAGCAGGGGCTTCAGCCTGAAGAGGTTAGTAAGGTCAGTTGGCAAAATAGTGGGAATCTGCTGGAAGGCTTGGGTTTAAGGGCAGTTTAGGGTGTCTGTACAGTGAAGGGCTGGGGTCTTCTGACAAAGCAGTTCATTTGTACTGCTGCTTACACTGACAGAATCACATTAATTGTTTTTTTTTTCCTTCTCCAGATTTTTAATGAACCTGTACAGATTTAACTTTGCCATTATGGGAAGGTGGTTCTTTCTTATGAACACAAGTGCTCAGCTTGGAAATCTCAAACCACCTTTACAATCTCCATCCCTGCAATAAAAGTCTCTGGATGGCAAAAACTGCAGAACACCCGTCTAGCTTTTATGAAATCAAACCCTTAGGCAAAACTCATAAAAAAAAAAAAAAAAAAAAAAAGGCAGTTGGAAAAGAATGATTTTATTTTGAAGTACTTTGTGTTTTGCTATGTATTAAAATATATTTTGCTTTAATCTATTCCTATATTTGCAAGCAGAATCTAAAAGGAGATAATATCATGCAAGGAGTGCAGTGACCCGATACATTTACTATTACCATATACTTGTAGAAGCCAAATGAAACAAGAGTGTTTTCAATTCCATGTAAATAAATATGTATTTTAATAACAGTTAATGTCAGTTCATAAAGGGAAGCACACTAGGAGAGTTCTTTAAGAGAAGATTACACTCGGTGCAAAATCCTTTCCTAGAAAGTGATTGAAAAGAAATATGAACTTACAAAATATCATCTCCAACACAGAAAAGTCTCAGTTCCATTTTGTTCTTTCTCCCTTAGGAAAGTGGAAAGGCATTATTAAGGCATATCAATCAATTTTGGTAGCACCTTTATTGCCTAATATCACTGTGTACATACTGATAATTTCTCTGCATATTGTTTACATAGTACATCCTACCAGTCCCTGCTTCCTCCATGCAAAAGTTATCACAAAGAAGTGCATGTCTTGAATAATGCATGTGCACAAAGCGCTCGGTGATACTTTGACATTATCCACCACCGTCAGAATCCGCAAGAAAGGTAAAGAAGAGAAGGTCCCTTTCGCTCGGGTAGTATAACCCCATAACATTAGTCATAGTCGGTACTCCTCATTGGCTTTCCCTTCAAATTGTACAAGCATCTTTCAGGTGAAATGTGTCATGCAGTGGTGCATGAAGAAAACAACTGCGGGTGTAACTAGAAATTAAAAACCCTGTACTTTATCACAAATCTGCTGTCAGGCTCTGGGTTTGGCCAGAGTTCAGTACTCTTTGGATCTTGGGTCTCATGTCCACTCACCACAAACATAAAGTCAAGGTCTCTTACATATCCTTTAGCTCTTATGTCTCCTTCTGCTCTTACTTTTATTGCTTACTTTTAGCCTGAAATAGCACGTAGTGAGTCAATGCTGCCGTACAGGAAGGTGGGACTGCAAGGAACCAGCTACGTCTTCACGACCGGTCCCTCCCCATCACAGACCACCATCTTTTAGGCACCTTATTATAAAGAACCACTGAAAAATTCTTGCATGCACTGTTCCTTTCCTCACCAGCTACAAAACAAACTGAAGAAATGTGGTAAAAGACCAAAACCTCCAAATACAGCATGCCACAGGACAGCTGAGGGCATTTCCAGTGTCCCAGGGCTTGTAAAAGTGAGGTTTTACTTGGAGAAAACTCGCAGACTGTCACGAAGTAGGCAACAGAAAAAGATGGAATGCAAAGAAACTAAAAGCAGTCAGCTGGGAAACAATGATCATCGCAAATTGATCTGGAGAGAAACGATTTCGACTCCAAACCAGATGATGAGTTTAACCCTGAACAAATGAAGGAAACACACCAGCTGGGCACCTGGGGTGGTTTAATATCGCTGAGCGCACACTACACTATCTCCTGTGGCCACACTCTTCTGCTTCAGAAGAAGGCGAAAAAAGCCCAGCCCTTCAGAAGCCATGTTACGTATGTATAAGGAGGAAGAAAAAAGCAAAAGAACCCCCCCCATTCCCTGCCCTAGTACTCTCAGAGATTTGAGGCACGCCTAGGTGCAGAATAAATAAAGTGTGAGCAAGCACTATTAACAAGCAAGCTCCGATCAACTCCCTGCCCTGCAGGTATTGACGAATTGGAGGTCTCAGGACTGGTACAGCAATCCTATGTTTTAATCCCTTCTTTATACAATCCCTTCCATAAATTTATCATCCTAAATTTAAACCATCGGGAGGTCCAAGCTCCCACTATCTTGTGTGTAGGCTGTTTCACAGTTTCATTTTTTGGTTAATCAGAACCAGTTTTCCAATTTCCAGTCTAAATTTGTCCGTGGTTCACTTGTATCTATTTGATTTTGTATCAGTATTATTCTTAACTTAAGCAGTTATTCTGTCCTTGGTGTGCAGTTTCAAATCCATTTATAAATAGGCATGATAATGGTGATGTCACCAAGAAAACTGCATGTTCGAAAAATAGAATTGGGACAGCCCACATCTTCTGGCAATGAGTAGTAACCGATGACTGACTGCAACTGCGACTGGTTCTGGAACTTACATTTTTTTGGCTAGTACTGCTGAAACACTCAAGCCACCTCACAATAGACCTTTTTCAAGTTACTAGTGAGAAAATATAAATGGGGCCAAAATTACCATTTCAGAGACCTGGACTCTCTTAGTACACGCAACGTAGTATCTGCATTAGCATTTTTGAGCAGAACCAGGGTGAGTTTTGAAAGGAGTTTCCCGATCAACCCTCCTTACTCTACTTTTGGTTGCCACTGTGGAGTGTTCTTAGACCTCATGGCCTTTGCAGATCAAACTAGAGACATAATCTGACTGTGAATGTGGGTTCAGCTTTATGCGCCCAAACTAGAAATAAATAAAAAGCAAGGGCTGTCCATGTGGGTGTTGTGAACCACACACAAGTATCGTGGCCCTCTGGTCTTCAGATATCCCTCCCTCCAGCTCCGCTCCTCCTGGGCTGCGCGACATGATAAGCCTTAGATGACCACGGCAAGGGGTTTCGAGGAGCTGTGCCCCACGTTGGCCATCTGTAAGACAGGGTTAAAGCGTGGTTTTTCTTGAGATGATTGTTAGAATTATCGGTGACTTGTGCTGTGTGCTTACAACAGTGATCACAGCAATTTTCATAACCTCTTCCTTTTTGTGGCACCAGAAATTTCCCATTGCTGTTAATTAGTAACCAACTGAGCAAAGGAAGGAGGAAAAAAAAAAAAAAAAGCCTGGCAATGAATTTACTGAAAAACTATGGTTTTGAAGAACTAAAATCAGTTAAAAGTTTGGTTTGAATTTATTAACTGTTTTTGAAATGAAAGGTTTTGTTTCGGTAGTTTATATTATTTTTTAAAATTTCCACAAGATGTTATTTTTGATTTAAAATTAATACAGATTTTGTTTTGAAATATAAGACCTGATTATATAACAGAAAACTATATCCAAAGCACTTGATTTTTAGGTCAAATATAATTTTTTTTTTTTACTTCATCCAGAATATATATTTTCTAGAGTTTATCATTTTTCAGGTAAAAGTGTAAATATTCTTATCTGACCTGAAACAAATTGCTTTTAAGTTTTCAGATCAATCACAAAATTGAGAAGGGGGGGGGGGGGGAAATATCCATTCCTTCCCAAGCTATCCAAGGAAACACTGAAAACAAGCAAAATACACTGAGAGCGGGATGACTTTTAGCAGAAAAATCCTTGCATAACCTCGATATTCAGCACAAGCCTCCTGTGGTTACACTACATCACTGGAGTGCAGCTTTGAATCCTAGATTTGAATCCTGTCTGCTTTTGCCTCTGAGCTGGCAGAGCATCTCTGCTTGAGACTACGAGATGTGCACACTCTGGGAAAGAAGGGTTTGCAGCTTAATGCAACTCCGGCTCGGGTGAGTATCTGTCCTTACAGGGCAGTCACCCTAAACAACCAGGTCTCATACGCAGATGTGCTGAGTATATTCACACATTTAAAGCATTCCTCTTAGACTCAGTTAACAACGTTAATGAACCTTTTTAGCACAGTTTGACAACAGTTCTGATTTAAGCCGTTTTCTTTCTTTCCTTCTTCTTTTTCCTTTCTCTCTTCCTGTGTTGTGAAGCAAAGGCAAATGTATCAAAATTTTTTTTCTTTTTATAATTGTGGCTTGAAATAATTAAATTCAGTACCTCCCTTCTACCCAGCAGTGAGAAAGACTTTCCATCAGACTCAAAGGCATGTGAAACTCAACTGGATTCTGGTTCCTGACCAGCTCCGGCAGGATTTTCTTTGAGATCTATTAGAGACTGCAAATCTTCAGCAGAAATTGCAAATAGAATAATTTAGCTGCCTCCAGAGCAGCACAAATTTCTGGTGTCAGGATCTCATTGATTTGTTTCAAGATCATTAATAAAAGCCAGATGGCAAGTATTCTGGGCCTTCATTTGTCTGAGCTCACATGCAGGAGTTGGTAGAAATAGTCTTGATGCCGGTCCCTGTTAGAAATTTGTTATGTACCAGATTCTTTATTTCCTTGCGGTTTTTAGACCCGCAGTGAGCTGAATGTAGAAGGCTGCCCAGGTCTGTAAACTACAGTTCCCCAACCTGCCTACAAGAATGGACACACTGATTAATTGTAGGGATACAATTAATTAATACAAGATTCAAAGCCGTAGAGCATCTGTTCCAATAAAGACAGGCCAGTCACTTCAGAAAAGCGATAATGTAATGTGTAGCAATATTTTCAAAACAAATTAGTTTTTCCTGTGACCCTCCAATTAAGCAGACGATAAAGAAGAAAGTTTTTTCAAAATCGACCGGGCTCAGTTTACCTGGGGGGAACAGTGCTGGGTGGAACTCGGTGGCTCTCGCTGCAATACTGCTTTGTGCCTGCATTAGTTATTTTTGTCCTCATCCTTGAGGCAACAAAACAACTGAGTAGCCTTGAGCTAGCCCTGAGAAGAATATAGTCGTCTAGCAACCTGGAAAGCACTATGTGCATACCTAATGGAGAACTGGATTGTCTTGTCCTGATTTACGCTGTGATTTAGGCGATGAGTTGCATAGTTTTGTTCCTTTGTGGGGTTAAGATTAACCCCCTACTCTGATCATGTTGCTAGTGTCATACTCTGTATGTTGGTATGATAAATAATGTATATCATGAAAGCTTCAATGACAGAGGATGTGAGGTAGGATGTCCTTTATTTTCAAGACTTCATTACTCTTACAAGGTCAATGACGGGAAGGAAATATTAAGGAATAAAATCACATATGTTAAGAGCACATGAACAAAGCACACTTGATATTGCAGATATTCCTTTTCTTACTATTTAACAAAATTCAGGCACTCCCGTTGGAAGGAGTCTCCAGTCCACTGTAGGAAATGGAGCAAACGGCAGTAATTCCATTTTGCATCCAGATTTTCCTATTACACACACACACACACACACACACATACAAGTTCATTCTTCAGCAAACATGTATGCTCAATTAACAGTGCTTTAAAGAAGAAATAAATATTTTGCAGGGCAGAGCCTCTGCTCACAGTTCTGCAGACGATAGCTACAACTCTGATGGGAGCAACCAGCCCGTGGAGAGCCCCTTCTTCCCCAGAGACTGACTTCTCCCTTCTGCGGTCATATTTTTGCTGCTGCTGGCAATCTGGCAGCACATTTTTCTTGGAGCCTCGTGGTTCATTGTTGTGGATCTGGTGTGCTTGGCAGAAGAAAACTATTCCCCTGGCACCTTTCCCTTCTGGGTGTCAAAATGCAGCGAAGGGTTGTGTAATTTGCTTTGCAGTGTATCTCCCTTTTGGAACACGTTATTACATTTAAACTAGCAGTGTGGTGGGTGTTTGGGGTTCATGCTGAGCAGAATGCTTGCATACATTCCCTCCCTGAGATTTCACACAAATATGACAACCTTTCCAAGAATAGCTCCGGGAACATGGTGGTGTTTAAAGTTTCATTTTGCGGGGGTTTTGCTGCTGCTGGTTTAATTTTCAGACTTTTCTCAAATTTTTCAAAGAAAGCGTCTCTTCATATCATTATCATTCATAAATAAAGTGTGACCATGCTAGGCTAATATATGACACTTTTAAATTCTTGGTGTTTCACTAGATAACGGTGGTATAGCTAGCAATTCAGAAATGCTATTCCTTTGATTAATACTTTTTTGAAATATAAACTTGTTTTCTTATTAAAGAAGATTTAATACCAATTTCTCAGCGAAGTCACCATACAGTGCCTGATATCATTAAATCAGTCAAGGGTAAATCTTCAGTGGGCACCACCGCTGCAGCCCTTTTAAAGTGCCTGTACGTAAAACTCGTAACCTGGGCATCGACTTTTGTCCAAGGACATTTGGAAAATATTTATTTCCTTGGTCCTCCCAAGGCAACTCTAAGATCTTCTTCCTCATGAGGAGGAAGTTAAGCTGTGGAGAATTTTGTTAGAGACACTGAGAACGCCACAGAGCCAGCCCCTCTACAGGAGTTGTTGTCCCAGTATATCAGACTTGACTTCCCAGTGTACATCATTGTCTTTTTATTGATATACTTAGTCTTTTGGCTCATAAATGAAAAAATCTGGAAACGCATAACAAACCCCCTTGAAAGTTTACTGGAAATCTTTACCAATGCACAGAGAGAGAAGTGAATGTGCATCTATTATAGGGCTGGAAATAAATAAACTAATCTGTTTTTCCTTCTAGGTGAAATGCTTATTTGAGAAGGAGGGGAAAGAGCAACAAAACGACATATTTGCAGCAGTAGGTGACAGAAGATATATCAAGACAAATGTCTGCCTTTTTGCTGTGAGCGATTCTCTTCTGTCAGAATCCTGTAAGGATTCACCGCTGTGCGCAGCACTGGCTCCAACTTCTCACCTGGTATTAAATGCATGCTAACTCCTGTCAGCTTCAACAGCACGGACAGTAGAAATGAAATCTGGGGATTTTTTACATAGCACAGGAGAAACTACAGCCCCAGTCACGGTCAGTGATCTGACTTAGCCCGGTTATGGCTTCTTTTTTCCCCTATGCACCTTTCAGATGCTGTTGACATGCAGAAAGCAGCAAATGCTGATCACTGTGCTTGTACATGGGATCACTTCGGTATCACCTGCCTGTGCTGAGGTCCATCCGATGGTCCAACAGGGCTGGCCGTGGGTCATGGCCAGCCACGTGAGCATCCCTTGAGGTCCCCTCTCACCCTCCCATGTCAAACTTGAATGTGCCCTGTGGGGACGCTCCCAGTCCTTTGCTCTCCTCAGACCTCCTGGAGATGCTGGGCACCCTGATGCTTTTATGCAGATGGGACACGACGTCTCCATCATGCCGAATTCCTGGCAATTGTGCAAATTTCTATGCTAGAAGGTGTGATTGCTGCCCTGGCAGCAGAGGAGGTGGAGGCACCACAAAACTTCGCTCGCGCACCCCATCCTCTCTTGACCGAGCTATGTCCCATGGGTAGGGAGCAGAGGAACAACATGGACAAAGTTACAGGCACTGGGGTGGAAGGAGCCGCATTCTCCCATCCCCACCTGCCAGCACCCTTGCAGATAAGTTTTCTGCTGTTGTCCTTAAGGAAGGAGTTACTTCTCAGTATAGGCATGATGTAATGTTCCTTTTTCCACTTCGGAAAGAAAACAGGCATTACAGTCTGTACTTTAATAATATCTATGCAGTTAAATAACTCACTCTGCAGCTGTGTGTGGGAGCATGTTGCAATGTCAGTCTCGGAGTATCTCATTTTTCAGGCGCAGCGGAGCTGAGGAGGAGACTCCCTGGCACAGGACTGACCTTGGATGGGGGAAGCAGCCAAGAGGCAGCGCCGTGCCGGAGGCTGCTCTGCCCGCCGTTTGCCATCTGGGAGCGATGGCCGAGCCAGGCAAAACCTCCCCCCCCCGAAAAGCATATTGTGAACGGCAACAGAGCCGAGCATCGTGGCCCTGGCTCCCTGCGATGGCCCTGTCGCATGCGGCTCATTCCTCTCTCCTTGGCCAGAAGCTGCAGCAGGAGGAAGGTGCTGTCACCTGCAGTTTGTGCCCTCTGAAGGGCATTTTGGACATTTCCCAATAACGAAGGGGGTTGCATCATGGTGGAAGGTGCCTCTTTCCACTACCTCTCAAGCCTGAGGTGCACAAGACATGGGCTGGAAATGTCAGCATCTCTCTGGGTAATGGGCATCACCGATAAGGCAAAATTTCCCTGGATGTTCATCAGCTTGAAACACTCTCATTAGCGTCAGTGGCATGTTTTCCATATGGCAGGGCATGGGTGAGCTGCCCATGCACCCCGATGTTTCCAAGCACATTAGACATGCCCTTCGGGGTGCCGCTCACCCACCTCTTTGGGACTGTGCACCTCTGCCCTTTATGCACGGATTGCCCCAAGAGCCTCACATTGCCGCGGGGCATGTCCGTCATTTGTACGTCAGCTTTCCCGGCCGCAAGCTCTGCTGTATTCCCATAGGCAAAACGTCTGATTTTTGAGACCATTCAAAAGTTTTCAGTCACTCAGAAACTTCTGTCAGCTCCTGCTGCTCAGCCCTGGTTTTCATGTCCTTCTCTGAGCCCGAGCCGCCAGCATAAAAGCCTATTGTATTGTCACAAAGCAAGACCAGAATTTATTAGTATTTTTATTATTTTGCTAGCAGAGAGTGACTGCTGTGAAAGGCCATCACGATAAATTCCTCTGGGAAACGATGGCCCGAACCTGATCAAAGACGTTAGGGAAGCAGAGCGGTGAGTGAGCGCTTCCAGCTGGTGCATGTGTGCCAGGAGTGCCGGCATCCCTGAGGACTGATGTGGAGGAGAACAAGAGGTGCCCAGCAGTGTCCTGACAGCAGCCAGTACACACACATAGGCGTTACTATGGAAAAGGTTTTTTTTTTGTTTTTTTGTTTTTTTGTTTGGTTTTTTTTTAATGCTCTACCTAAAAGCTTTGCAAGGTCAGAAGTTCTCTGGCATAGTAAGCACATTTTCCTGATGTGTGAAAGCATGGGATTTGCTAATCCATAGTATTTTTTCCAGTTGAACTGGTTAGTAAACAAAAACCTCCCTGAAGGTTCATGCTACTTTACTTTCCGAAAAGGAAAAATAAACCAGAGGTCGAAAAGCGTCTCTGGCCTGAGCAGCTGTGTAACTAACTAGGTTTTACTTCACAACAATTTCTAATGTGTCAGGACCTTAAGCCTCTGCTGAAAAATTTATACCTTTTGTCCAAAATGGCTCACAGGTCAAGAGAAGCTTGACCGAACTTAGAGCGTGTATGTTGCAATGTGAAGATTATTGCTCTCTAAACTGAAAGTAACAAGTCAGTCCTGTGGTTTTTTGTTTGGTTTTTTTTTTTTTTTTTTTTTTCTTTAGTACTATGTGCACATTTTTGTTACACTATGCTAAAATCTCACATTCTTCTACTAGATAAACCAGAATAAGCTATGGGAGGAATAATTTTGGTCTAAGGGAGGAAGTTTGGAGGAAGAGGACAACAGTTTCTTCACCCTCAGTTGTGGCAAGAGAAAGGGTTAACCGAGCTGTCCAGAAAAAACTTGGTGAGGCTGCAGGCATGAAAAAGGAGAAAGCAATACTCACTGCTCTGAGAAGAAAGCCTGAAGTCCATTCCTGGCAGATGCATGGGTCGAGTCTAGAAAGCAGAGCAATCAGGTTATAAATAATGTTGAAAAATATGACAGAAACAGCTATTGAGCAGCAGTGGTAGCTAAAGCCATCCCATTCATATGCTAAGCACTGGATGCTGTAGAAATCCAGGACAGCTGCTTTCTACTTTAAGAGGCAAGAGAAGCTTCTGAATTATTAATATGGATAGGTTGAGACTGGATATTCTGTGCAACTGCGTGTTAATCCCATTAAAGGGAATGGCTAGGAAACCGTGATAAAGCATCACAAGTACAAAAATAGCAGGTGGTCACAAAACCCTGGTGCAGGGAGAGCGCGGGTGCATTGCACAAGCTTGCCCTGTCCTCCGACCCCACCAAAACCAGTTGGGAAGAGCCGGCGAGCAGCAGGGACAGCCCACGGCCACGTCCCCATCTGCGGATGCTGTGGCCTTCCTCTCCGCCTGCAGGGCTTACCAGGTGGAGAGAAAAAAAAAAATGTGCAGAGAGCTAGGGAACGTGAAAAGGGGGAAAAAAATGCACGTTCACAGCAATTGCCCAACAATTGGCATTTCTGCTTTCTGGAACTGCTGCTCGGTGCTAGGAACTTGGCTGGGCTGCCTGTGGAGCATGGGGTGAATGCATCCCCCCAGCCTGATTTTTGTGGCCGGAGGCTGCTTAGGAGTGCTTTTTTATCTGGCAGGGCTATTAAAGCACAGCAGCTTTCTTTACTCTCCTTTTGCTCATATTAACTGGGAAATGACAGCCAGTGTCCTGTAAATAATGTGACAATCAGTTTTCATAATTGCGAGCATCTCTACCTGTCCATCTCAGTCTACTTAAACCTAGCTCTTCTGAAGGGTTTGGTCTTTGGTTGCAAAAGTCCACCCCAAATCAGGACACAAATGCTCTCAGGAATCTTTTGGGCTTGGCCAAGGCTTCTCCTTCCATTTCTTTTTTGAAATCTCTCAAAAAAATTGTCCCACCCGTCAGCCTCTTGACCAAGCTCAGGCTTCCTGCCTTGAGCCCCTCAAATCTCCCCGCTAAGCTGTTTGTGTGCTTGAGGAGTGCAGAATATTCCCATCAGAAGTGAAACATCTAGGTGGGTTCAAAGAAACATAACAGGGAGGGAAAGGGCAGAAACAGAAAAGCACTTAAGCAAAAAGAGAGAAAGGCAACACGTATGCCCTGAGAGGTGGCGAAGAAAAACACAGAAGTGGCTTGCAAAAGAGAAACGTGGTGCAGGTTGGTGAAGAAGAAAGGAGGCATGACAAGAAGGAGCTGTAACGACAGCAGAGCCGTAGGCACTGCAAGTGCCGCCTGATCCTTGTAACTGGGTGGACTGGGTGCTTTCTCCTGCTCTGAACAAGGGGATGCTTTAGCTTTTAAAATGCTGCACATAGAGAATAGGTAAGTTTGGGGCGGGGGGAAGCAGAGGGTCTAGCTCTCCCACTCCCCAGAAAGCCAGGGTGAGCTCTTGAGTATCTGTCAGACTCAACTTGCTCCTGCAGAGCCCACAGATCACACCGTTGAGTCATTAATGGTGTTCAAGCACCATCTTATTTTTGTGTCCTGGCTCTTAACAGGTAGCAAGAGCAATGCAGTAGCAAAGTACAACGTGTTTATTTCCCCAGCTCCACCCTTGCTCATCATACACACTTGCACAAAAAAATTTTGCATTAGAAGGAAGGACCTGCGTGAAACGGAGAGGAGGGCAGGGACTCCCCAGCCCGCTGTCTGCCCCCCACTATCTGTTTTGCTTTAACGCCCACACAGTAGGTGGGACAATATACGCTCAATTATTTTTACATGCTTTTCTCTGCAAGTTACTCTGATACGGCGCATGATCAAAAGCAATTCTGCAAAAGCACTGAGGGCTTGCTCTCATTTTGCAGTGCCTAACACACTGCCTGGGGAAAGCACGCCTTGCATATACATGTGTTTGTCACTCCGAGGAGTGAAGAAGAGGCTCGAATCAGTCCACAAAAACTGTCGTGATTGTTGATTTTGACATTATCACCCAGGGAGCAGCGAAAGATGGGGTCCCGGCATGCCTGTTGTCGTGCAGACACAAGGTGGGAAGAGAGTTTAGTCTGCCGCTAGTGGAGATGTTGGGATCCTGCGCAGGCATGGGAAGACCGTGAAAGTGGCAAATGGGATGCTCATTGCAGACAGGCTTTCTGGTGATAGGGAGGACTTGGTTAGACATGGATTGGTGCAGTGAAAACTGAAGGAAAAGTTGGAGATAAAGCCTGGAGGTGATGAGGCAGTGAGACTTGCATTCAGCAGTGGTAAAAGCGGTGCTTGGTGATGAAACAAGGCGGGATTTTTTTTATTATTATTTGTGTGTGTGTGTGTAAATTAATTAGGCTGTAATTCATCAGGGGAGCTCATTTGGTTTGTTTCTAGGTAAGAATACATATACATCCCTGCCAGAAGCAATGGCCAGCCCAGCTGCTTGGCTCTTGAGAGGACAGAAGGTTTTGTGGACTCTCTCCTGCCCTCTCGCCGCCTTCCAGCCCTTCGACCACCCTCTGCAGAGGGGAGGGTGTTTGCTTGGAGAGTCTGGAAGCTGAGACACCCAACTTTGACACACTTTCCCTTTGCCCAGGCTTTCTTCCCTCTGTTTTTTTCCATGCAGTTAGAGCAGACAGGAGCTCAGGTGCTCCTCTAACTTATTTGCCTCCTTTCTAGGACTTTCAACTCAAAAAAGACTGTGCGGAACCCAGGTAACAGGCAGGAGTCGCCTATCTTTCAGAGAAGAATTTTACCATGCCTTTTTTTTTTTTAAATAACATGTTGCTCTGGTGCTATTTCATGATGCAGAGCCTCAGAGCCAAAAGGACACATAAACAAATGTGTGTTAGGAGTGGCTGGGGGCGATGGGGCAGGCTTGGGCAATTTTTCATAGGTGAAAGATAAGCATTCCCTCCTCAACATGCAATTCGCTGCAGCGCAGAGGGCCAGCACAAAACTTACACATCATGTCAGCCCCACTTTAAAGGACATTTATTGCGGAAACAGTCCTTGTGCTGGTTCTCTGAACAGGGTTGAACATTAGTCTTGGTGCAGGGTATTGCTTGCAGGAGGCCCAGCTTTGAAAAATTAAACATTGGGTTTTTTTATGAGCCTCCTCAGTGCAAATCTTTTCACTCCCCTCATAAGAATTATTTGTATAGTCTTATTTTAAGTAAGAGGAACTTAATTCTCCCTGTCTTCCCCCTCCCTCCTTCCTCAACACTGTTTCTTCAGAGTTTGCCAACATTAAAAAAGGGATAAAGCCTTTGAAAGCCTCACAAGGACTCTCTCCTCAGCCACCTCCTTGCTGCCTGAAAAGCACAGGATGTGGAAGATTTTGCCCCAATACCATCTGGTTTCTGGGTGCAGCCTTAAGAAAATCATTCTACTTCTGACATATGGCAAAAGCTCCTGTTAAGTGCATCTTGTTTTCCTGGATGCCATTCCTCCCTCTATCCCTTCCTCCCTCCCTCATTTGTGATTCTCCTCACTCTGGTAGCAGTGAGTGCTTCTCCAGGCTTACCCCTCAAAAGCCTTTTTATTCTTGTGGTCTTTTGGGAGGGGGAGAAAACCATGAGGGTAAGAAGGGCACCGCTGGGGACTAGCCTTTGCATAAGCAAGTATGAATTAAAATAGGGCAGATGATCGTCTTGCCTCATGCAAAACTATAACCCCTTCCCCTAAACAGTTTTCTGAGACTAAAAGGATGCTAAAGCCTCAGGTCTTCAAAGGAGGTCTCCCCATGAATGTCAATGAATCCTGGCTACCTAATTCCTTAGGTCCCTCTAAAGATCTCTGCCTATGTTCTTCACTATTGTCTACATGGAACTGTTAACCGGAGCTTTGCAAGAACGAGGAAAGTGTGGAGATATTGCAATAACTCCGTGAGTAAAAGAAGAGTGCTTTATGCAAACAGGCTCAGCTCGCTCACAGCCTTAGGCATCGCCATCTGTGTCTGCTAGGCAAGAGGACGCCAGACAGAGCACTGGTGTTGTCTCTCACCTTTTGAAAAAGTAACACGGGATCTTTAATTATGAAAGAAGTAGCCAGAAGCCACTTGGGCTACGATTCACTTGGGACCCTGTGCAGAAAGAAAATAAATGTATTTGTTAATGAATTATTCGTGAAGAGGAAAGAAACTATAGGATTCCTGGATGGTTATTTTCCAGAAATTAGGTCAGACCTAATTAGTTGCATAATTAGTTGCCTGATTACCTAACTAGTTAACTGTTAGTGACCTTTTTTAGTTTGTGATGACAAACGCGTACATGCATTTTTCACAGAAGAGGTCCCATGGTGCTTTACAGACTGCAGCTCTGACACCCTGAGTTCTGGGACATGGCTTAGCAACGGTGATCCTGCCCCACGATACTATATGTGATGCACAGAGGTTTACCTAATGCAACGAGGAGAGAGAGCAAACTGTAATTACATATGTTGTGATTTGGCTGCCCTTCAAGTGCCCTTTGAGGTCTTTGAGCAACGACGAGGCTGTTCTGAACACAGTCGCCTGTTTCTTCCCCAATTTCACATGATTTCACAGATGGCCCTCCTCATGGACAAAAGCAGATCTGCTGGCACTAGTGAACATCAAAACAGGACTAGCACCTACAATCAGGGCAGTCAAAATGGGAGGTCTCTTCCGAGATCTGAGAATGACCTGATTAACACAGGCACACGAGGGACAGCAAAACCGAGACCAAAGGCACTACCGAGTTGGTGCCTTCATTAGTGGTAAGCTGTAGGACAGGCGCTAAAGCTGAGCACTCGTTACAATGGTGTTAAATGCGTGGAAAAATATTCTGTAGGCAGAGTGTTACCATGAGGTAAACAACACCTTTATGTGAAAAAATAGAATACCGACGCCTCGAAAGCTTTTTCAGTGACTAAAGCGTTTCAGTTGCGACTGTGGCGGAATCACGCGAAAAGATGCCACTGTCCACGGGATGAAGGAAAACTGATACTGAAAGCGGTGGCGTGGGCAGCGGTGGTCATTGAAGGAAGAGGGAAGAAGTAGTCCAGGAGAGAGGTAGTGTTGGGTAGCAGAAGAAGCTGAAGTTGCTGGACCGCCCCCCGCAACTTGGTTAATTTAACATGGTTGAAAATGCACTGCCATAGATATGCCACCTCTAGAAAAAAGTCTAGTTCAACTCAATTTTTGCCTAGTCCAGAAAAGTTAGCTCTGCTGAAAAACAGAGTATTTTGCCGCAGGTACAGCATTGAGCAAACCACTGTTTCCAGTGCTCTTGCTAACTCAGTATTCTGGCACGTCCTCATGCCAGGTGATAGACATACACAGAGACCCCACGGTAGAGTGAGTCTTGTCTTAGTGCAGACCTTGGTGCAGGAATGAAACAAAAAGTAGGGCTTTGGGCTTTTCCTTGATGTGCATTCAGGCAGTTCTTGGAGCATGTTGGGATCATTTAAAAACTTCCCTAATTTGGTTGTGTTTTTCTAACTTTTGATGTCCCCACTTTATCCAGACTGTGTTTCCTTCCCTCCTCCTTCCCCAGCCTTCCCCCAGGGCACTTAGGGATGCCTTATGCCACCGCGGCATCTGTGGGACAAGGTGAAGATGCAGCTGGAAATGTGGGTAAGGAAAACTCTGAATCATCTATGTAAAAATAAGATTTTTTTTCCCCAACAAGGTCCAGGGAATGTGCAGAAGGCAGGGAGAGGGATCTGTGCATTTCACCCTGATTTATTGAAGTTGGCTGGCTCAAACAGTGACTGTTTTGAAGCAGAATGTTTTAAGCTTGGGAAAGGGCCAGTTATCCTCACAACAGTCACTCAAACAAATAACCAAAATGGGGGATAGAAACTAGAAGGCAGCGTGCATCCTGGTACACGGAGAGCAATGAGCAGACTTCTGATCTTCCAACTGCTGATTTCTGAAGGAATGTTTCTAAGGGACATGGATTCTGTTCATACACGAAAAAAGCAGGACACTTCTAAGCACAGGCAGCAGAAACCATCATCATGCAAAGCACCGAGATGGGCTAAAGCTGAAGCAATGAAGAGGCAAGAGTACAGATGTCCAAGGGGCACATGCCTGTCAATACAGCAAAAGCAGAAAAAGAAGAAGAAACTGGGAGCATTTAAAGCTAATTAGGCATTTGTAGCTCACCAGTAATACACAGAATTGCAACGCAAAGGTGACTGGTGATGGTGCAGTGTGGAGCCTGGATGGCCCCTAAGGGAGCTGCTATCTCTTTTTCCAGAGACAGCATATACATGCTATTTATATCAATCTTCTGCTTTTTTTCTTTAACACAGTTCTTTAACAATGAAATAAAAACTTGTGAACTTGAACTTCATTTTAAGTTTATTTCTCCACAGGATTTTCCCATGCAGATTTCTATCGCTTGTTCCCTGGGAGCTATACCTCAGCCAAAATAGCCCCTTTACTGCAGAATTTTAGCACTGGATATTCGGATGACTCAACAGAAAAGCCCATATTGCTCAATCCTGCCCTGCAATCTTCCACCCACTCATAAGTACAGCGCATTCCCATCTGTGCACTGCTCTCATTGTGATCTTGCTAATTTTTCCCGTTCTTTTTTGGTGTGGGTACAACGTGGTGCAGTTGTCCAGGTTTGGGTAACAAAGATCCAGATAACACATGGCAAAGCCTGCATGAGACAGGAAAAAGAAAATACAATATTTTAGTTGCAACAAAGTTAAAAGTGAAGCATTCATCAGATGTGTTGGACCTGGAAACATATTTTTGTCTCACCCAGCATCATTTCTCCTGGAAAACCAATGCTTTACAAAAGGTTTTCAATGAACTTGGGGAGGTGGAGGGCAAAGGGTCCTCTGCAGTTCCTTAATGCTTGAAATCCATTCCTGAGTACTTTCATCCCTAATTAAAGGTCACCTACTGGTTTGAGAACAACTGTTAATGAAGACTTTAATTATCCAGATGACAGCTATAAAATCCTACTCCTGTGCTTGAATATTTTAAAGCAACAAGGCCCAGATTTTCAAATATGTGCTTGTAACCAAGTGCTTAGACCAAAAACTCACTCTGAAGAAGATTGTGTACGTGCGCTTTGCATCTGCATACACAATGAGAGATTACACATGCCCATATTAAAGATGCACATCTGTGAGGAGGTTTGTATGTGCTTACTTGACCGTTTGAACCAGACCCACCTTTCTTTTCTGTTCTTTCATTCAGGGAGGGGGAGGGATGGTTAAATTATTCCTTGAGGATAAATCATTTTGCATTATTAACTCTTCTTAACAATAAAGCTGCATAAATTAACTGTAAGATTATCTGCTGTGTCCTCAGTGGAATGATTAGGAGGGAATCTACAGGAAAGAAATGTGGTCAAATGATTTGAAGACTTGCTAAATGGGATGCAAAGCCTCATCTTGCATTCTTAACAAGCTCAAACATAGACCTGCCTTCTAATGAGCAAACCCTTCTTGGCATATCTGTGCCACCCCCAGAGCAATGCTGTAAAGAAAATGGCTTATGGCTCATTCTCTCTACTGAGTCGAGCTTTTTTGCTTTTATTGATGTTTTTGACCCGCCGCTCCCATTACCTTTACCTGTGGTGGCAGTTTTTGTGCTGCAGCCTTTAGACTGCCAAGCCAAAGTGGCCCCATTTCTCACTTACCACCACAAGACCAGATACGTGTTTCTCGGGGAGGTCGGGTATAGGTTCCGCACAAGGTACGTGCCTGAAGGAATGATGCTTCTATCGGGCAGACAAAGAAGTTTTTTATTGTGTCCTCACTGCCAGCACAGTCTCTTTATGTCACCATAAGGGCAAAGAGAGTCATAACTCTTTAACTGGGCATTTTCTGGGGCTTGGTGGAGACTGAAATGCAAGGGCCACTGTCCTGGGTTCAGCTGGGACAGAGTTAATTTTCTCAAGAAGCTGACCCAAACTAGCCAAGGGGATATTCAATACCATATGATGTCATGCTCAGTATATAGACTGGGAGAGCTGGCCGGGGGGAAGGAGGGATTGCAGCTCAGGAACAGGCTGAGCATCGGGTTCCTGGTGGTGAGCAATTGCATTGTGCATCACTTGCTTTATATGTTCTTTTATTAGTATTATTGTAATTATTATTTCTTCTCTCCTTGTGTTGTCTTATTAAACTATCCTTATCTCAACCCACAAGTTTTTACCTTTTTCTTCCTATTTTCGTCCCCATCCCATCGGGGTGGGGAGGAGTGAGTGAGCGGCCACGCGGTGCTGAGTTGCCGGCTGGGGTTGAACCACGACAACCACATAAGGGTAGGGAGGAAAATCAGAAGGTATTACAACATTGTTAACTGTCAGATGGTTTTTGGAGCGAGCTAGCAATGATGGGCTCCAAGGTAGAACAACTCTAAGTTTTTTCCTGTTAGCCAGAGCTAGGCTTTGACTCGGTTTCCTTGTTACCTGTGTGTGGCTTGTCTCTCGTGCACACACGTGTGCACACACAGACACACACTTACTTGTCTGAACAGAAGACTCAAGAAAGCAGAACTCCAAGCCCTGGCTATAAAAAAGAGGGAAAGAAAATTAGAGTGCATCACATAAGAAGGGCCTTTTGTATATATTAAAAAGGAGGAAAAACACCTGCCAAAGTTCTCTCAATGGTTTATATCTTGTTTCATAAGAAATGGGAATTAATAGAAGAGATTGGTTAAACCAAAAACAGGTCAGTGCTACTAAGTTATCGGTTTAAAAGGTTTCAACCATACCTTTCTGTGCTTCGTTAGCTCTCCAGGAGGCTACAGGAGGGTTTTCTTTGCAGAGTCTCTCATCAGCTGAGTTTCATCCGTAGGTCACAGTGACCCGACTGTGGAGGCTGTGCCGCATAAATGGAGCTCTCCAGATAAGCAATAACATTTATTGCATACTTTGTCAGCATATCTCTGGCCATACACTTGTTCTCAAGGTACTTTGTTTTGATATTGGTTTTATTAAAATAGATTTCAGAAAGGAAAATGTAAAATAGTTTAAAGATTACACACATAAACATGTTGTTCAGTGCTGAGAAAATCCACACCAAACACCAGCAGGCTTTTTTTTTTTACATTACAAGCATGAATAAAATGTATCTTGCTTTTTTTTTCTGATATTGCTTTCTTCAAAGAAAAAGAATATTGCTTTAAAAAATTGCTATAAAAGGACCAACGTCCAACAAAGGGAAAGATACAGGTCCTATAATGCCCCTCACAATTTGGAAGACGTTTAAAATTAAAAACTAAGGAATAGTGAAAGCCAAGGAGATCTGAGGACTACAAGGAGGAGGTCTTTGTCTTGGCAACCACAGGGTCAGCCTCCCAGCTTTGGAGCTGCTGCCACAGCCTGAACTGCTACGGGAGCTCCTGTGCACCAGCGTGGGCAGGATGACACGTGCCTCAAGCATTTCTGTGCTGTCCTCCTGCTAGGGACGAGGCAAGGTGCCGGTTGTGCAGGCTCTATTTGGTCTTCAAGTATCATCCATCCCTTGTCTCCTCTGGAGGAAGAGCCAAGGGCTAGATGGCTTCATCCCTTGGCCCCTGGTCGGACACTGGCTACAACACACAACCCTGCAAGGTCTCTCTTCAGGGGTGTTTATTTGTAAAGCATATTTAACTGCGTCCTGACTCTGAAAATGTCTGGGCAATGGTTTCGCATGAAGTAGATGAGTTGTACCAAGCTCACGTGCCTGACGTAGCTGTGAGAGGATTTACAAGACCGGCTTCCAGACTGTGCCTCCGCTTTCTTGGACTGCCAGGTCTCAGCCTATCGCCTCTGCAAATGGTCAGGACCCAGGCAAGAAAATGTGACACACGACAAGGATTTGCCCTATTTAGCAAGAAAAATGGGCGACTGTTTGCCAAAGAACACCCCTCATTTTTGGCCCAAGAATGGATTCAGGGGCCTTTCTTCAATGCAACTAGAATATTTGTCATTTTGGAACATCGTCATTCAGACACTTCCATCAGGATGGATTTTAATGGCTGCACACTGGTATACTGTATATGACATAAAGCATTTGTGAAGAAATAATTCCTCTGAGTAGTCAGAAGAGCTTCCCAGAGATGGACTGTTTCTCCTGTTTTGCTCTTTGATTCTTTTTTCTGGATCTTGGAGGGAGTGTGACTAGTGTTAAGTAATGAAATTTCCCCTGCCAAAATGACACTATCTTTGATCACCCCTGTTTTATGTACCAGGGAGCTGATACTTCCTTCCGTGGCTAGGGCTGAATGAATAATCATCTCCTGTAGTTATTCGCATCAGGTTCAGATGCTGAAACATGAAGCTGATGACAGGGGAAATTATGGATAGAAGCATCAAAGAGTTGCTACTGAAATTTTAGGAGTTGTAGGCAGGAAATATTCAAAGATCATCACATTTAACCATAAAGACTCCAAAGATTTACAATCTCATGGGGCAAATCTGTGAAGTGTCTGTGAGATGGGAATCAAGCCTGGACTCCTATCCTGGTGTTTTCTTTATGTCCACATACCCACACATAGACACAAAACCAGCATGAGAAAACCCTACCGAAGCCTAAATCTTTGGTGCGATTTGGAATGATTAACCCTCAAAAGTTTGGTATTCAAATAATGTAAAAAGTCTGTATGTTCTTTGAGACATTATTCAAAAACTGCAAAATTAGGAAAACTTGATTAAGACCTTTGTCTTTTTTGTTATTTCAAAATATGCAGCATATGGTTTCTTTCAGGTCTTTCAATCTGGACCATCATCTGATAATGTGCACATGAAGGATTTTTTTTTTTTTTTTTTTTTAGAAGCGAAAGGGAAAGAGAACTTTTAGGATTTCACAAACACTTTTGTACGGGTTTTCAAAAGCCATATCTGGATCCACCAGCCCTTACATAGCCCAGACAATGCAATGGACTAATACTGCCCTAATGGCAAACCTGCCTCGGGTATTGTGTTGGAGCAGCCTGTTGGCCTATCTTGCCATACCCAAGAGCACCAGCCACACATAAATGATTTCAACCCAACTTTGTGAGACCAACGCGAGAAAACATCCTCCTTATTATGAAGGGTTTCTCCTGCTCTTGTTCTTGCTTTTTCTCACCTTGAAAACAACCCCCAAACCAAACCAAACTCCTCGATCCAAACTCAAATGAAATCTGGTTCCCTGAGCCTGCCAGTCTAAATCAACAAGTATCCTACCCAAAGTGACACCTTTGTGCCAAGTAAGGCAGGTCCATGCAGTGTGGAACAGCAAACAGCGTAGCTGGAGATACCCCCTGCCCCTCTGCTGTGGTGAACAGAAATGGAAACAACGCAAGATATTCTCATTCTTAGTAAGTCTATGCTGAAGGAGGACTGTAAGTTGGCCTTCTGTCTTCTATAACTGCAGGAGATATGATTAATGAAAAGAACTAGTTATCTGTCATTGTTATAACATGCTTCACAGATAAAAAAAATTAATGCTACATATTTTTTTCTTTCAACTGCATATAACCACTGCTTGATTCTCAGTAAGCAGCTAGCATCTTGTTAGAATGAAGAGAATCTCTGCCTGTATGGTGGGAGATACCAGTTTATAATCCCATTTATTTCTTGAGACAATTCTACAAGGACACTTTAGCATATACTGAAGTTTTGTTCTTTGTCCTTCAAGAACTGATGAAGATGATGTGTCATCTCTGACAGTTGTTCATTGAACAAAAATAGCAAAGTGGAAATAATTTTTTTTTTTTCCCCATAAAAAATAAGTTTACATGCTATGCTGAAGTCATTATTCAAATTCACAGTTGAAAGTGATTATCACACTGCCTCAGACACAAATTCATGCAAGCATTTCAGTTCAAGTGATTCATAGGAACCAATGAATAAATAGTCCCATCACTGTTTTTTGAAGCAGAAGGGCAATGGCCATTTCTCGTGTGGAAATTATGAGCAGACGAGGAGGTCTCTGTTCTGTAAATCTGGGCTTGCATTTCGCAGCAACCAAACTTGCTCAACAGAATGAAGAAATCCCTGCGGAAAGTCTTGGTGAAAATGGCATAGAGGAAAGGGTTAGCACAGGAATTGATGGGGTAAAACAAAACCAGAAGGATCTTGGATTTGGACACTGTGATGAGAGGAACCTTGAGGGAGGCTGATATTGCAAAAAAAGATATTGGTGCCATGCAGAGGAAGTCCGTGAAGATCAGTATGGCCATGCGCTTGGCGATCTTGGTGTCACTGTTTGAAGAGATGACATTAGGGTTTCTCACAGTAAAGTAGATGCAGATGTAGCAGGCGCATATGATCACAAATGCAAGTACATTCAACACTAAAAGAAATATAACATAAGCCTGAGAAAACGGTGTTTCTATATCCATGGGCAAACAGATGCTGACCTTCATGTAGCTGCTGACTCCAAATATGGGAAGAAGTGCCACTGTGAAAGCAAACACCCAGCCAAAAATCATTATAATCACAGCGTGACGGAATCGAACCTTGCGGTCCAGTTGCATGGCATAGGTGATGGTGTGCCACCTTTCCAGAGTTATCGCAGTCAGCGTGTAGACTGAGAGCTCACTTGCAAACACTGTAAAAAATCCTGCAGCATTGCATCCTGCCCCAGTCTGCCAGTCTATGGCATAGTTGTAATACTGGCTTTTGGTCTGGATATCTACAGACGCAATAAACAACAGATAGATACCTATGCAGAGGTCTGCAAATGCAAGATTGCACATTAGAAAGCGAGGTACGGTGAATTTGTATTGACTGCTTATTAAAATAACGAGGACAACAATGTTCCCCGTGATAGCTAAAATGTTGATAAACCATATCAGGACTCTCAGGATGTTGTATCCCATGATATCTTCACATGGATTGAAAGCATCGGGTTTAGGTGAGCATGCTACATTAACTACTTCATTGCATAAACCATAGTCAAATTCGTTCTCTGCTGGGTCAAATCCTATGCCGTAGTTGGAAATATAATCTTCAGCTGCAGATCGTCTATATATCTTATCGCCAGGCTGCTCATCAAGGTCTTGCTTCACCTGAGATATGCTACATATCGGATGTAATTCGGTGCTGAAATCATAAAAAGAGTAGAGTTGGAAACTAGGAGACACAGCATGAGGCATACAACAAACAGGAGATCATTGAGTTTCCACTAAGAGCTCGGTTTTTCTGGTTAGCTGATTATACAGACTACCCCAGAGCTTGAAATTAATAGGCTGACTGATCCCTATTTATAAAATATTACATGAAAGTGAAAATTATTTGGAAACATCATAAAATGTAACAGAAAGGAAAGCGTGAGGTTTGCTTTACTAACACTTATGACACAATTATCCACCTGGACAGGCTCATTCTGTAAGAAGCCACCCTTATTTCAATCAGATTTCTCACATCATAACCTGTCATTGATAAGCTAATTCTTGCACGGGGGAAACACGTGATGATAAATTCCTACATAAGACTGAACTTTGAAGAATGGGTCAATTCAGCTGTGCCCATAAGGAGTCTGTATAATCACAGTAACACTGCTGTGATTTAGTATTAGTATCCATTAGATCCATTAGTATTACTCTTGAATTCCCTTTTTCCTGAAGGTTTTGGCAGTCAGTGTGCCATATTCAGTCTTGTAACTCCTTCAGGGCACAGAACAACTCCAGTTTGTGCCATTCATTTTCAGTATCATGTATCATATTGGTATCTGGCCATTAACACAAATAAATAGCATAAATAAGTTCATGCAGGCTTCCAGATAATCTCTAGAAGCCAGGTACCAACACAGATATAACCACAAGACATGGTATACCATTTTGATTAAAACCTGCTTTTTCAAAGAAAATGGTTTAGAAACCAAGTGAAGTGAAGCCAAGCCAAGCCACACCAAACCAAACTGTACCATACCAAATCAAACCGAACTAACCCAAAACCTACCACACCAAACCAATGTTTCTATAGAAACAGTAGTTGCTTTTGTTTCTGCCAGAAAGTCTTTTTTAAACATTTTGAGAATTTTCAGGATAAAAGGTAAATAAAGGAAAAGAGTTTCAAGAAAAAAATGACTTTGAAGGTAAACCTAGTATTTTTTGACAGTTTTGTGTTTGGCTTTATTTCCTAAAGTATTAACTCCATGCCTGTCTTCTCCCTGCCTAGACCAATGGATGAAACAAATGTTTTGGCTGAGATGATAAAAAGATCATCAAATCTAAAAAGATTTCTTAGCCTCCATCAAGCTAAGAAATATCAAGGCACATCAACAGGAAGTAAAGGGTCAGATTTTAACAATTGCTTCTCCTAGGCCACCTTTGAAGTTTGCTTCAGTTTTTGCCCCAGAAACTTGCATCCACAGTTTTGCATAAAATGGATCCAGACCTAATGTGGATTAGCGAATAAACCAGTGCAAAATGTGTTGCAAAACCAACACAGCTCAGCTCTGCCCACTTTCGTCTACAGCCTAGACAGCAATTTAGGTGTATAATTTCTAGGATAGGGTGCCAGCTTATCTTCCACCCTGACTTGCAGTACAGTTGAAATAAGAGCTTTCTAGGCAAGTTAGGTTGAAATTTTAAAACACTTGGTAGCAGCTTAAAAGGGAGAATTCTTTTTTGTAACCTAATTTTACCCTTTGACTTTGTGCACTCACTAAATTTTCCAGAAATGGAGTTTAAAAGGTCTGCAAGAAAGGAAAACTAATGAAGGCCGAGTACCAGAAGGTGAGGGACATTTCCTATGAGGTTCTGAACATCCTTTACTATTATCAATATTTTTTATCTTGCCTGTCAACTGAGGCAGAAAACTGATTTTCTGTGAGGTCAAATATGCACTATGGAGGTCACAACAGCAATAACAAGGCATTACATTTTGCTCCCCTGTGTTCTACTCGCATAAGGATGACTGAGGGGTCCAGCGTATTGATCCATATATCAACAGTTCTCTAGCTGAAAGGGATTATATGCTTCCAAGGAGCAATAACGGGAAAGAAAGTCCCTCAGTTTTTAGTGCAACAGGCACTTGAGGGCACTGAAAGCTACTTCAGTTGGTGCTTCTTTGTAAATGAACCGAGGGAAATGTTATTACCCAATCATTTCTCAGCTATGAGTTAAAAATAAACCTTTTCCTAAATTATGGAGGCACTGCCTGGAGCTAAATCTATCCCCTGACAAGACTGCTATGTAAGGCTAACTAAACATTTCTGATTATTACAATTTATTCATTCCTGAATTATGTTGCAGCCGGCGGTCCTAAATAAAACCAAGGTCCCGCGGTGTTAGCTGCTCTGTTTGCTCCGAGGATGGGTGGCGAGGAGTCTCCCGGCTGGTTACCCGTACCGTGAGCAGGTAAGATGGGCAGTTGCAAACTCCCGAGGGAAAGAAGAGCCATCCTCTGGTACTGCCTGCTTACCGGTTCTTTGCCCTGGGATATTTGCCTTTTGGGCTGTACAGTGCATTCCGAGCAACAAGGTGCTAAACCAGTTTTTGGCAAGGGATGGGTCCTTGCTTCCTTTTGAGATGGTAGGTATCATAACACAGGTCATTTATTCAGTCTATTTGTAACACTCTGTTACTGTTTAACATGGCTTTGCCAACGTAAACCCTCTGAAAAACAAGCTAGAGAAAGAACAACTTAAAGAATAACATTAAAACTGGCAGAGCGCTCCAACAAAAATAGACAAAATTTACTACCTTTGTACAAGTGGTTATTTTATGCACTCTGTCTGGATCCGGTGACAGCAGGATCTTGTGTGCCGAGAAACACGCTTGGCAGAATAAACAGTCCCGACCTAGGTTCTGCGTTAAGCCCTGTCTCAAACCAATCATCCTCATTGAAAAGTGACATCAAGTGAGTTGTGAGCAACCGATATTATGTTCTCATGAGACGAGGCCCAAACACAACTCCTGACGCTGCCATGCTTTTTCAAGTAGGATTTCAAGTGACAGCTCCTCCAAAGAATAATGATCAAGTGTAAGGACAGAGTCATATCAATGTCATTCTTTTAGGCAGAAGGGGATCTTTATGTCAAAGAAAGCCAAAAACTTGCTGAAGTTCATTATAGTCTACGTCAAGTTGAGGATTTTAACATCCAGCCTCTGCCCTATCCGTACTCCAAGGATATTATTTTCCAGTCACAGAAAAACGTGAGGGGAGTTCAACATACTTGCACTGGGCTTTTCCTAAGAAAGTGATTTACCTTCTGTTAGGCCTGCATCACAATATTCCAGTACGATAAATCTACAGATTAATATTTATCATATAATCCTTCTTGGAATGGCAAAAAAAAAAAAAGGCAAAATTGCCTGCGTTTTAATTTGTGTCTCTGTCTGGCGGAGCTGTGCTTGATGCGACATCCTCCGAAATTTAGAAAGCACTGCTGCTGTAACAGGTTTAAGCTTTTTGTTATCACAACAGAGCCTGTTCGCTGGTGCAGTCAGGTTTGGGAGAGGTGATCGAGCATGATCCACTATGGCAAATTATTTTATCTAAGGTTCTCGAGTGCTGCAAAAGTCTCAAAGAGGGAAAATCTTACATAAATGGGGCGGCCAGAAAGGGGCCACGCATCCCTGTCTTAATTCCTTCCCACGTGAACACCAAATGCTGCCATGATCCTTAGAAATGCACCTCTGGGGGTGACGGGGCATCCTTTTTATCCTCTCTGGACTACCTGGAGATATTCTGAGACCCAAACAGCCATGGGAAAACGACCGTCTCCTGTGAAGGTGCGTGGCCAGTCGGGTCACATCGCAGTTCTCACCACTACCAGTAATGCCCGCTGCACTGAACCGAGCACAGCTCTCCCCAGAGAAATAATACATGTTGTGTAATCAAGCACTGCAAACTATTAATAACTCTTAAACAACCTGAGCAGACTTCAGTGCACACGCAGCTTGTGCCAGCTGTCAGGAAAACTGCTTTGAAATGAAAGCGGGTGTAGCTACTGTATGTGTGACTAATCTCTGCTGAAGTGTATGGTAATACCTTCAGTATTCAAGGTGAAAAAAACCTCATCCATTTTCTCACTTTAAGCTGGAGAGAGGATATCAGTCTCCCACCAATTCCAGTACAAGACACATGACTGTGTGAAAGAAATTACCATTTTTAATTATGTTTTAAAGCAGTTAACAGGAAGGGTTGATCTAAATAATTGGTTCTAATAATTTTGCATTTATGCTTAATATTTTGTAAAAGATACATCTGGTAACTATTAAAGAAATATATAAATACATTCAACTTTGTTCTTTTGACCAGGGTGATACATGCACATTCACTGAAGTAGTCATGTATCATAAAGAAGAGCGTCTCCAACTTTCATACTACTGCTTACCATTGCATGACACCTGATACTATAGGGGACTGTGAAGTTGTGACCAGTCTTGCTCCAGAAGCAGCCCCACCGCCATGTGATGCTCCAGCCCAGCTCGCTGGCCATCCGCATTTGGGTTACACGAGCTCTTCACAGTTTGTTGGCATTTCTTTGCAAAATTACACTTGTCCAGGCTGTGGGAAAGGTTGTCTCTGTCCTCCTTGGCTTCTTACCTGCCAGGGCAGAGTCTTCCAAAAGTGGGGCTATACTAAGGGGAGAAGTGAGTGCTGTTGGCTTCAATTCCCTGGGGCGAAGTTATTTAAAGCCCAAGTGAGAGGGACTAGATACTGAGAGCTCACCACGAGGTCAGGGTCATTTCCTCCTGTAGCTTTTCTTCAATAGTAACTCTTACTTTGTTTTTGAAAAGTCCAGTTGCCTAATTTAAGGTGTGGATTCTGGGATTTGGGTCCTCATTTGGCCCAAGCAACCAAGATTCAAAAATATGGATCATAGTGATATCAAGGTCCCTTTGCAGATTCAGGACTAAACACGCTTCCACTGGACTCATTGGCAAATACCACTTTGCCACCAGTGCTGGAAGGATCTGACACATTTCTACTTAGCAAGCTACCAAGCACTCTGGCTGCATAAGCCTGCAGAAGTATGTGAAGATGTCTCCTGCTGATAAACCATCCTAATGAGAAGTCTAGCATTTTGGATCAAAAATGGGCAACAGCGGACGGATTCTGTCAGATACTTCCCTTATCACTGCAGTCTCTACCACCAGACTTGCGCTCCTTATACACACAGTTTTGCAAACACATGTAGGTGATATTTATTAGCTATTGGCAAAAGCAAGATCAGTTATCTTTCATTGCCTGGTAACAATACAATGCTTAAAGTAAAAAAAATACAATTATAAGTATTAAAATAGAAGCTACTACTAGTTTATGCTTACTCAGCATGGTTTTACTTTTCTTTGAAGTTTTAGGCAACTTCTGAAGACAATGTCTTGAATTATAACAACGATCTATAATTATTTTTTTTTCTGCCACGGCAAGTTCTAAGCCTTTGAGGACATCCAGTAAAGGAAAAACTTCCAACAATAGCAGGGGTTTCTGTAGGTACCAGTTCCTCATGTTTTCCAGTGGCACAAATTCAGGAGGTTCATTAGTTAACGTGTACATTTAAAGTCTATCTGAGCATCTGAAAATACTCTAATGAGAGTCATTGATACCTGAAGTCTTGCTGCAACTTGCCAATGGAAAATTAAAACAAGCATTGAAAATTACTTTGGGAGTCTAAAAAGACACCCCCTCCCACCTCCCCTCTGTTGATTTGGGTGAGAGGGGTCTGCTGTAGTTTAACCATTTCAGAAATCATGTCCAAAAATGTTGTGTATGTAGACTTGCGAGACAACGTATCTGTGGTGCTTGGTTGGACAGTGTTCCAACATCAGTGTAGCTTTCCGAGACAAGAATTTAAGATCACTCAGCAGTCCCATTACCTTCCTGAATCGATGGCCAAGTATTGACCCACTTCTCTGCAAACACATCTTTCCCTCCAGCTACTTCCCGAAAAGTTATCAAACTTTTCCCATTGAATGTCTTCAGCGTGGCTCCAGGCTCATCCAGGACAGCAGGTCCCAGTGGAAGATGGACCTGACACGTGGGGGCTAGAGCCGCAGCTGGGGAAAACGCTGATGCTAACACAGCTATCAAAATTTATTACTCCCCTGTAATAGAGAGGCAGGGCATTGTATAGCATGCACAAACCTGTATGTATTGTGTATTTATTTCTTTCTATCCATTTACTTACCTGCACTGGAGACACCTTTTCTATCCAGATTTTGAGGAAGTTTATTTAATTCACTATGAACTGCTGAGAAGCAGCAAAAAGTAAAACAAATGAAATCACTTACTTTTGTCTTTTCCAGTTTGTAAATGCACAGCAATGGCTAGGGTAGGTGAAATTTGCCTCAATCAAAGACCTAAATTTGCTTAAATCAGGAAGCTTTTTTAAATTGTATGTAGACCTTGCTCTTAGCTTCTTAATGAGTTCTAATCCATGACTTGGCAGGAAGCTGATTCTTGTCCTTGAAATATCCCTTTAAGAAAACATATGGAAATATCAGTAAAAAGCAAATTTACTTCTGCTCGACAGTGTTTACTTCTGCTCGATATGTGTTTTAGACTGTCCTATTCATTCTCAGAGTAGTGTCTGAAAAGAGATCAGCTGGAAATCTACACTGAAAAGAGGATCCAGGGATGAATTAGGTGTTCCTCCAGGAAACCTGAGCTAATATCCATTGCAAACAAAAATCAAGTGATGTTAGCTCAGTCTGAGAAAAAAAGAAAAAAAGTCCCATAACCCTCTGGGTAAGCATTAACAGGGACATAAACCATTAGTGCCATACGATACTGGCTTTAGTAAATACCCAATAAATGCGACAATCATCCCAGAATACTGTTACAGGATAAAAAAGGCTGTTGAACTCGTAACAGAAGTTTGCTACATGAACATCACATCATGGGAAGGCTACTGCGGAAAAGGGAATAAATGCAAAGAGAGAAACTCACATGAGGGTACAGATGTGAGGAAAGGTTGGGGATACCAGGTTTTGTACTCATTAGGAAGAAAAAGAGATTAAAGACAGACAGCGGTGATGTGTTTCAAACTGTGAGGAACGAAACTAACAAAACATTTCCAGAGGTTTAGAAACCAAAGAGAGCACAGACTGAAGCGAAGAAAGGGGCAAGATTACAGGAGGTTAGGAGAGATGTATTTGTGTGGAAGGCAATTAACTGTGTGGGACAGGCTATCGAAGGCGAAGATGGAAGCAGCAGCTATACATGTATTAAAGAAAGCATTAGCGGGGCTTTTAAAGGAAATACATTGTGCAAACACTAAATCTTGACTTGTGCCATGCAGGTGGGGAAAGGGAAGGAGGACCAAGGGTGCTCCATCTCCAGGCTAAGCGACACTGGGGAACACATCCCCATGGCACTAGCGTGTAACAGCTCGGGCAAAATGTCCTCCCATTTTCTTCATTAGGGCACAAACTGTGTCCCTCAGCTCCTGACAGCAGGAGAGCCCACTCTTCTCTCTTAAGAGCAACAGTAAAAATGAAGTGCACAAAATTACCCCGTCCTGCCTTAGCCCCTGGGCTCTTATGGATTGAGACTGATCCAGGATGCAGTGCTGCCTGAGGCTGCTCTGCTCTTTATTCTCTGACAAAAGAAAGGAATTTTCCCTAATCAAGGAATTGGACCGACAATGTTCGTCATTTTCTCCATGCCCCCTCCAAGGTACAGTTTCCAATTCATCCATAACAGTATGATGTCAGGACAACATGTTATTTGATCTCTACTACCCAACATGCACAAATTGTTTTTATTATCGTATTAATGCAGCAGAGTGATGCCACGTGAGGGTGAGACCAGGTTTTAGCAGCATGTAATAAAGTTTAGACAGCTGCTATGTACCATAAGCACATTTGCACCTCTGTTTTCCATTCTAAGAAACAAAATTAATACCAGGAACTGGCTGTTTGAACTCACGGTCTTCAGCTTAGGGTGGCCAAGCCTAACAAATTCATAGGCAGCTAAGAAAGCAGTTAGTAAAATCGGTAAAGATGCTCTTTGTGTCCACGCTGTGCGCCCCAGCTGAGGCTTTTCATCCAGGTTCTGAAGGAATGTACCACCGTCAGCAACCGGACCGTGAACGGTGCAAACGCAGACCCCAGTCCGCTACCCTGACCTGGGGCCATGACTGCTACTGGGAGGGCAAGGCAGACCAGTAGAGTCAGAAATTTCTGCAGGTCAGGGTGAGAGGAGCCACGCTGTGGTCCTGAGGTCCTTCGGGGCCTGACCCTTTTCTCGCAGGAGCTAAAAGCAGCAGCTGACGAGAAATTTTAGGCTATCGATTTCTGACTTAGACACTCGAAGAGGTAATTAGGTTGCAACGAGCAACCTCGATTGTTTCGTGGACAGACTATTGCCCTTAGTATGCTGCCTAATGAAAACTGTCACCTAGAGTATGTGCTCATGACTCAACAGCTAAACAGCAGTTTTCTGCCTAAATCCACAGACAGCAGCACTCATGGCATCATTAAGAGCCTGTGAAACTTCACAAGGGCTCATAATTCTGAACAAGAGCATAGAAAATGTTTTCTGGGGCTTGTTAGCTAAAAACCTTTACCGAGTCCAAACCGTTATTACACTGGGTGGAAAAAACAAGTAAATATGAATATCAGCTAGACTTAAAAATAGCTAAAATGTTACCAGATCTCTGGGCATCTCTAAATAATTTCATAAATATTAAATATTTTTCCATGAAAATAGTTTCTTCTTCTTTTAAATTTTTTTCTTTTTGTGCTCATTATCGTACATAAACAGAAGAGAGTTAGGGAAAGTGCTTTGCGTATTCCTGCGGGGTTTGTTGGTGTGTCTGTTACAGATAGTTATCAATACACCACTGACAAGTAAACACAGACATTGTGCGTGTGTTTTAGTAACTTACTCCACCGAGTCACCACACACAGGCCTCAGTGCAGAGATTCTTTGGGATGTAGATCTCTAGTTAGAGGCTTGATAAATTAAATAACCATGATGAACAAGACAATAAAGTGGCAGTAGGAAATCAAAGCAGAAAGCATCGGTGACTGCAATACGTGTTCTTGTATTATTACTATTTGGCTGCAAGTCATCAATTTTGACAGCAGCCAGTGCAGGAAGAGCAAAATCAATCTGACTTCTCTTCCAATCACTTCCCTTTCCCACTGGGAGTCTCTGTTGGATTAGCAAAAACACTGACCAGCTGATGAGGTTTGAAAGGCACATACAGAAATAGCAAGAAACGGCTGGTGGAGCAGGGATCAGAGAGGTGTAGACTGATCGGTGAGAACATTTTTTTCCATGCTTGTATCTAAGCTGATCTCTGGCTGTGCTTCAGGGACCCAGCTGTCGAGCTGGGGATCTACTGGAGCTCTCCTGTGGCCCCTGTATGTGATTTTCCCACTGAAGACAAATTGCAAGGATAGGATGGACCACATCTGAGTCAGGATTTAGCCAGAGAACTCCTAAGGACTTCAGTAAAAGTTGGTGTAAGCCACTACAGCTTTGGGAGCACCAGAAAATGGTTAAATGGAACAACAAGGCTGAAAATTGAAGCTATGAAAGTCCAAGTTGGAAATACAGTGTATTTCTGTATAGAAGGAATATGTATAGGTGTGGGAGTAATTAGCCATTTGATTTACTTGCCTACTGTCAGTGCTGAAATCCTTTAACTCAAAACTTGATATCTTTCCAAAAGAGATATTCTAATTCAGTTAAGAGCTGTAAGCCTGAGAGAAGAATTGATTCATGAAACTGTGTAGCCTGTAAAAGGGCTGAGAATTGGTGCTTTCTGACATAACTATTTGTGTTTCTTTCACATTATTTTAATATGATGAATTATAAAATAGAAGTTGGTATTAATTGATTGTAGAACACTGGTTCAGGGACATCAAGAGTTAAAGCATCCTGACATTCATTCTAATAAAACATCACAGTCTGCAACACAGATTTGATTGCAACAACACTATTTGTCCCAGCAAAGATATGATTATGGATCAATCATTTCCACAAGTGAAAACGCATTCCTGGTGTACACTACAGTGACAGATGAGTAAGAAGGCTCTTCTTCCATGATCTCAGTCGGGGTAAAAAGGTAATTTCCCATCCATAGAATAGTGGATGTATTGGTAATGGAACAGAAAACTTCTTACACAAATAACTTGGTGTTAGAAATTGAACTATCAAATGAATCTGAACTACAGCCAAATCAATTTGATAAACCTCCAGAATATGATTGTATCAACTACAACTTGCAGAGAAAATGCATTTACTTTTTGCTACAGAAAACAATGCTTTTCCAAAGAGACGGCTGTGATATTACTGCTGAAAAGATGCTCCACTGACAGCCTTTTCCAAAGAAGGAGGACGCTTTGAGGGAGTGATGGCAGTGGAGCAGAATGCAGTAGCCCACACGATAGCTCTTTATATCATAAGTGCACTGACCACCACAACGTGGAAAAAAGGCCTTCAGAAGAGCTCTGATCCGAACTCAAGATTAACCAGACATTTTTCTCCCTCTTTTTAGATTTCTAACCATTCTGACCTCTGTGTAAAATCTTCCAACAGCTCCAGTGACCCCTTTTCACCCTTTCTGGGTGACTCCTAGTTGTCTCCAGACATCCAGCATAGATGGGAAGACAGAAAGGCTCTGATGAATTGGTGAGACAAAAAAAAAAAAAAAAAAAAAAAAGACTCCCATGCCTCTGTTGCAGCTCTTATGTGTTATGGCTTGTGCTCAGAAGTGCGAGCAGTTGTGCACGCTCACAGGCATTTTCAGATCCCATGGCAAACCGTGGCTCGAGGTAGTGGTGACTGAGATCCATGAGCATCCTACTGCTGAACTGTCTACTGCTGGGATCTCGCTTTCCAGCTTATCGCCCACCAAAGACATCCTGCTGTAACTGTGTGAGCTGTATCTCATACCTATCTCTACAGGGGATGGGACAATCCATATCCCTGTAGGGCAGGGATTTTATCTTCAGAAGTGCGGGGGCACATTTTCAGTGGTAAGCAATTCAGATTTAAGCACTGAGGACTCACTCACCTATTCTCGATTTTGCTCAAACAGAAAGCTAACAGCATTTTTCTCTGGAAAAAAAACAAAGCAAAACTACTTTCTTACACAGCTTAATCAACTGTGGAGAGGAATCTGGATCTAAATCCCTGGATCCAAACACTCCCAAAAACTTAAGGACAAAGCGAAAACATGTATCTAGACTGAAAATTCAGTTATGGCTCCCAGGTTCTTTTTTATATTCAGAACTACACTTCCAGTTTTGAACTCCAAGATTTGTGAGATGTTGAAATCCAGACTGGCATTCCTATGTTGTTCTCTGTTCTTTTCTAGGGAGTTAATAATGAGAAAAATAATATCTGAGTATTACTTACAAAACAACGGGCCCATTGGCTCCTTGGAAGACCTCATTTGGTAATTTTTCTAGGTTGTGATTATCACTTAGATTTCTGAAAAACACAACAATATTTAAGCTAAAACAATCTGAGATTAAAAAAATAGCTTGCAGCAGCTACTACCTTCTAATGATTGCTTTTCAGAATAGTAAACAGCGGAAATAGTTACAGCTCATCCAGGTAGGTTCCATTAAACGCATGGTTCTCAATTTCCCGAATCCCATTTTTATTCAGCCATCTGCAACAGAGGGGAAAAAAAAAAAAAAAAGGTTGTATTCTTATTCATGCTTCATAACTGAAATGTATGGTAATTCAAATCAGTGCAAAGGGATCTCAAACAAATAAAATTATTAAATGGATATTCAAACAGTGAAAGTAGCTGGTGAGATCCCAATAGTTGGAGGAAGGCTTTGGAAAGTGCAGACATGAATAGGGCAGATAGCGTTACCGTCAGAGACGATAGATAAAGCAAGTTTCTGAGGCAAGGGCAGAGCTGATGAAGATGCTGGCGCTGCTCAAGGCTTCAGCGGAGTCAGTGGGGCTGTTCCCGGCTAATGCCAGGAGGGGTGACACCAGGATCTTTCCTGCTGGTGCTGTCAGTGTCACTTAGTTTTACTTTTTTCAAGACGCTTTTAAAACGCTGGGCCACGGCTTAACCTTCACCAGTTTTTAGGAAAAAAGACCACCGTCTGCAGTGCTCCTACGTCCTCTGTGGGGCAGGCGGAGGAGGGAGGCTGACCGTCACCGGGGGGGTTGGCGGTGGTGCCAAACCGCCCGGGAAGCAGCTGGATTCCTCCTACATCTTCTGTCTCGACAGATTATGTTCCCTGTCCGGTCTGCTGCCCCAGTCCCACCTCCCCGGGTTCCCTCCCCCGAAAGGAGACACAGGTAGTGAACCTGGGAATCAAAGCTCCTGGGGCTTTCCGCCAAGTTTTTACTGTAGTGCATTAACTAATTAACGTTTAACGTCCTTCCCTCTCTTCCCTTCACGGTCCTAAAAATTTACATTTGGGTCAGTTATATTTATCATCTTTAGGGTGCAATCCTTCATCTTGCTTTAAACGTCACTTTGCAACTCACGCCCTCTCCAACAGGCAATGACAGGTCTGATTGATGGCAAAAATGGCCTGATTTAATTAAACTGTCAGCAAACCTGGACGTTTGGTTTCTAATTCGCACTGAAAGCTGAGCATGCAAGTGACCCTCTTATCTAAGGTCTGAGGTGGTGAGCTAAGGTCAGCATGAAAATCAGTTATGGGTCTGGCTGAAAGGATTACCCTTTTGACCGTGACAGGCAGATGTACACAGCTCCGTGTCTATAATGTCTGTCAGGTCGGATCAGGAGAACTGTCACCGTCCCCTTCACTTGCAAGCGCTATTAGACATGAGTGAGCAGGCACAGAGGAGAGAAGTGTCCCTGCTTATAGCATGTAAAACATTTATTATGTTACATTGATCTTATCCATTCGTAGCTGCCAGGCTGATATAGATGCTTTTAATCACAGTATTAGCACTTACTGCATTGTCTCACCGAACATGATGCTAACGCAATGAGATACTAAGGTCGTAAAATCAGAGTCACTGTTGCCATACAGCGTGGACTGGATGTGTATCACTCCTGTCACCTGGCTAATTGCATTCAAGTAGTAAAAAGAGAAAAAAAAATAAATTACCTAAATCCCAAGACCTCATTTTACTACATATGGACAAGTTTCCACTGAGACAAATTCTTCCCTCACTTCAACCAGCATGCTTATTGACTCCACTAACTCTTACGTTAGCAACAAGTGACAATGGAGGCAGAGATCCAGAGCTTGAACATATGGGTTTTTACTCAGCATTTCAGGGCTATAGGGGTATTTTAAAACACACTTTAAAATTCAGCCGGTGCAGGAGGCCACTGCCCCTGGGGTACTATTTACACCCTATTTCAGGGCAGAAAAGCTCTATCTTAGGCTCTAAGTGGTGCGCAGACCTGGAAGCAAGGTGAGTTTCTTCCATAAATTTCTAGCACTTTTTTACCAAATGTATCCACAGTTCCGGTCTGTGAGGATCCCATGCATGGTGTAAGATCAGATGCATTCCAAATTACTGGCTTGAAGCTTGCCACAGCTAAACCTGCTAAAGTTGTGTCTCCCCAGAATGTGGGGGTTCAGTGGGCCCTGGGTGTTTTTAATGCCATCTTGACATGCCTGGCTTCACAAAATGATGTTGCTATAACAGTAACGTTCTATCGCATTGCATAGGGACTTCAGTTTTGTATAGAAAACCAGCAGATTAGGGTCCAAAATGAAGTAAGATCATCACAGCACAAGGAAAGCCTCATCAAGGGCTCTCAAAGAGCACACGCAGGACCTCTGTCCCGAGGGAGAACTGCAGCGGAGTCAGGACTTGCACAGCTCTTGCTGCTCCTGCACACACCGGTGGGCACGGGGAAGCCCGTGGCCATGGGGCTGTTTTGGGAGGCAAGGCAAAGCAGCTGGAAGAGGACACGATCACCGCCCAGGCCAATTTTGCTTGCAAGCCACCAGCCTTAAGTCCTCAGGGAGGACTATCCTTCGATACCCTGGCAGTAATCATATAAGCGACGAGACGTCCTGGGGAGAGAGGGGAAGCCAATTTCATGCGGCTCAAGTGGCGCAGAGAGGTCAAATCACAGTAAAAATCTGGGATTTTTATCTCACTCCTTAGTGGTATTATGGAAACCAATACAGTACTTGTTGCGCAGTGCTCTGAAAATGCAAAGTCCCACCTGAGCAGCAAATATTATCATCACAGGAGAAAAGATAAACCAGTGCATTTGGGGTATCATTACTTGAATATATATTTGAGAAACCTGTATGTGTGTTTAAAACTTCAGGGAACTTGTAGATACAGGTTGTGCATAACTGATGGGGAAAAAGGAGAGATAACAGCTAAGTGACTTGTTACTGGCCTCTCTTCAAATATTGATGGTCTGACCTTGCTCCCACCAAAATCAACGTGAGCCCAATCAGTCAATCAGATCTTGCTTGTCTGCTTCAGTATGCAACGTAAACTGCACACACAGTGGGAAATTTTTCCAGTCTGGCCACTGGCTAGGTGAAAGGCAGGCAGCTTGTTAGCAAGCAAACAGTACGTTTTGATATACCAACAGAAAGGATCAAGGAAGCCAAGTAGTTCATTAAAATACATGACTCTTCAAGTCAAATGTAGAGTCATCTAACCGTGCAGCTTGAACTGCATTGTGAACCGGCCTGTATCAATGCATTAACATTGTGTACAAATATACCGCATTTCCACAACATCTACATGTATTTTGCCCGAGTAATAAACATCTTTGAATGATTTGTCTGAATGTAAATATTTATGAGTCACGCCATCCTTTTGAACACAATTTGTGTCACATAGAGCTGTTGTTGTAGGTGGAGTATGTTTAACTTTGGCATCAGTAATTACTAAATTTGCTCTGTGCTGTGCCTCTAAAGTAAAGAGCAGGACTAGAATACAACAAAAAAAACCACAAAAGCATTCATTTTTCATGGCAGGGAAACAGAATACAGAGATTTCAGGGGTAGGGGAGAAATCCAAAACCTCAAATTGAATTTGGAAGCGTATGAAATAGTGCCCATCCCCTAGTTCCCTTGACCTTATTCTGGAAAAGAAATGAACTAACAAGGAGAATAATAAATGTGCTATGTTTTACTCACAGAATCACACTTTCAGAACTCAGGCCCGTGAACGAATTTCTTTCAATGGTACGTATATTGATATTGTCTTGAATATCTCTGAAAAATAAAATACAATAGAAGCTACATCTTTTTGTACCTCTGTGAGCCTTTCAATACGATACGCTACTTCAAACATGGTATTTTTCCTTATGTTCAATGTGAGGAAATATTAGAAGCAGAGGGTAACGACTTAAGTTATTAAGACATTTTGTCTGCAGAGCATAAACGTAAAAAAGGCTGGAGCAAAATATTTCCAACACCCCCATACTTTCCTCCCAAATAGGCTGAAGTCATTAAAATGCATAAAAGCTCAGGTCTCATAACTCTGAGGCAGATGAAATAGTTCCTCCAGCAAACGTACTACCCAGAAACTGCAAGCTGAGGGGCTGCGAGGCCACCCCTTCTCGCAGCCTCCCAACCAGGAGAAGGAAAAGCCATTAGCCTTTTTGGCCTGATTCAGCAGGGTACCTACCAGCCCACGAGTCATTCCCCTGCTGATGTCAACAGGGTTGCTTATAAGCTTTGTATGTGCTTAAGAACTTAAGACGTGGGACCCCTGTCAATGCAGTTTGTTGAACTGACAAGTAGGCATTTCAGTCTTTCAGCAGTTTCGACTCATACGGAAGAAGGAATGGCAGATATACATTCTGTTGCTTGCTCAAAATAGAATGCAAAGTAGTTAAATAGTATTACTCATAATTTAGGCTGGGTATATGGTTGTTTTCATGCTGTTTCTGTTGGAAAGCAGGGAATGAAATTAATTATCTGCAAAGCTTGAAATTAAGCGCGCTTCCAAAATTATCTCATGCTGACAGTTGAGTACGACCGCAACTCTGCATTAAGTGACGCTTACACAGAGGCCTCATTCTGCAAACTGAGGTCAGTAGAGGTAGGAATAGGGAGGGAGCGCAGCACCCACACAAGTGAAGTGTATCCCTCTGCTAAGGACCTGCACGAGCCCTTTATAAACATCGGTGACCCATCAAGACCTACCTTTGGACTTAAACATTGGCACAACTGAAGCCAACGGGAATTTCCTTACTGACCTCAGTGGGGCCAGGGTTTGAACCAAGGTCTAGTTTGGGACTCAAGCAGTATCAAGGCCTACTTATTCTCACAGGAAAGTGAGGAGTTTCACCTTGGAAAAAAATTAACTCTTGCTCAGCAGGACACAATAATTCAAGTCTAGTTAAGATCGATGATAAACATAAAGCTATACGGGAGGAACGCTCTGTAGCTCTGCATCCGTTGCATTTGCTTGATGGGTTCAGGGAGCCCTGAAGTGCAGTTCTCAGAGTTAACGTATGTCAAGTGTATTACAGAAATTTATTTTGTATCTTATATGTATCTTATACATATCTTATATATCTTATATATATCTTATACTATATTCAGGCATCTCCCTCTACGTTTTCTATGCATTTTTATTTATATTAATGGCCACTACTAAGAGAATTGCAGGATCAATGTTTCGGCAGCTTGAAATCTTCTAATCAAAAATTTGAACATGCAGAACTTTGCCTGTGCATTAACAGTATATCTTGTCCAAAGGAAGAGAAGAAATAGTTGCTCATTTCCTGGGTTTTCTGCTTTCAATTATACTAAGAACTGATTGAAAAATTCATGTTATGGTCTTTTTCAGTGAAAAAAAAATCAAGCTTTTTGTGATATGCATTTTTTTTACAGAAAAAAAAGGTGCTTTTACAGAAAACAAAAAGCTTGCTTTCACACTGTCCTGGTTTCAGCTGGGATAGAGTTAATTTTCTTTCTAGTAGCTGGTATAGTGTTGTGTTTTGGATTTAGTATGAGCAGAATGTTGATAACACACTGATGGTTTCAGTTGTTGCTCAGTAGTGTTTTGTCTAAAGTAAAGGATTTTTCAGCTTCTCATGCCCAGCCAGCAAGAAGGCTGGAGGGGCACAAGAAGTTGGGAGGGGACACAGCCGGGACAGCTGACCCAAACTGGCCAAAGGGGTATTCCATACCATGTGACATCACACCCAGTATATAAACTGGAGGGAGTTGGCCTGGGAGGGATCACTGCTCAGGAACTAACTGGGCATCAGTTGTGAGTGGTGAGCAATTGCATTGAGCATCAGTTATTTTGTGTATTTCAATTCTTTATTATTACTATTTATTATTATTAACCATTATTTTCTTCCTTTTCTGTCCTATTAAACTGTCTTTATCTCAACCCACAAGTTTTACTTTTTTTTCCATTCTCTCCCCCATCCCACTGGGTGGAGAGGAGCAAGCGCGCAGCAGCGTGGTGCTTAGTTGCCAGCTGGGGTTAAACCATGACACACACAAAATTTTACACAAATATTTTTTCCCCCATTAGGCACTGGAATTTTCCATAGAAAAACATTTTTCATTCTCTGGACAGTTTTAATTCCAGTGAAAAAAAGAGCATGGTAGAGATATTTCTCTGGGTTTTTTAAATTTTTTTTTTCTCTGTGATGTGACCGCCTCTCCACAGAAAACAGCTCTGAGATCAGCAACTCTCCCCATGGAGGCCAGAGAACTGTCACCAGGTGGCAAGAAATTTCCCCTGCCACCAGCCTGGTTTGGATTTCAACTGGTGAAAGGGAGTAAAAGGCTGTTATCAGTCCTCTGGGCCATCCAGGCACACAATCATAGCACAGTTAAAAGAAGAGCCGTCTGTAAAAGCGCAAGTTATAACGCTTTGTAGAAGGAAGATCTAGAGAGAACTGAGACTTTTAGGGCCACATTATCATCAATGCCTACAAAATTACAACCCAAAACACTACCATGAAGTTAATAAGCGAACACGAGGGGAATCACGTCTTGAAAGGTTTTGTTGGAACAGGAGAACATTCAAAGAGAGCTTTTAAAAAGTGAAAAGCAGACATTAAAACTTACAGTAAAACTTTCTGGAAAGAGTGCACCTTATGGAGAGCAGGTAAAAACCGAAGGCCAGTGTTTGATATTAACCTAAGGAGGAGAGCACAGATGAAGATTATTTGCTCTGCTCTGGGCACGTAGCAATATTTAACAAGGAAGAAAGAACACTGAGCTTGAAATGGTAGCCACAAAAGGCATAGTTTAGCCACAAACAGGGTGTTTGCTTTTCTGAAATTTGAGATTGTAACGTAAAAAGGTTATTCTCTAAAGCACGAGCTGAATTCTGCCCCACTAAACTCAAGGGAGAAACCCTACCTTGGGTAGTTACACGGTCCCTCCTGATGATCTCAGAAAACTGTCGGTATTAATTTCCCAACCATATTCTAAGAAATCAACTGCACTGACAGATAATTATTTTCATAGTAGCTCTTTTAAGACAAAAGTATCAACTCACCACAATTTTAACCTTCTACTCAACAGAGAATACATTAATTTCACTGGAAATAACATTACTTCATGAAAGTAGAGAGAATTAGGACGCTTTATTCCCCAGCACTTCCAATAGGGAGGAGCTGAACACATGGAAACATTTCAGCAGTTTGTGTGACTGGAAATGGGCCTTAGCTTCCATATTTAACCACCTCCACCCTCCCACCACGTTGAGCATCTCTGGCCTCTGCGTTGCAGTTCCTGTCCATGAAACACCATCCCAGAAATACTGACTGTGAAGGACAACCCCGTGCCTACAGCCAGCTAGGAAACATGGTCACAGGTATCCACAGAGCTGCCCCACATCTAATTTAAGCAAATGTTGTTACCCAGAGCAGTAGCAAGGGCAGGACAAACATGATATTGCCATGCAGCAGGAGATGGCTGGTGGCTGCTGATGGCTGGAAGGAGGGAGGAAGACCTGGATGAGGTTGGGCTTTGACAGGCTGGGAGTTTTTCCCAGTCACCAAAATGTCTCATTTTGATTCTACCTAACAAAGAGAAAATTTGGGTTCTTAAATGTTTAGTTATATCTTTGTATTTTTAATACATGAGATGATAGAGAAAGTAACCTTTCACTGAGAATACTGGCGCCTCAGGGAGTGTCTTAGTATTATATAGAAGGTATTTTTTATCCTGGCACTTAAACAGAACAATATTCTTTAATTACTGAATGTAATTTTTCTTTTTTTCCAGATTCATTCCTGAATCTGGAAACGAGTGGTGATGAAAAGCACTGGTTGAGACTGCAAAAAAGTAACAGTATTCATTTGACGTTTGTTATGAACCCAGATTATTTCAGGAGAGTTGCAACCTTTCAGGTTTCATAGTGTGAACTGAAACTGAACACCTCCGTGTGACAACCAAATCCTACATTTGGGCACTCAGGGTGACACGTAAGTCCATAAAATAGTCATTCACTTGCATAAGTACTGCTCTGAGCTCCCTGCGGTGGTATCTGGATATCCTCAGATATTGAAAAGCCAAATTGTTATCTGTCTCATAACAAAAAGCAATGCATTATACGCAGGAAAAAATTAAAGAAGTATAGTGAATATTCAAGAAGCTAATTTAGGAAAGTTGCTGAAATGTCATGAGGGTTCCATCTCAGGAGTCAGAGTGGCCTGACATTGCATTAGCTTAAAAATAACAGCTGTCACATGTGACCAAGAAAGCTCTAAAAAAATACCTTTGAAAAAGCATTACATATGGTTAAATAGGAAGCATGATTAATGAAGCAGGTGGATTTCACAAGGCCCTTATTATTTAAAGTACTTCTCCACTTCCACTTTGTAAAAGGAGTTAGCCAAAAAAATTAGAAGCAATAGAAGAAGAATGTGTAACTCCCCTCTAACAGTATTTTAAAGAACACTCTCTAAATTACGGGAGATGCACAGAGTTTTAGTTGAAAGCTGCCTTTAATTTTAACTGAGTCATATGCTAAAAATCCAAGCAATTGTTTTTAAGAGCCACTTGTTATATACGTATTATGGCATGCATTTCCTTTAGTAGGTAAATGAAGAAGCAAACTGTTGCCAATTAGTGTGTGGTTATTGCAGGACAGAGGAGAAGACATGAGAAGCTTTCTTTTCTACGGTAGTTTCTTTCCCAAGGAAATCTCAATCCTCGTGTTGAAGTAATGAAAGATGATGGTACTCTTACATATGCTATTCAAACACTGCTCCCAATGGCAACTTACTCCCAACATACCAAAATGCCACATTGGTTAGTAGGTCTTTCACCATACACGTGAGAAAAAATGTGTTCAAAGCCTTTGGTGATGCCACAGCCCTGAGCTTTCCAGTAATCCCAGAGTGTTCAGGGCTCAATTTGTACTGGTGTCAACTGAACAGCATGAGATTAAGAAGAAAGCATCTTTGACAAATCATTATATATTGAAGTAAATCTACAGGTGGCACAAAGCACTGATTGCACAGAGGCACAGAATGGTGATTGGGAGCAGGAGAGGATGTTCTTTTAATTAATTGCAGAAAAAGAACTAAAAAAATGTTTAGCTAGACTGCAGCCTAGATCTTCCCTCTCTTTTTATTCAACCAGCAAATCTCCAGAGGCCTTTAAGTGGATAATCTTGTTAGGATGTAGATAATCCAATTTACTGAATATCTTTCCTGCAGGACAGTTTTGTCAATATATTTACCATATAACGTATACATCCTAAGTAGCCTCACTTTAAACAAGTGTCCTCTTTAATCTGTGTTACAACTGAGTCCCCCCTTACCATGCATAAACAGCTCAGTAAGAACCTGTTTTTCAGACGGCTGATGGCTGCTTTCCAAAGCATTAATTGTCTTTCTGAAAAGGCTTACTGGAGTCAGCACTTAAGAAAACATAGCACCATGATCAGTAGAGGAAAAAAAAAAAAAAAAATCATCTTTCAGAAACTAATTCCTGGAAGATTCTGGCTGCTTATATCTAGATATAGCAACACGCCTGCTCTTCTTTACACCAGATTGGTAGGAGCTACTCTGACAAAACTGGGGACGCAGTTTACCTTATCAGCTTATTGTGGGTATTTACTAAATTGCAAACTCAAGGTAGGCAGAGATAAATACAACATCACTCAGGAAGCGTTATTTTTGTGTCCCTTAATCATGCTGGTTACTTTATACTGCATGTGAGCCTGACTCCAGCAAGAGATGCCTCTGGCTCATGTGTCCCAGCCTTGCAGGCTAAACCAAGCCTATAATCCACAACACCCACTTCTGGGGCAAAGTCTTTAACCGTGAGGCTGCCATGCAAAAGGAAGGAGTGGAGCATCGCTTCTTTTTATTGAAGAGCCAACTCCATGCAAAGGGTCAGTGATCCTGTGGACTTCGCTGCATCTGCAGCAAATAGAGGTTTGGGTTTAGGAAGCATGCCAGGTACGTGCGTGTCAGGTCCTCCACGAAATAAAATTAGGCAGGTACAAGCAGATAAAAGACTTTGGAGTTGGGCTCTGCTCTCCACAATGCAAACTATTTTGCAGATAAAATGCATGCTTTTGCGACCTAGATTTCCCCTCCTCTCCAGCAATCCAGCTGTATGCCCTCAAAATTGATCTGAAAGGAGGGTTACATTTAAATCTTTCTATTTTAAGCTGAGATTGCTTAATACAGGATGTCGACACATCCACTGTAAAAAAAGCAGCAAAGGACACAGATTACACATGAGAACTAATTTTGGAAATAAAATAGGTTTGAAAAGCCATCACTACATTATTAAACAGACAATGCCACAGCTCTCCCTAATGAGAGCCAGATAAATAATCTTGTACCCATGAAAAGGTCAATAAGTTACCATTTTGAAGCAGTCTGTCTCTTTGGCATATATCCAAGAAGACCAATTAACAATTCTCTTCACTGCTTCTAAAAGACTGGTGAGAAAGTTAAGGTTGCATTTTTCTACAAGGTTTAGAGTATTTCAGCATTGCATTTTTTTTTTAGCACTGCATTCTTTTTAGCATTTTTTTCTCCTTTTTGTTTTCGCCATACTAGTAACGATGATGCAGAAGACAAAGGCAGGGGGGTGAGTGGGAAATTTATTTGTACCCAAGCTGACAGACATAAAAGCATATGAATGTTCCACAGCTAGTGAAAATCATTGAGTTTCTGGAAAAGCCTCCCCTGGAAAAAAAAGAGACAGCAGGGAACAGTGGAGAGCATCAAAAATGTCAATAAAGCCCTTAATTAATGGGGTACATGATGTGGAGTCAGTAAGAAATGGGATACAGTAGTCTGGGGAATCTCTTCCAGTCCTGTGTGCCCACAAGAGACAGTACCTTAAAAAGTACACAAAATATACTTTCCTCTGATTTCAGCCAGTGTGTAGAAGTAGGTAAAGAGGAGTGGGGAATGGTCAGTTAGACAAGCAATCCTCTGTATTTTTAACCTGTTCCTTCTGTAGGTCATAGTAGAGCTGCTGCAGCTGAATTTTTATACAGGTAGCGTGTCTGAATGTTTGAGCCAATGTGTATGGGAGCATGGAATGACAAATGTTCAAAAGAGGGAGCACCCACTAAAGTCAAGAGAAAAAATCCCACTACTTCAGATATTTAAAGTGGGGATTTACCTTTTCCTCATGACCCATAGTTTGTGTGTCCCTCATTTAAAAAATCACTGAAATTAGTGTGCTCGTTACTGTGTTCACATTTCTTCTTGTTGTTCGTCAATTTTGTACGAGATAAATGTGCTCCCATTCTTTCTAACCATCTGTACACCTGACAACTGTACTACCCATAGCACCTTGTTCTGGGGATTCTACATGGGATATACAAATACTGTGTTTTCATTCATAGGTGGCCAGAATTACTCAAAGACAGCCGTCACTACCGAAGCACCCAGGCTTGAAAAGAAAGGAAAAAGGCATATGATTTCTTCTCATGACCATGCAAATTTAAAGCTTAGTTTCCATACTGCCAAGAGAAAAATCTGTGTTTCAGTTATGGAGATAAAGAAGTTTATCAAGTTGCCTGGTGAATTTTATAAAGCAGGTATTGGTAAAAATACTGGGGAGAATGACAATCCTATGGCAACTCTAACCACATATTCCAGTTCAATGAGGGTTTAAACTATAATGGTTTGTGTAGTGCTAAGTACACCTTATCTCTTAAAGTCCAAACCTTAAACCTCCAGTCTTAAAGTTCAAATTCTAACCAATGCCTCTTGGCATTTTTGAGCTCAGAACCTGTCAGATGCTTGTGATTTTCAGAGACCTTAAACATTCATTAGCTTCCTGGGAGCTATGCTTATTAGACCACTTAGCTGATTTCATCCCATCTTGAAGAAATATCTAACCAGACAATTAAGCACTTACTCGTATATACTCAAATGTAGAAATCATGATCAGGCTTCTTGTGTAAGTAAGGAAAACAAGGTTAGGTATACGTGCTCAGGTGGATGGACATACAAAAGTTAAGCCAATATCCTGCTGGGTCTGTATGCTATTGTTCAGCGAAGAACACCGTGGGAGCTTATTAAGCTATGGCCATTAAAAACAATTACTGTTAAACAGAGTTCATTGGACATCATTGGGGTTTTATGCAGAGGAGAGATTATTAGTCATGGTAAGGTCACACGCTAAAAGCTGTGAAAATATTTTTGGGTAACAGTTTATTTTAAGGATGGATTCAATTATCACTGAATTTTGATGGCAATCCCATGGGAGCAGATGCGGCAACCACAGTTGTGCAAGCAGCATTCTTGATGAGGCTGGCTAATGAAATAAAGTTATACCATACACCAATATGTTTGTATTCTAAGGTTTTAATCATCTCACATCAAGCGTTACTGAAAACCATTGCTATAGCCCTGCCATTGCTACAGACAAGAGAATTTGAATGCTTAATACCATGTGTATGAAGTATAACAGAAGGCAGAGCCATAGCAAAGACAGATGAGAGAGATTTTGTCCCAAAGCTCTCGGGAAGAATTTCAACTGAAGTTGTTTTTATAGACAGAAAAAAGGCCCAGCTCCTTTTCTCGTCACTCAGTTTCAACCTGTTGCTTAGAAAGGCTCAAGGATCTTATGTGTGTGAATACTCCGTGGAGGATATTATCTTCAGCTTTTCTGAGGACTGTGTGCAGGCCTGGGGATGAAAACGTGGATTGACAATGTGCAACAAGCAGGGGGAGAGAGGGCATTATACTGTCTTATTACCAAAGTGCTCAGCACAGGTTGGACAGAAACACATCCGTATCATTCAAAACGACTATAGTACTTGCAAAGAGCAAAAGATCTTACAAATATCTGAGGCTCGGAAGGTGTTGGAAGGCATCTTGATCAATGTACACAAGGTTGTTGGCCTTCTCAATTCTTCTGCAAAGAGACAATGAAACATCAGAGGGAATATATCAATGTATTGATCTTAAAATATCTGTGGTTGCCTCGTGATGTAGTGGTACTATACGCTGAGTTTTTCTTTTTGACAGCAGAAGATCTGCACAATTTCAAAGAGCAGCCTACCACAGACCGGCACACCCCACTACCTTTTGATATCAGCAATGGTTTGAGGATAAGTTTCAGGCTGACCAGGGAAAGAAAGGGACAGTTAGATAAGAAGATCGAAAAGACAAAGGGAGATTTCAAATGTTCCTTTATCGCTATGAATTCTTCAGAGCTTACCTGAACCAAACTGCAACACCTTTGATACTTGCCTATAATGAATCTCTATAATTGTCTCCTTTGAATTTAGATTGCTCATTACTTACATTTCATGTAGTTTGGGAAGGCTGGAAAACACATTTGCTTCTATGACCTCCAAGGCATCATTCTGTGAGATCTCGCTGAAAAATAATTTGAAAGTCAAGATATTTCAAGCCATGGTGAAGCAAAGAATGGACAAGTGAAAAATTCACAACAAACTTCTTCCTAGATTACCGATAAGTTTTAAAAATAAGGTGGATATCGGATAAGAAAACAGACCCCACCAATGAGCTGCCGCCAAGCCAAACTACGTCAGGAAGGAACAGACATCTTCTGAGGCTGAAGTTTGTATCTGTAACGGCAGTCTTGTGCCTCCTGCTGTCACCATTCCCTGGATGTCAGAAGGCAGGGCCCATCCACCATTGGCTATTGGATCTCTGACATCACCAATTACTGATAGAGATTTAATGGAAGCTTTTAACTCGGTGAAGAAAAGAGGGGGTGAAAAGCAACTGATATAGAGAAGACAGCTAAAAAGTTCCTAAGAAATATGGCACGACTTCAGCAGCAGAACACGATGCTGTCTTGACCTGACGTAAATTACAGAGATTAAAATTAAGCTATCAGCAGACACATACTTATTAGCAGGATCTGGAGACCACAGACATGAAGAAATCTTCCATATCTTGGAGAAAACCCTGTTTGTTCTTTTCTGTATACAATTAATGTCTACTTCCAGCCACAGAACTGCAGAATAAAAATGGCCAGTTTTCTGTTATCAACACACCAGACTGCATCTCCTTCTGGTCCAGAATATTTTTTTTTTTTCCCTTCCTTAATCTGCAGGATGGCAAAGAGATGGCTCAGGCTCTGGTGTAATTTAGAGCTCAGGAGTTCTGGTGAATCAAGGGGTAATTACTGCAGTGCAACCTGTCCTGATTACATCCCTTATGCTGGCAGTGACCAGGAAAGTTGAGCTATGCCAAAAGACTCCCCACTGCCATTTTTGGAAATGGTGCAAAAATGCTATTTCCCAGGCTGAGGTCAGCTGTAGGAAGTACAATTTGTGATACAGGTTTAATTCAGTAATAGTGTGATAGCTTATTGGATTTTAATAGCAAGGTAACTGTGCACATCTTTGGAATGAAACCTTGGATAAATGGTCAGATTGCAAACTGGATGGCACTTGTTCCTGGATATCTTATTCTTCTGAAAATTTTTCGTTGCAAATAGACTCGAACAGGCCTGAGGTAAAACAATAGATTGTAATGATAGGTAGAGAATCACAAAAATAATCATAAAAATTATTACAAGTAATATAAAAAGTATTCCACTTCCTTCTGGCTAACAACTGAACCATACCTGACAAATTACCGGCCCATTTAAGACAAACAGAAGCCTTGCGAAAGAAGATAAGTTGCTCATCTGACCTTTTCTGCTTTAAAAAATGCCTCAGTGCTTTGGTATTTTTTTATTTTAATAAGAAGCTCTCCCTCCTGTTTCCTCAAGGCTTTTATAGAAGAAACCCAGTTGTCCTCTTCTCTGGGAGCTCTATACTGACTGGAGAACAAGAAAATAAAAGTACATGAGGACTGACAATAGGTGCTTGGTAGGATGCAGTAAGAACTCAGTTTGTTTAGCAGGGCTGAATCACCAGCTCATATGTGAACACGTTCCTCTTCATTATTTAGGTTTCAGCAGCAACAAAATGCTTCAGCTGAGACTGGGATTCCTTCACACCGTGCAAGGTACACAGCCATTGCAAGGGACGTTTCAAAGACTATTTATTATCTTCCTGTTTTCTGTAAAAATAATGCATTGTAAGATATATGGTAGAAGAAATCACCTACTATGTTGTATTTATATGACAGTACATTTCACTTGCTTAACTACAGTCTAAAAGATTTAACAACACGGGAGACGTCTCAGACTTTTAAAATTCAGTTTGGTATTGCTCGGGCTCTTTTTGGGCGGTCAGCAGTATATTTGCCATTCCCCACAATCTAAAAATGAGTTGTCTAGAAAAAAAAATTCACAGAAAAAGCAGAACATTTAATACCAACAAATCCATTTAGCCAGAAGAGATTTCATGCCACTAAACAGCTCAGGGAAAAATGTTGCAGATTTGTTGGCCTTCTACAGGCAAAAAAAAGTTTATTAAGAAACCACAATACAGTAGTGACCTCACCCGACAGATAGGGCTGTGGAGGCTAATAATTTTTTATGATCCAATCTGCTATCTAACTTATGAACAACTTGGACGATATACCTCTTTTAATGGAATGCTTAAAATTGAATGTTTCTGCATCAGGAGAGTGTTTTGGCTTCCTAAGGGTGGGATGGGTTATGGGCTTTGTTTCAGTTCAAGAAATGGAAGATACAGATCTGATTAAAGCAGGGCACGAGCAGGCCACGACACTTTGGAAGGCTTGGAGAATGCATGGTTAAGGAAGGAATGAAAGAGAGAGAGGTAGGAAGATAGGAATCTCTAAACTGTTTTTAAAAGATTAAGTTTTTTAAAGATTAAGTTTTAAAAAGAATTAAATAACACTCATATGAAGGGGGTGTTTCAGAGATTTGGGGAATGACTTGGCTTTCATTCTAATATTCCCATTGACATGTACAAAGGTGACAGTAATTTTTTTTTTAACAGGTGAAGAAAATATGTCTATTTAAAATTATTTTTGCTGTCTTCCAGCTCAAGAAAACTGCTGCAGCCGTTGTGGCTACGAGCCTCTCAAGTAGAGGGAACAAAAGGGAAACTCGCCAGTGGCAGAAGGCAGTAACTCTTCTGGCATTGGGCTTCGTCCTTTGTGTTCAGGGGATTGCGGGGGGTGAGGGAAAAGGACAAGACCCCCCCCCCCGTCCCCTGCAATGAATTGTGCATCCCCTGCTACGCTCTCTCCAGGAAACCCTGTTGGTGATGACCTTAGTCATCTTCGTTCTTCACAGATGAATCCCGGTTTACAGCACTAAAGGGCTGTTTTCTGACAGAAGGCCGTTGCTATTCTTGTCCTTTTGGGGTGCCCATATACCTGTCAAGGCTGTCATTCAGGTAAGAAGGATAAACGAAAAAAACCCATTCTGTTTAGGAGATCAGTCACACACCGTGAACAACAGGCAACACTAGTCTGGGTTTTGGGTGCATGATTTGCTTGAACAATTTATTCGTACCTGGCAAAAAAAAAAAGCACACCCTGCTCATGGAAAACCCAAAGAACACTATCTTGAAAACAGGTATCTCTGGCATTAAAAGTACAAACCACTGCTGCTCACATCAAACAGCCAACTCAGCAGACTCAGATCCTCTGAGGAGGAAAGCAAATAATACCTGCAGCAGCAGCTACAAACAGAAAAAGGGGATTGCTGGCTAGTATTTGTGCAAGGGATTTGTCTTACAATATAAATACACACAAACAGATGATTGCTCATAATGCATATCTTATTATATGTCATCATGAGAGAAGATAGGACTGTTATTACGTTGTTTGTTTGTAATGAATGATACTATTAGCTCTACTGCTAGCTATTGCAGGAGATCCAGACGGCAATTTGAGCATCATTTCTGATGCATGCAAGCCTTTGAATAGATGGTATGCAAAACAATCAGGGGCAATTTCTTAAAAAACCCCAAACCTCCGAAACTCCAAACCACCCAGTGGCTGCAAAGTGCTTAGGCATCTGCCTAGGCTTAATTTCCACTGCATGCACAGCTCTATTGAAATCAACAGTGGTCCTCAAAAGCATGAATTGTTTACTCAAGCACAGCCTAAAAGAGGAAAAACTATTCAGCAAAAATGTTTTACAAAGGCACAAAGGATAATTTTTTAAATTTTTCTCCAAAGAGAATGTAAGATTTTAAGGTGTGGCAACATCACACGACTAAAGGATTTCCTCTAATTTGCTACTAACGCAGCAAACTGCAATCGTTATTACCGATTCACAAGCAACTGACTGCAGCGTAGCGTTTCCACGGGCAATAGCCGGAGCCAGTGACAGTAGGGAGAGAGGTGGAAAACGAAGAGGAGGAGGAAGGTGCTGCCTCCTGGCAGTACGGTCTTAGCCGAATTTAACCTGCCTGCAAAGCTGCCCTTAGGCAGGGCTGGGGGTCCATCCTCGTGACATCTGTGACAGAGCCCAGCGTGAAGCATAGGAAGGATTCCTCTTCAAACCAGCTGCACTCAAAGCGCGACCCATAAAAATCAAGATACATCGAAACGGCCTTTTAAACAATTCTATTAGCAAGGAATTTATAGTTCGTGGCAGTTTCTTTGTAGTCCTCTAAAGAAAAAGTCTCTTAGACTAATCAGAGTCTTCCAGCAAAAGCAAGACTGTGTTAAACTCGCAAACTAACGGTCTTGCAGCCAAGTGGTCTCGTATTTCAAAATAATGAAAGAATAAAAGACCGGACATTTATATGTCTTTTATGATAAGAATTCCTTTCAGGACGAGAGCGGAGCACACAGCCAGGGATAGGGTCATTTTTGCCCTGCTAGGAAATGTGCCTATTTAAACCAAATGAGTGTGTATGTATGTGTGTATATATACAGATATAGAAGTTTAGCAGAGATGAGTAAGCGGAAACTTGCGTCAAAAGAAGAGCAAAGCATAGGCATGGCAGCAGACCCTCTTAAAGGCGGATCACAGCATCAGTCCCTCACACGGTGCCCAGGGACGTCCGCTCTGGAGCACAAAGACCTTGCAATACCAGCACCAGGAATGACACAGGGTAACCGGTGCCCAGCTGGTGAGCTTGGCTGGACGACGACCGCAGTAAACGTGGGATTTACGGATTTCTGCGTTTCATCTCCCTGTGGCAGACTGGCAGAGGGGGCCGCCCTGTGTGTCGCGGTTTCTCGGGCACGCGTTTGGTGGTGCGGCGTGCCCACAGACGTGGCACGTGGGGTGAAGGGGGGTTTCCCTGCTGCCCTCCCCTCTAGTGCTGGGTGCGACCCACTCCCTGCAGCTTTCCTTAAATTCCCTTCCAGAGCAGGTACGCACGAGGGCTATACACTTGCTCTGTTCAGCTTATATTTCCTGTGAAACATCATAATTGGGCCTTTTGGCCTTTTATCCTCAGCCTTTGTGGCAGTTTTTTGTGGCATAAATATCTTGCGGATTCCTGTGAACAATATTTTTCACTCTACGGGTACCTGCAATTAGCAGTGATCCTGGAGGTATGAGGTACTGGTTCCCAGAGCAGGTGGCCTCACTGGTCTCTCTGCAGTGCAACAAATCAATAGCTTCGCATTGAATTAAGGCAAAAGGGAAGGAAAAAAAAAAAGGCCCAAAATTTTTCTCTTTCCCTCTCTTTCTTTAAATATAAATACTCTTTAGAGCAATTTGCCAGGTCATTTTTACTCGGTAGTTTGACTGATGCCACAATTTATGTCAAGCTCAAGAAGGAATTAGCAGTAGTGTGGTGTCACACAGGCAAACCTGCCCAGCATTCCCTGGGGGAGCACCCCCGGGAACAGCCTGCGATGTGTTTGAACTGAAAAATTAAACACTTAGGTACCTCTGTCTCTATGTCGTAGATGGAGGAGCTCTTATTTCTTTCAGTCTGATCAAAACCAAGGCAGTCTGAAATCTCCTTTTGAAAACTTCCCTCTAAAGTGACAGCAAAATGCTACTGCGTTGATTTAAACAGGTTACAGAAGAAAAGATATTTTTCTTAAAAGTATTAGAGACTTTTGACCTTTTAAAAATAGTTGACACTTGCTCCTGCCACTTTCCTTGTGAACATGAAAAACTTGTCTCCCTACCATGATATATTGAACACCAGGGAGTTACAGGCTAATATATCTTAGCAGTTATTGACATTTCAAAAATAAATTCAAGCACTGACTCTTCTCATAATCTCTTTACTTTGCTGAGGATATACATACACGCTGTACTGACCTAAGTAAGTGGGATACCCATTTAACCAACTGAGTATTAATAGTGATTTCACACTTAGAGCAAAATAGTGTATACGTAAATCTTTGAAGGAGACTATCAGGAGGCACCAACACTGTGTCTTCCTGCCTTCTCCAAAGGGCATGACACCATATTCTCAAATAAATCAACGCAGGCATTGGGAAAAATAAAATGCAAATTTCCACACAGCAGACGGAGGCAAAGGGGATTTTATTTCTATTGGTGCTTTAGCACCATGCCAGCAATCCAGATGAAAGTCTGTTGAGAGTTTGGTTGCATCAAATTAATTGTCCATGTAAGAGTTTTAAATTGGTCTCTCTAATCTGAAAAAGCGTGCGATTAGTCTGCAGAATTGGAACTGATAACGACCGGATCCAACAGCAGAAGCCACATCATAATAAGAATTGATTTTATAATCAGTACAGTTTGGGGGGATAGATATCTCCTCATACTCTAGCACTAAGGGGATGTATTAGACTGGTTTTAGTTTATTGCCAGCAAAGCTGGAAATGCGTGAAGCTTTGTAAAGTCGAACAAGCAAGGACTGGGTCTTTGGAGAGAACGGCAGTTTTCTGCAGAAACGCTGGCCTCACGCAGGCAGCCCAGAGGGATGGGGTTTATAATTCGGTGCCCTCGAGCTGCTGGGGCCGCCTGTAGGGAAGGCAGAAAAAACACCTCTAAAATAGACACCCACCCTGGCAATGGCATTTGTCAGGGACGATGGGCTCCACACAATCTTGAGACTGCGGAATGGACCTCCTCGTTCAGAGATGCTGACACAAGCCGCGTGCCCACATCGTAACTCCTTCCGTGGAAATGGGCTAGCAGCATTTATTGCCACTTATCTTTTATTACTTCTCTCTTGGCTTTGATAGCCAGTTAATGATGGATAGTTTTATTAAGATGACCTGGGCAGATGAGGAGATTACACTTGGGGTAATCACTCAGAAGAGTGGCTGAATGAGGAAAAGGGGAAAATCATTGCTGGGGAAAATCAATAGGCAGACAGTCTTGGACTGGGGGAACATGTGGCTTCCAGGACCCAAAGTCTAGTGACAGCTTTTCCAGACAGACCGTCTTGAAACAGATGTTCCCAGACACTTCAGCAGACAGTTCTGAAATGCTTTAAGGAAGCACACAGGCACAAGAGGCCTCTGGAGGACAGTTCACTACTAACTCCAATGCATTACAGGAAAGGGAAGATCCAGAATAGCAAGTGCCTCAGATATGCACAATTAAACTTTTTGGCTAGGAGGGAAAATTGTAAAAAATTCCTTCTTACTCCTCAGTTCTGGCATTAAAAATCTTCCCTGGCTTATGAGAGGACTCTGAGTATTCACCAGAGCAAATCATGCAGTATGTTACACCCACTTCAGTGAAAATAAATCTCCATGACTTGACCCATCATGAGAAAAATATTAGCATTGCTTAATGTTAAACACAATTACGAATACAGACATTATCTTACAGCTGCTAACATTATCCACTACATCTTTCAAATGTCCTCCTGAAGGGATTTAGGTTTCTCTTATTGAATGTTACAGTCTCCCTGTGAAATACCTTTCTCCGGCACAGAGTTTTCCTTCCGTCTTCTTTTCTATTTGCATTCATTCTTCCCTTCCATAAAAACTACTTACTATTTTTGTGGTTTGTGTCTAACTGAGGCCTTGACCCTACCCAGTCTTATCCCTGAGTTTTGGCTCCAGGCTCAGCCAAGACCCTACTGTATAAATATTTACACGACTGGGGACCTCAGATATAACCTACCTGGGAAAAAGATATTCTTTTATGCTTCCAAAGTTAAATCCAAACCTCTGCCTTGTAACAAACTGCCAGAGAAAACACAAGCACCAGCAAGAAGCTACTAAGTCAAAAGCTTTACAAAACAAGTGTGCAATGAGGGTTATTTACCTGATTGTGATACTGCACTATCATAAGCAGAAAAAATTATGATTAAGCCCAAATCTGCAGGTTCTATATCAGAGAACGCAGAGATGACATACTATACAAACTTGGGAATTGCATACAACCCCTAACCCTTTTGCCAAGTCGCCGACGGCAGCAGAGGACCACGATTCATACATCTAGCGTCTTATCTGAAAAATAACTGAAGAGCTTTCACTATGAAATGTTGGAAAATCACATGCTTCCACCTGAATTTCCCAGACATAAATAACCCTCTTCCTCAGCAAACACTGCAAGACTGCACAAAGATAAGAAAGTCTTAATAGGGGGAAGGGAACGCATCATAAAACTTAGGCCAAAATTCAATATATTAATATGTTTCTATGTTTGTGCGTATATACACACAATATTCCAATAAAAGCAATAAAAATAACGGACCCATGGCCATAGGATGATGTTTACTCACCCAAATCCTCCAGCAGCAGCCTTTCTGCCCATCTAACCCCATTTACAGGGAAGCTGCTGATGTACGCCGCGAAGGGTCTCTGCCACAACTATGCTGTGTAACTCAGGCTTGTAGAAATGCAGACAAACAAAGGTTTTCTGCTGTCGTAGTGCTCTAACAATAAAGTCGTCAGACTAGACTCAGACCTTTGATGGGGAGCCCTCAGTACCGATGCCCTCGGAGGAGTCTCCGTAGGCAAAACCCTTGTCCAAATGAAGCAAAACCCTTGAGAACCCAAAGGCAATTCCTGGCCACTGGGGAACAACCTGTTTCTGCTATGTAAGAGCACTTTGATCTCCCTGGGAGCCCTTCTCCTCCCCATTATCCTGGGTCATATCTAACTGGGGACATAGAAGTTGGAGCTAGAGTGATGCAAACACCCTTATCTGAAGTGGTTCTTCTTCATCAAGGGAAAAATAGGAGGAATTTTTCTCCCCAGCCACAGTGCTTAAAGAAGGAGGCTGAACAAGAAACGTGGTTTGAATAAAAAAAAAAAAAAAGATGTTTTCCTTAGAAGTTGCTGTGTCTATTCCTTTGCTGTACTGCATTGCATATACTTATGATATTTTTCTGTCTGGTTTCCTGTATCAGTGTAAACAAACTGGAATTTACAGTGTTTTCACAGCACATAAGCCTGGCAAAACCTTTTTTGTTTCCAGTAAAACACTTTGAAAAAATACTACTGATGAGGACGGGAAAAAAAAAATCCTGAAGAGATCCCAAACCACAAAAATTACCATTTGGAAAAGTCATGTTGATGAAATACACTTAAAAAAATAAAAAAAAAATTAAATTAAATCCATCATTTCTGATTACTATCATTGCTTTAGTTGAGACTGAAGGAGATTTCAGACTGCAGCAGAAGGCATGGAAATCCATTGGTTTTAATATATTTGATCTGCATTTACATTAACATTCTACATCTTAGAGGAGCGCATATTTTCCTGTAATTTTAAATAAGCATTGTCTCTAGGAAGCACACAGCTCAAAACACGAAAGGACACAGAAGTACACAAACTTGAAGGCAATCCCGTGAGAGCAATTTAGTTCTCGGATTTAAAGGAATGTTTTGTGTATGTTAAATACCGAATTAAAAACTAAAACGCAACTGCTATATTGTTTTTTCCATCAGACTGAAAACAAAATATGTATTTTTGGATTATTTTAAGAGGAAAATGAAGAAACAAATATAACAGATTAAGGAACATGATCAGAGCTCCCTCTGAAAGATGTTCTGTCTTGAAGTTACCCAAATCCCTAGGGATTTGGACTGGATCCCTGGACAGGAGTGCATTTTTCTTACATGCAGAAAGGTGCAGCAAACAGAAAGCAACCAGCAGTACCAGCACACACCTCATTCTTCTACACAAAGGTAATAGGGTTTCATTATATTCTGTCTATTAGTCTGAGGATGGCTCTGCCCGATGGCTCTGGTTAAGAGATTCCCCAGGCGAATGCCTTGTGCCCCACACCTGGCTGGGAGCCTTTGGTGAGGACAGATTAGGCAGAAGCTAAGTACAAGGGCTTTTAATTTTTTTATTATTTTTTTTTCCCTAGGGGGCTAAGTTAGTGGTAGCATGAAGTGGGTACTTCAAAATGGCAGGCTCAGGACTTGTCTCTACAGTGGCACCTATTTAACTCGAAGACCACACAAAGCCCCAAACAAGATGTTTCATTTTCATTTGTAGAGTAATTTTACTCCGATTTAGTTGATCCCAATCAATTTAAATGTACTTCTATCTTTTGGGTTTGGCTTTTTTTTTCTTTTATGTGGCACATACTTTTTAGTAATCAAATTTATATCTTATTTTCAGTTAAATGAATGCAACTGTGCGAGCATACAAGTCCCAGGAAGCCATAGAAAGAATACTCCATTTATGTATGAGACCTCTTAAAAGAGATTCATGCTATACGGTGGCTGCATTTCTACTCACTTTTTTCTTTATGTGCTGCTAAAGTCAATTTAAGGACATTCATCCACTGAAGACTGAGAGGAGCAGAAAAACTCGTAGTCACTTGGGTACGACCTGAAGTCAGTACACTCCTGTCTCCCGTCCAGTCCTGTGACTCTCCTAGATACATTTTGCCTCATCATTCAAACTGTCCAGAAGGGTAGCAACAGGATGCATGCTCTCATATCCTCCTCCTCCTCCTTAAGGACGTGCAGATGGAGACTCGTTAGGAGAGCTAAGATTTGTGCGTGACCTGACTAGTTAGTAAGGTGCCAAAGGAGAAGAAGGAAGACCCCCATTAAACAGGGAAGAATGCCCTTGATTTTCCTTTGGGTCACATTTAGTCAAAAATAAGGTGAAAAGACTCTATTAGACGTGACTGGCAAAATCTTCCGTTTATCCACAGATAAGGCACAGCACAACCAACGCAATCCAACCTTCCCACAGTGCCCACGGTGGAGCGTGGTCACCCACTGACACCCCAGCTCTGCTGCAGAGTCATTTCAAAGTCTGGCCAAAAGAGACTGCTGCTGAAAACCAGCTGCAGCGGCCTTAGCTTGCAATGAATCACCATCTCCTGAGGGCACAGGCTGAGATCACCATCTCATGGTGTGCAAGCAACCTACCCATGGGGAAACAAACCATTCATCACACGCATGCGGACTGGATATGAACAAGTGACCTAGAAATTTGGGGGGTTCCAAGTCCTATTACCCTCTGCCTGAGTCATTCTCCTACCACACGAAGCTTGTTGTGATGTGTTTTTTGTGGGCTACGGCATGGGGTGGGGAGGGGGTGGAGAACAACCCAAAGTCTACTTTGTGATTTAGTCCTAAAATTATGAATAACTCACTCAAAAGACAAATAAAAGAACAAAATGACTATGAAAGAAGAAAATGTGGTAGCAAGGGAAAAACTTCCTTGTTGTGTATTGTATCTTGAGTTGAATTCCAGAATAAATCTGAATGAATTATATTTTTTAATTTGTTTAACTATGCTAATAGTCACCATGCACTAGTGGTTTTAGCAGTATTTTCTCTTTATATGTATGACTCAAGAATTACCATAGCAACTTGCTTCCTAATTAGCCTTCAGTTACTAACAATCAATACGATTAGACAAGGTCAGCGCTGGAGTAAGCTCTATAGATTTTTAAAAAGGCTACTGAGAGTCAGTAACAGCAAGAGGAGGAGGAGCGGGCTCCTGGGCCATCTTCCCAAAAGGATGGTCACTGTTCTGCTATTACTTGCTCTCCTATGAACAAAAGAAGTCGTGGCAAGTGAGAGCTTTGCCACTTAGCAGACTGCAGAAAGCTTTTAACCTGCCAGCAAATTCACAAAATATGGAGAACAGAAGCATCCTTCGATCTGCAGATAAAAAGATGCCTTACTGTCACATTGCTGGGACTGCATACCACCAAAATCAAGAATAAATATGTCACGGATTTTTATCAATGTAGCTACATCTGAAATCAATCTCTCTGTGTGGGAAGGATCCCTGAAATCTGGAATAAGGTGAGACTGGCCAGTTCACAGCAAGATGCTCCCTGGGATTTAAGCCTGTGCAGCGCTTAGCTGAGATCCCATTAGGAAGCCCTCCCTCTAGTGACCTGAGTGATTGCCCATCGCTGACACAATTTCCCCCTCACTTTTACAGCCTGTTTCAGTTGTTAACATGTTATCTCTTACCCTTGAAAGCACAGTGCCTGGCAGCACAGTAGGATGAAAACATAATGTGCTATTCAGAGGTACTCTGGGTCCCGGGAACACAAAACAGGCTCCTTGGTACTGACAGATGAAAGCTCATGAAAAGCCACTTTACTTGTTAGCATGTTTAAGTCTGCTACCAAGAAACACAGGCAAAACCAAGCTTATTTTTAAATAAACAGCATGGGTTGTCAATTATGCAAAGGCACGCGGCTGCCGCAGTTGAACTGTCATCCGTTTACTTGCCTCTGTAAAAATGTGCTGCCGCTTGGCGCTCTCTATTCCCCTCCGGAGCTTACTTTTCCGCTGTGGTTGTGCCTTCAGCCTCAGCTCATCCCGGCTCGCAGGGCTGGGTCCCCAAACAGAGGGAAGGGCTCAGGGAACAGAGGAGCCGAGAGATGGCACATGAGGAAAATGTAATGACAAGACAGTCTGGGTAGTGCCGTACGATGGCCCTTCAAGCCATGAGCTTTGAGGCAGTACGTCTTGACCTTCCTCTGCACAAAATGCCCCGAAGAAGAACGAAAGGGGTTTAAGCTCAAAAAAGGCAGTTTTTATTAAAATATAAACTAAGGTAATTAACTTTAGAGCAGAAGAACCTCAAAGGATATTGGAAGAGAACTGAGAAGAGGTTATATCCCCCTCTACCCTGACATCCAGTGCCTTTGGAGAAGGTTTGGAGTTCTCCAGTGGTTTATTCTAGGTGCCAGTAGGCTCTGCCCAGACCTCTTGCAAAACTCTGTTCATCACCCCCAGGGCTGCTCCCTGCTCCTCCGTGCAGTCTTTGGGCGGCACGTATCCATCTCTGGCTTGAAAACCTCGTGCCACTTGTAGTATCTCAAAGCTGCTGCCCTCCAAACATGCCCATTAGCTCGCAAAGGGACCCAACCCCCTTTCCCGCGGGGAGCTCTGCCGCTGCCTGTTTTCCTAAAGAGCATTAGCTAATTGGGAACAGAAGTAATAAATAAGCAAGTGTTTTTCCCCATATCGTGCTTGCCCCTTCTAACAGCACAGATGGGAAAAGGCAAAATCTTAAAAATCCAGCACAAGAAGTCTTAAAAATGTGGAAAATAAAGCTGAAAAACATATCATAAAATCTCATTCAAAATAAAAGATTCACAAAAGGATTAGACATGTCTAATGAGCACCTTCACTTCATAATTACACTAGAAAGGATAAACATTTCCAGATAGAGATGTAAATCTTTGTGCTCTTGAGCAGACAAGAAAGACAGAAGTAAATGATGCTTTCAAAAAACAAAGACTAGTTTAATTCAGTCCCCATGTGAAATTCCGCATTATTCCTTGTTTTAGTAGAGAAACTTCACAGCACAAAGACAACATAGAGAGACCATTGCAGGACTTTGCACTGAGCAGCTCATTATTTATTAGGTGCATTTCTCCTCCTCAGAGCAGAAAGCACCCTATAAGATGGGCAAAATCTATTCTCCATCTGGACAAGCTATTCCATAATTATTCCAGAAACTTTCTCTTGAACATCCTCCTTCAGCAATTGGCATCAGCAGCTCTCAGGGATGAGGTTCTGAACTGGGAAAGCCACCAGCCTGTCCCTGTCCTCAGCTCCTAATCCTCTGCTGACTGCACTGGAAAATGCACAGACCCCAATAGTTTTTCAGCATTCTGCGTTTCTCTCACAATCATTTGTAATTTCCATCTGTGGTGTTGGCTCCCCAAGCATTCAAAATATTTTCTGGCTTAGTAACTGTCTACCATTCTAAATCCTATCAATTTAAATATTTTCCAGACTACTCTATGTATATATATACACACACATGTATGCAAGTATATATGTACATATATATTCTACCATGCGATAAGTGTTTTACTCACAAAAGGTACACCACTCTTACTTATTTTTAAAGAATCAAGCACATATATGGGAGTCTTCATCAAGAACAGGTTCTGGCTCAAGAAATTAAAACAAATATTCACAGTATTTTGCGAGCAAATTGTTCTTGGCTTGGTCACAAACCAAACAATAGGCACAACAAATCTCTGGTTTTACACCTGGGGTGAATTGGGGCCAGCAGTGTCTTTGATAGAAAAATCAAAATGCAGCTCACTAATAACGATAAAATGCTCAGCTGCCTCTCCACTGAGCAAAGCAGCCATCAAACTAATGATTAAATCCCCATCAATCATTTGGCATAATAGAAATAAATGCCGTGCAGTATAATGTTGTCAGAGAATCAACATGTCCTGCTTAGAAAATAAGTGTCTTGACTTCATCTCAACATTTGTTTTCCATAAATGCTGAGGTTTCTATCAGCATTTGTATAGCAATGGAAAATAATCCTTCATTGCAACATGCCAATTCCAGTAACACTATTTCTAAAATAAACAGAAAAGCTAGATAAAATTAATATGAGAAGGTGTTTCTGAAATCAAATTACCATTTCCAATCTGGGCCAGCCTTCCTCTTTCTATCAAACAATATTTAGTAGCGGCAACAATACATATTGAAGAAAATCCCATTTAGAGCAAATCAGGCACAATTTCAAGTAGGTCACACCTTTTGCACCCACTCACTGGTACAGTTACATACACACACAAGGTTAATAGAAAAAAATCCTATAAAAATCTATTTTCTCCTGTAAAAAGAACTTTCCTTTCTAATCCATACTATTTTTTTTATTATTATTATTTTTTTTAAATAGCAGCACTTTTTAAAGCAAACCCAGAAACTAGATATATCTGGAAGGAGATGGCATTACGATGGCTCTCGGGATATGCCGTCACCCAAATTCCCACGGACTTGCACCAGCACAGCACCATGGTGCAGCAGGAGCCACGGACTCCCGACCTGTCTGTCACGCGAAGGAGATGGAGGTGCTACGTGTTTCAGCTGAACAGCCAAGTGAGGTGCAACCACTGTAATTCTGTTCTGAATGCCTGTGTTTTCTCTCAGAATTGCTTTGTTATTCAATTTCACACAACAATGTAGAATTTTTTTTTTCTTTTTGGTAGAAAGAAGCCCTTTTATAATAATCCTCTTACCACTCTTTAAAAAAATGTTTCTTGATTTTTATGTATGATGATCTTTAAGATCCCTTCCAACCCAAGCCATTCTGTGATTCTATGATAATTCTGAGTTCTCATTTCCTTTTCTGGTATACATATGTAAGTTTAATAAAAGTATCACTCAGCCAGCTTAAAAATTATTTTATGTTTCTTTGCAAATATGTTTTTATATTTACAAAGTCACTTAGACTATCACTGATTCTACTTTGAAAGTACAAGAATCTCAAAATAAAATACAATTTGAAACTTTCTTTACTTCAAAATAGAGTGAAGCTCCTGGAAGGAAGAGGTGGAAACTGAAGAAGAGACACAATTTTAGGAAAAAAATTTGACTCTGCCAGCAGCCATCTTACATTGTACAACACCAGTTCTGGCCCCTCTTGAAACAAAAAAATCCACCCCAAAGCACCTGAGATGAATCTCAGAAAGTTGGCCAGTAAGCGGACATATCAGCCTCTTCAGTATGCATAAAGCATATCCTGCAGGACAAAAGAAGAAATATTATAGTATTAGTTCTGCACCATGGGATGACTATCAATTCTGAGGCTCCTTGCTACATTTATCAGTTGCAATAATCAGCTTCGTGCCCCTGATGCAAGGACCTAGAGTGAGGCTGCCTTACCAAATGGAATGATTCAGAAAAAGCTAGTAGCTCTGTACGAACAGCCACAGAATGCCAAACCTGCAGTCCATCTGGCCCAGTATCTTGCTCTAGAGCTTGGAGGGGAGGCCCAGAAAACAGTGTAAGAGCAGGAGAAATAATCTTAATAATTGAGGAAAAAAATCTTAATTTCTAACATTTTCATTTGGAGAGGTTTTTTTGACCACTGGGCTGAGAATTTTCTTTAAGAACTGTGCATTTCACCCTCAAATCTCATTTTGAATGAATGAGGCTACTTCAGACGCACATTTAGATATGCAAAAGAGCTATCTTAATTTAGCCTGCACTTAATTTTATCTGATTTGTTTGCATAGAGGAAGGCAGAAGAACATTGGATCAAAGTTTCCTCCTAAAGGAGAATGGGAACTCACACAAGCATTTGCCCACATTTTGTCTTTATAAATTCAGGTAATCTGAACAGTATGTCGCTGGGGAGAGGCATTAAAGCATTTAGCGTACATTCAGGCAAGTGGATTTCTGTTTTCTTGCTTTACCTGCCTCTGTGTCTAGACAGCTGTAAAACAGGGACCAGAAATTATGTCCAAGATGATTCTTCCATTAAATACTTCAGTCTTTAATACTGGCTTCATACCGATATAGTTAGCAAAAAAAGATGCTGCTAACAGTTCATTGCCACAAAATTCTTTCTTGCTTAACAAAAGGAAATAATGACAAAATGTATTTTCTTTTTTTCTTCCCTTTCTAAATCTCTTTTATCAAAGAAAGCAAGCATCAAGATACCAAACCACACAGAAAGAATTATGGAATACTTTCTTTCTGGTACTCTAACATGTTTCAATTAAAATATGCAAATATTAGCATGATTTTCCGGGACTTTTTAAACAGAAAAGTTAGCAAATGTTGATACGGACACTATGAATTGATTTTACATTTCCTAGCTTCTTCTGTTAAGGGCTTTTACTTTATTTGTAATTTTGTTCCTCCCAAGCATTAGGAAAAGATTGAGATCAGGTTATGCATTTACAGAAATATAACAAAGCTGTAATTAAAATCTCTGCTCTTTGACATCAGCAGTGAGTTACTGACATGGATAATAAAATTCTGCTTCACTGTTTTGTAATTGTGCAAGGGATGGCAACAATAACTGCGAGTGTAAGATCTCTTCCACAGGTAAGCTTTGGCAGGGAGAAGCAGAATGCCAGGTGATGATGCAGCAAAAGGTTTACAGATTATAATAAAACCACCTAGTCTTTGTTCGTTACTTCTTATGTTTGGAACACAAGGCATAGCTTCTACTTCCAGGAAATCAACGGAATTAAGAGCACACCAGGCTCCCCACGTATTCATACGAAACACTCAAGTTTGCTATCCGAGGGGTGATATTTGCAAAGGCTGCAGAAGGGTCCTCGGAAGCAATAGCCCTCCTTCGAGAAGAAAACGCACCCAAGCCGCTCCGCTCGCGGCCGTACCCAGAGACAGCGGCAGAAGGCACAGTTCTGCCCTGGCCCTCCACCGACGACGTGTTGCGGAACCCCGGGGAGAAGCTCGCGGAGCTGCTCGCCTTTCCAGTCCCATTTGTAGGAACCCGTCTCAACGGGCAGAGCGTAGCGATGGGCAAATGAAGACTGACACCATGGATGCTGTTGGGCTAAGGAACGCGTACAGCGCGTGTAGCAGAGGATAAGCTTTCTGACGCGATTTTGCTGCTGAACCTGAAGTGCAAGCAACCCCTCCAGTATAGAAAAGAGCCGGTTCAAAACCGTGGATCACCATCAAACATGGACAGTCAGCTGGGATGGGGGCAGCTGGGACGTGCTAGTCTAGCCCCAGGAGCTAGGACGCCTCCAGGGATTGCTCAGTGCCTGACCACCAGCCTGTGGTGGCTGGGCAGCCTTTGGTGCCTGCTGACTTGTGCAGGATTAGACCAGGCGGATGGAGGGGAAAGCCCCGTATCGTAACAGTGGCCCCATTAAGATATTTATTCTTTGGGATGTCAGCCTGAACTTTGAATTTCTTTGCTTCTACTGGTTACTCACCTTGATGTTTTTGAACTCTAGTCCTCTGTTCCCTGAGAGAAAATGCATATTTAGACTCATTTAAATGCATTAAGTAGCATACTTATTTTCATGCCCTGCCCTTAAGATGCAGAATGTTACACATAACTTCCTATAACGTAAATTAGAATTTAATATCCATGGAGTTGCACCTTGAGAATATACCCTGGAGTATTTATTACCAAAGCATGATCATTGCCTGATTCAGCACGTATTTTGATACGTAGAATGCACCGTGTCTTCCTTTCACCGTAGGGATGTAAATAAATATTTTTGTAAACATGCACTATTTAACTTATATATCACAGCAAATCCTCCAAATCCATATTTTGCTTCTTGCAAAAACATAAATAGCAGATTTATCCAAATGATGCAACAAAAGACAGAAAGGAACTCCTGCCTAGAACCAATTTCCAAATGTCTTGGTTACACTGAATCCTAACCATTTTCTCAAAATAGCTTTAATGATCTTATTTAATCACAGCCTTTTGCTGTGATACCAAATGAGGCAGCACACGATACATTGCGCAAGAAAAATTGGGGAAGCTGCAGAATACTGACCAGCCTTCTTGGTAGCAGAAGACACAGACTGCTCATCCTTAGGTGATCATGCGATTGCTACCTCCCCGCCTTCCTTTTCCATCTTTCTGGGCCATATGCTGCCAAGTGTTACAGAATCACATGCTGGGGCTGAATTAAACTGATTTCAGGAGCACGTGGGATGATGGACATCCCTTAGCCATTTGCTAGCCCAGGCAGCTTTGATGGTTATTGCTGAAGAAGGTCTGGATAGTGAATCCACCAATTTGCCAAGTTGTTAAAACTTGCTAAATAAAATGAAGACTTCCCACTGTGACAAGTTCTCCTGATGAGACTTTTACAGTCTATCTAAGAACTTTTCTCCTTCCCCACTCGCAAGAAGAGAGATCGGCCTTGATTCAGCAACATACTTTAGCACATGCCTCAAAATACTCTATCGAATGGCCTCTGCTGTCCTCAAGTATCTCGTCTCAGTTTAAATAAAACATTAAAGGTAACTCAGTCTGATGTAATTAAGTCAAAGGGAAGTGTGACCTGCCTTTTAACATACAGGGGCAAACAGGAGAGATTGTAGCATCATACATCAGGTTAGTTGTTGTGTGTGGAATAGGCTGGTGCCCATGTACCTAGGTCACAGGCCAGCAACATTTGTTCATAGGAACCATCGCCTGATCAACAGTCCCAGAAAAAAACCCCACATAAAAGCTTGAATGCACTGAGTGGTTAAATAAATACATGATTCGGAGCTATTTTCTCTACAAATTCATGAGGAAGCTGTAGGTAGCTGGTGTATATATTCCTGCTATCTTCCATAGACAGAAGACATCAGTTTCCAGGACTGTCAACTCTGGCAGATTCCCTCAACTCTCAAATTTTTAACAGTTTCCAGAGTTTTCAGAGCTCATCAAGGATTTGGCTCTGCAAGCCCTCTTAACCATAGCACGGTTCATGTTCTTAAAATGTCCCTTTGCCAAAATCTGTTAAAGAAATCCCCTTCTCTCATTACTCCAAACTACAAAGCAGGGCCAATAAAGAAGATTTTTCTCTGTGACATCTTCTCGTTCAAGAAGTACTTCATCCACATGGCTGAATTTCCTTGAGCCGCACACAGGTTAGATTTGAGAGGGAATGATGAAGCAAGGCATTATGTTTTAGCTCAAACCTTCAAAAGAATAAATAACTGATGATGAATTTTCAAGGGCATTGTGCCTCAAGATACAAATGTGAAGCCTATTTGTCTTGCATAGGGTAAGGCAATCAGACCAAACTTCTTATAAATACGGTGCCTGAATCAGGCCTCATTAGACCAACATGCACAAATCTACTTTGCTACCTTGTAGTAACAGGAGGAAACTTAGCAAGAGAAAAAGGGAGGCTTCGATATTGCTTCAGACTGTCTCTCCTCCAAATTAAGCACTTGCAGTGCAGGCTGAAGATGACATAGCAGCTGCAGAGCATGTTGAATTGATTTTGCCAGGTATGTGCCTGCATGGGGCTGCTTTTTAATTTAGTAACCAGAGGGTTAATTAGTTCTGGGAGTGTAAACAGGTTGGTTAAGCAGGAGTCCAGATGAGCTGCCACGTTTCAGTTGGCTAAGACTTAGGATCAGATTAAACATGTATCAAGAATAACTAATTTGCTTCCCCGGCCACCTATTTGCTAAATTAACACGAAGCCAGAGCTGTGCAGAAGTTGGTGAGCTGCTAGCAATAAGCTGGTTAGGCTGTTCCTCAGATCTGTGGGTTTCTGAAGTAGTTTTCTGTAAGAAAATTTAAGTTGCACCTTTAGTAAGAGAAATCTCAGATAATTAGAGTCTGTCAATTTATTTCATAACTTTAAACATCTTATCTAAGAAGAAAAGAAGCTCTTTCTCCTAGAACATGCTTGGGAAAAGTTGTTTCTCTGTATGACAGTCTGCAGAATGGGCATTTCATGGTTTTTCAGTAACTGAAAGAATTTAGATGGGCGAGAAGGAAACGACAAGCTAGGAATAGTTCAAATAGGCTCTCATTCTTTCAAAAAACTTAAAAATGGCAAAAGTATTCCAGTAACAATTTTTCCAAATAAAATTCCAGTTTGTGTTTTGCCAAAAAAAAAAAAAAAAAAAAAAATTGGATGAAAACCAAAAGATTTTGACTTGGTAACTAAAACTGGAGCTTCCAAGGGAGGGCAGATAAGGTGTTCCATGCCAACATTTCCACGTCACACTACTTTTTTGCATTATGAGTCACGGTCACTAGTGTCCATTCTGAAAAGTTCTTGGACAGTCGCACTGGAAAACAAACAACATCTTTCCTGGGTACTGTGACTGAAGCCTGACTTGAAGTATCTGGAAGTGTTTGACATTTGTGGCAAAATACATCTGTTCAAATCTCTCAGCTGTTTAGGTGTTTAGGAAGAAACTAAAATGCATATAGAAAGCAGGAACACTGAAAAATATTATTGAAAGATTTTTCTTTGAAAACCAGAAATTTTTGGTCATTGTATTCAAAAGCCTTCATTCACTTTGAACGTAAATACAACAGGGGTAGGATTCTCACGGAGGACTCATCTCTGATTTAACTTGTATTCAACCAGCTCATCCCCAATGGATGATTCCAAAGACCACCATTCCCTGCAACTTCTGGGCTTTAAAACCTCCCCCAGTCTCAGAAACACAGTTAGAAGTGATCTAATATTGATAAAAATCATGTGTACAGGTATGTTGGACTGTATGAGATACTGCTTTTCTTCAATAACACACTCAGGAAATACTGTCACTCTCTTAATTTTTAGTCTATTTAGTTCTAGGTGAGCACATACATCTACTACATTGAAGTATCTCATTTGTATACATCAGGCTATCCACATTTTACCATATGGAGGTATCACATTATTAATAGCTGTTTTCCTTAAATAGACTACAGTTTGCTTTAATCTTCCTCTCTGTGCATGATCTTGCAAGAGTAAAAAGGCTTTCATACAAAGGCTATGTTTTTATATGCAAATCTATCATTTGATTATACACTTTTTTGTCCCTACATTATCATGAATATTTCTGATGAATGTTTTATGGGCTAGGTTTAGGATTTGTGAGCTATTTCAAATTTTATCTGTTTGCCATATCATCTGCAAATACCGCATCTTTGTTGATGTTGATTGGTCTCATTTACATATTTATCACACTTTTATGCTCAAGGATGTTTTGCTATAAACTGTCTGTCCCCATTTCTCCTCTATGTACTACTAGTACATAGATATATTTTCAAATTGAGCTCATTTCCATATATAATTTTCTTGGTTAACAATAAATCACCACTTAGAGACATCCTAGTCAATGCGATAGCTACCTTCACACATATCCGACATATGGTTTCTGAGTAATTAAAGGTAACGGAAGCAGTTTACAATGCACTTCATAGTCCAGGGAGCTCAATGATTTTCCATAAGGACTAGGCTAACAGGAACACCGCAGGACTGTCAACCCAAAGCTGATCTTATTCCTAACTGGAATAGGAATCCAGTTTTTTTGGTAACTGGTAACTCCCGGCCACAAAAAATAAGACTTTCTTTTTCTTTTCTCAAGAAAAAGGACTATTTACAGTGGTGCTTGATGGGCTTATGAGGGTCTGCATCCATGAGTGGGGTGCAGCAGCCAGAGGTTTTTTTAGTGTGTACCACGTGCCAGTAGAAGACTCCTGAACCTACAGTGATGCCCTGAAATGGATCTCACGCTTCAGAAAAGGCCAGGTGCCATGTGAGCTTTACCACTTGCTACTGGCCAGCAGCTCTTCAATCCTTCTTGCACGTTCACTGCTTGTTCTTCATCCATCCATCCATCCATCCACCGTTCCCTAGGTTCAAATTCTTTTCCCTGTCCCTTGCCATACCTTCTGGTGTGTTCACCTGCTTGCTAAATCCCTTACTTATGCAAGAGTACAAGGGAAAAGGTTAGAAATGATGCAGAGAAATGTCAGCAATCTATTCCTTTTTAGTTTTGCCATTACACACACAGCACTGAAAAAGGCACTGACTTTAAAGTGCATTTCCCCACTCCCACTCAGACTCCTCTCCCGTTTGCGACCCTCTCCTGTCAGGGGGCAAGCGCTGGGTGTGTTTCTACACAAAATGCTATGATTTGCTCATATATGAAATAATTCAGAAAAATGGTATATGCCCCAAAATAGTTCAGGTTGGACAGTATCATTTATCATTTCTGGTGCTAGCACCAGTTAATCCATAGATTTTCTGTTGCTAAAGAATGGTAGGAAATATATTACTAAGAATTTTTCCTTCTAGTGGTGGAGGGCTGCAAATACATCCACAACAGTATACTAATGAAAATATGATACATCCGTTCGTCAAAGGTGCTCATAATTGTATCTCCAGGCTTATCACTAAAATTCACAGAGATTAGGTGCTTGCACCCTCTATATGCTAAGATTTTTGGATCTATCGCCCGTAAGAAACTTCTCTCACACATCCTGCCAGCTGACTCTGAAAACACACACAAAACAATCCTATTTATGCATTAGTGAGAAGAGAATTGGCTGACCTGTTATGAACAGGAGTGCTTTCCTCCCCGATCTTTCCACTGTTTCATTCCAAAATTCCCCAAATAATCAGTTGCCCATGATTTTCTGCTATAGCACTGTATTCATTAAATGTGATGACACTCCATTCTCAACCAACCCTTTGACCGAGGACTGCCCACTTGCTGATATAAAAATGTATTTATGACAACAATGTTTTGGAACGTGGTGTTAAAAAAAAAAAGTTTCTATTTTTTTTAAACAGAAAGATGAAAGTAGCCGAAACTCAGAGATAGGGCTTGCTCAGAGGCCATAAAAGGAGTTGCAACCAGAAACTGCCGTTTGGAGCAAAATAGTTGTTTCCTAGTAAATATTGACATAATACATACATTTTCTCCAGGTCACCGAGTCCTGTGAAAGCTCCTTTTGGAATGACTCTCAACTTGGTGAGCACAAATCTCCTGAAAATAGAGAAAATGGGGTGATCATTCACTATTCACAACACAGGACTGCTTTGGTAGCCTTGCCAGCACAGGAGAGGCCTTACACAAGGTTGTAAGGTGGTACGTGCATGCTCATGCAAGATAAGCCTTAACCTGCTGCACAGATAATTTAAGGAGTCAGGTACTATCTCCCATCAGTGCAACTTTAATATCCTTTATTGCTTCTCGCAGTCTCTCTTCTAATTAGTTCATGATGTGCCACAAAACTGGGCCTTTGGAATGTACAGCTTGATCACACGTGCACCAAGACAACATTTTAATCAGTTTTTGAAGCTCACAGAATACGCTTTACGAAGAAAAACATATTTAAAATATCATACGAACCTTTTTGTTAACCTGGGCTCATCTCCTTTTATCACAATAAACAAAGAGGACTACAAAACTTCTGATGGGCACTCGGCAAATGAAAGGTAGGGTTTCTACTACTCCTTGGAGAAATAAGGTGTTATCTGGGTAGTTGTTTTCTTTCATGCATTTAACCATTCATAGGTAGTGAGCCCAAACAATTGCATATATTTACATGACCTGCTCATCAAGATACATGCTTCACATGATATGCTTATGACTAGATGCCAGGTCAAGAAAGCATAGCTGAGACACGAGAAAGCCCACAGAGATTTTGTAGAGATTTTCTGCTGAGAATAAAAGTCATATTCAAACTCCCACGTCTTAAACACCAAGCAGATAAATAAGCAAGACATCAGATAATATTGGTTACATTGAGCAACAGTTGTTAAAAAATGGTATTTCTCTTTAAAAAAAAAAAAATCATCTGTGTTACATATGTGAATATCACCCCGTGATTCAGTTTCTTAGTCTATTTTCCCATGGAAATGGAAATGAATTGTTTTCTGAATTACTATGGATGTCTTCTTTTCAGTGAGCATACCTCCTGGACTATCCCTCATTTTTATCATCTCAGAACTGGTTTTGCATGGCTGCTTGAGATTGCCTTTCAGCTCGCGTCTGTGCTGCCTTTTTGTAACCTCTGCAGGAGGACAGAAATGGGAACTCAGCTTGGTATTACCTGCAGAGTAGTCCTGCAATTTTTAACACAGTACCTCCAAACTAGAGACTTACTTTCTTACCATTCACATAAAGTATTCATGCAATCCTCATCTATTTTTTATTTCAGCTGATTAGTTTAGAATTTTCATGGGAGATTATCATGTTTTAATCAAAGTCTTAGGGAAAAAAGTATTATTCGGATAGAATACCACTGTGAAAGATTCCTATTTTTTAATTGTAAGTCTTTAGTAGAATCTACTCCCTCATTTAGATTCCTAAATATGAGTTAATATTTACTTAAGTGGGACAAAGTCAACGCACACCTCACCTAGCTCTAAAGATGTCACTGTGATTACACCAGGAGAGAACTTGGCCCCCCACATTTTTAAACAGTGAAATTTATGGTATTCTCAGTCCCGAAAGATGATGAAGTCAATTTGGTATTCCATTATTCTTGTACTATCATTAATGTAAGTCAGAAAGAGCTCCAACACACTGTCACACAAGAATTACAGTATGAGATCATTATGCAAATGTTAGAAGGATTAAAGAGCTTCGAGAAAAGGCCTAACCTGGATTAGGCAATTTGTAAAGACCTACTGAAAACACGGCCAGTGTAATGCATGCAAAGCTACGGCTGTGCTTTCAGAGTGCAGCTACGTACAATGGATCCTTGCAGAACACCCAGCAGGCTTAGTGCTACAAAGCTGAACCATCAGGAAACTCTTTAACTTTGATCTACTTTGAAACCTTTCCTAAAGTCTCCTTTATAGAAGCGCATGCCTAATGTTGGAGACCTAGAAAGCAGGCTCTGTCTGAAAAGCCACGTATAATTTTTTTTATGGCAACGTTCGAAAATGAATCCTCTCTCTGCAGGCGCAGATCATCAGGACGTTTGCAATTTTTTAATTAAACACTGGCCTACGCCATGCTTCACCACAACAACAATTTACAGCCTGATCCTGAAACTAATTAAAAGAAGGGAACCTCATTCATAGATAAGGTTACCTGTATGAGGAAAGCCACAAGTGCACAGAAGTAAAAAATCAAACCTTGAGTTTCTTTGTTGAATACCCTGCTATCCTGTGTTAATAAGGTGCCAGAATTCAGGAGCCACGTGTCTAATGCCCTGGAGCAGTTTAAGTGGAATTGAAGTTTAATAGCCAAAGTCTCACATTCCACTTTAAAAAATTAAGGTTAATTGTCTTTAAACATCTCTGAGTAGGCTAATAAAGTCAGCCTTAATGGTATAACGAACACCGAAAATTAGAGTCAGCTACCTGTTGAATTATCAACTGTATAATGAATAGGAGTCTATTATAACTAGCCAAATGCTGTATTGTCAATAAATCTCACCAATTAGGCTCCAAGAATCAATCTGTACTTAACTTGAGATACTGGCTGTTCAGTACCAATTCTTTCCGAGGTACATGGAGAAAATAATTGAAAAGCATTTCCTTGGTTTTGTTGCTGGCATTATTTTAGGGTCAAAGAAATGAATACAGCCCACCTTCATTCAAGCATATTTCGTGTCAAGACATGTAAACAAAAGCATCCTTTAAAAACCCATGTGCTTATTGGAGAGATGCAGTATTTGGTCCTAAAAAAATTATGTTAACACTTAGGCACCAGCAAGGAAAGCACTGAAAAGCCTAAATACTCAGTGCCCGGTGTGGAATTGAAAACCCAGAGCCAGGTGGCCGCCATCAGGCGTGAGAAAGGGTAGGCTGAAAGTTGGGTGATCCAAAAATCTGTACGCAGAGTGAGCCCCCAGGAAACACTAAATCTCATCTCCCGGAGCTTTTAGCTCTGCGTCGGAGCTGCAGGTGTAGCACCAGCCTCAACACACGCAGGGACCCCCCTGGCTTGCAGCAGGCTTTGCCGGGAGGGAGGAAGGCATCGTGGTCTCTCGACACAGCCCTGGCAGCCGAAGCACAGACGCAGGGAATGGGAGGCCTGGCACCAAGTCTGCCCTCACCCCGAGTGGTGTAAACTCCTGTATTTCATGCCCCAGGAGGATGGTCAGCGGCCAAGGGACCTCTCCCTGCCTAGGCTCAAGCATCGTGCAACCAGGGCTAGGCTCCTGGGCCACCAAAGTGGACAAGGGGCAACTTAACCCCACCATCCTCTCCAGAGGCATTACAGTTGGACTTGATTTCCCCGAGACAAATTAAAAAAAGATAATGACACTCTTTTAAGTCCAAAGTTCAGTGATGCTAATGTTATTTGGGCTACAGGAGGTCCCAGAAGTCCTAGCAAGGACTCCAGTGTTGGAGCCAGCAGAAACTTAACAAATGAGAGAGCGGAAACAAGCCCAGCAAAGGAAACAAGCCCCAAGTGGTAACATGGTTATCCCGCACCATAAGAAGGCAGTACACATGGCTGGAAATAGAAGAACGGCAATATTAACTCCTGTTATTCCCTACATACAGAAGTATAAGCTAGGTTTAAGTCTGGCCTGTTGGCCCATTGCTTCTATACACGCCTTGATATCCAGGAGAGGTTTCTAAATTCTGATTTAAATAGATCTGTTGAAAGTGATTCTTGGGAGTTTATTGATAGGAACTGAAGCTGTCTGCTGCAGTTGTATAATCACACTTATACTTTACGTATTTTTATATATATATGTGTGCTATGAATTACAATAGAAGTACTTACTTAAATATATAATATTGCTTGATATTTTTTTACCTACTTCTGTTTTCCTTACCAGTGAGAGTGTTGTCTGTTAAGCAGTAATGTCCTTTTACATCTGGAAGAACAGATAAGCTTACAGTCAGACTGTATTTCTCTGGACTGAACATGCACAAGTCCCACAGGTTTTTCCATGTTTCATTTTTAAGTGTTTTATATGCCACTTTATGATATCATTTTAGTTTGTCTCATGAATGGGTGTAAGTAAATTCTTGTATTACAAAACTACTAAAAACCTGTTGCTAGTTAAGGCTAGATCTGTCAGGACTAGGGCAGAACTACCTCCTACTGATTTGTTTATTTATACAGGGATGTCTAAACCTCATTATTTAAAACAGTCGGGTCTCAGTTAATGTGAAGCCACTGACACAGGTGACTTACACCGCTTTATATCACCATGAAAAGCAAACAACCCAAATACATCTCGTTTCTGTATGGCTGTGTCTAGTATAAGAGAAATATCATAATGCCAACTTAATCTCAAAGCCTAGAGAGGACACGATGCAAACAGCAGAAATTAGCAGGTACTGGTAAAATGTTCCTGAATAACCCTCTAACATTTCCAGTTATGAAGAGATTGACTGAGCTTTTCCTAAAATAGTCTTCTGCAGCTGACGCAGTTCAGACAGACAGGACATAAGACAGAAAGGGAAAAAAATACCTCCAGAAAAATTAATATTCTTCCATCTAGCCCCACATGAATCCAGTGACAGAAATCAGACCGACCTCATCACGAAGGGATGGAGGACTGGATATCGTTATTCAAGTATCTGGTGCCCAATGTATGGGTGATTAAAAAGACTTGGTAAATTACAAGTTAAAAAAAAGTGGACCCAGAGGGGTCATTTCTGCTAAATGTCTCTTGAAAAAAAGTGCATAGGAAACACATGAAGTGTGCACACTAAGCAAATCAATGTAAATACAGTGGGTTTGTAAGGTTAGCCATTTATGTGCACAGTGATGTATTTTGCATATTCATCAAATGAGTTCTCAGACCCTGGGCCGACAAGCTTTTTCTTGAACAACTATGAAGATGCTCTTTGGCGTAAATTCGTAAATTCTCCACCAGAACTTACTCCCACACTGCACTGGTGCCCACTCTTCCCAGCCCCCTTCCTTAGCACATTCCCCCCACCCCCCTCCCCAGCAATAACCTTTCACAACAAAGGATTGCACTGATTATCAGAAATTAGACTTAGTTAAAAAAAAATAATTTCTGCTTCATAAAGCATGGTTGAATTTAGGTCTTTCAAAACACTTTTTAAAACTCATTTCTCAGATCTATTTAAGTCACACACAGTTAATCAGAAAGTCTGTGCATTGTAGAATTATCTTCCCTGGCTCATGTAAATTGCAAATTCATGATGTTAAAATGAACTATATCAAGCAGATACTATAAACTTTATAATTTAAGGACCAAAGGAAAATAAAATAAAAAGCCAAAAAGATTCGGTGACTGTAATGCTAAATCACCAAATTTGGTTCCAAAGAAGTAAATGTGATAGGATTTTGAAGAACATTTTACTTTAATCTCTGAGCTAATAGACTGATGTTATCACCTTCTAATCCTCTGCAGCAATATGTATTTTGTCAAACAAAGATTTACAGTGAAATTTAATTTACTCTCTGTGATTTTTTGGGGTTGTTTCTTTGGTTTTGTGTCTAGCTTTGGAGACGTGCTGGAGGTTCCAGCACAAGCAACAGATGAGTCTTTGCTTTACATCAGGAAAAGACAAAACGATGCCATGACCTATTTAGTGTGCTCTGATTAAATGCAAAAATCAACAAAATCCTGTACCCTCTTTTTTTCTGGTTTTGCTTGATTAGTCAATGCAACAGTGAAGGACTATTTTGCTTCTCTTGCTATAATAGATACTGCAGACTGTGTCCCAGATGGTGTAAATCAATTGAGCTGTGTCATTTTGGCCCTAAACATTTGTCCTAATTCTCACTGGAATGAATCATGAGATTCCTTTGAGCTAAATGTGTTTTAATTTAAATTTATGAGGAAGGTTGCTGAGCCCCCAGCTCACTGAAATAGGTTCACATTGCCATACGACTTCACTACGACTAGGGACTGGTTCTAGTAAACACCTCACTAGGAAGGGGCATATGCAGATATACATGGACATGACAGTATTTTTCCTAATCAGCTGCCTAGGTGGAAGAGCTCTGCAACCTATTAAGGAGTTTGTAGCTGCTTTCAGACATAGCTATGGTTTCCCCTTCCTACCAGCAGGCAGAGAGGAGTCCAAAACTCATAAATCGGATGCTAAAACATCAGGCTTCAAAAACCATCAAGCTAAACGCAAAAAGATCAGGTTTATTTGCTTTCTGGTTTTAAAGTCTTTAGAGCGCATTCATATCATGCTGCAAAGCTATTTTCAACACTCATGAGGCTTTAATTTAAAAACAGAGAAAGATTTATATTAGTTGCCTCAGCTCTAGGAGGTGCTGAGGTTGCGACTTCGTAAGGCTGACAGGATCATGAGGAATGGCACTGGCAGTGACAAAACACCGCTCCCACCATCTTACTGGCTCCTCTTTTCAGAGAGCTACCCCATTGTCTTAAGGGAAAACCAAAGCCAAGAAGAATATTTTTTCCAATAATAACCATTCATGGATTCAGTTCAAAAAGGGGACTCTGATGGCACAGACACGCTTGGATAACGGAGGAAGAACTCTGCAATTCATTTTTTTCAACTGAGACATGATCCAAGCATTTGAGAGTCTGAGAGCCCCTACTTTACACACATGTAAATTGATTTACAAGAAAGAGGCTGTAATCCCTCGCTAATATGCACAATCTGGCTTGAAGCATCTAATCACTGCATTTACCTAATGCACCTAAATCAGCTGCTCATCCCCTTCAAATGCTTGTGAAAGGACAAGCTATCTCGGCCGTGCAGCTGGTTTATTCCTTTTATGGGATAATAAAGGCAGGTAAAGGTGAGTATTCCAAGGAAAACTTAGGCAATACACTTTTTATGTAGAAGACGGAAACCAAAGATCCCTTCCTGAGTTGCAGGCTGTGCTGGCCCTGGCTAGGAGAGAGTTAATTTTCTTCATGGCATCTCATAGGGTGCTGTGGTTTAGATTTTTGACCCAAACCATACTGATAACACACGAACCTTCTAGCTTTTGCTGAGCAGTGTTTGCACAGCATCAAGGCCACCTCTGTTTCTCACTTTGCTGCTCGGGAGGTGGGCTATAGTCTGGGGGGGGGACACGAACGGGCAGGTGACCTGAATTAACGAGGGAGATATTCCGTACCGTGTAACGTCATGCTCAGCAATACAAGGGAAAACCAGTCTTCTAACTGACTGAAAAACGCAGGATAAATCTGGGAGGGTGCACGTCCTCCTTTCGGGTGTGCTACTTGGGAATCTCTGCAGGTCTGGGAGTGATGTCAGGGGCATCTCTGAGAAAGAAAATACTTTGCTTTGTGTGCTATTAAACAAAGCAATGTACAGACAAAGTAAATACAATTAGAACTGTGATGATAAAGTTATTAGCGATGCCTGTCTGCTTTGCAGGTCTGAATCTAAAAGGCAATATGTGCAGTAGCTTGTGAAAAATCGCTCCTTAATCTTTAGCAGTGGCCTCCCTTAAAAATCAATTTCCTTTTCTTTTTTGAATTAGATTAAAAGGATAATGAATAGTACTGATGGCATTCCTATTCTAAATTTAGTGAATAGTTGCTCGGCGTGATAATGCCACCCAGCCACAAAAAGCTGAAGGGAAACATTTTAAGATCAGACAGCTGACGTCCTGTTGGCATTTCACTTGTAGAGTGCCCGCAATACCATAACACGGATAACGAAATGCCCGTTTCCCCAGCAGAGCCGCGATGCTGCTCACACAAGCACACAGCAAAGTTGCTGTGGGATTTGTTTTACCCCCGGGACCTTGCTTAGGTCAGCTCATAAGTTGCACACAATGCCCTTCAGCAGCTAACAGCTGATAAAGAGCGATAAGGAAGGACAGAAAATTGGTGTGAGGGAAAAAAAAAGAAAAAAAGCATCTAAAAGGCGGCAAAAATGGTCAAGCAACATGCTTGTAAAACTTACTCTCCCTCCCCCCCGCCTTAGTTTTCCAAACCCGTGGTATGTTTAGTCTCAGCACTGATACCCTTTTCATTTCTGCACAAAGCATACACTGTCCGCAGTAACACTGTACATCCCCCCCGACGCTGCAGATAGCTTCATTCCGAGGTCACACGTGCAGGCAGTTAAAAATAAAACTCCAAGATGCTTTTAAATACCTCTGCTTGAATAGGGTGGGATGAATCTGGAGATGGGGGATTAAAAAAAAAAAAAAAGGAGGAAAAAAAAAAAAAAAAGAGACCATTGCAAAATTCCCAATCAGAAAAAGAGATGCAACCCCAGGACTTTTACTCGATCTGAGATGTTTAATGGTCTATGCTTAGTGCAATTATTTCACCGTACTTAGGCTGGGTTGCTTTACGCTGAGATAAAGCTGGAGAGGGACAGAGTTACGACCACTCAGACCAGTTGCCTGTGCGTGTCATTTTGCAAAGCGCCTGACAAACAATATTGTTGAAGATTTAGGTGCAAGTAGCAGTAACGCACAAGATATCTAACAAAGACAAATGACATCTGCCCCGAGCAGACTTACTGCAGAGCAACCTCTGACACAAGGACGTTGGTCCCTTCAGCGGATCCGGGCGGCTGCAAATCAAAGGGCAAACTTTGCATCCAGCACCCTTGCGGCAGATAAAGCAGACAGCAAGGCAATGCCGTCTTAGCAGGAAGGATCTCCTCTTTTCTTTAAGCTTGCTGGGAGCTTGAGCAAAGCAAAGCAGAGCTGGAGCTCTGGATTCCTCTACAGTATGTACACACAGAGAAAAAAAGGTTTGCTACCGAGCACAAATTACAACAACAAACAAGTCCTCTTTAGGCCTATGAGCAGAACCACAGTTACCATGTTTGCACCCAGGCAGAGTTTAACTGCTGGGAATGGGTTACCCACAATAAAGGCCAGCAGTAAGCTTGAAAGCACAGTTAAAATTGCTTCTATTAATGTCAAGGGCATGCTGTGAAAAGTGTTTTGTGTAGGATAAATAACACAAGCGAATGAAGTTATCCCGTCTTGCTTACAGAGAGCCAGAAAATAGCCATTGCTTTATTTTTACAAATAGCTATACTTTTACTAGTATCGATTATCCTGTAAGACATTACATTGCTTTTAGAAGAGCACATCCTCGTTCCTCGCAGCTTACTCAGATGGGCCTTTGAGAAATGTACAGCTTGTGATAAATGTGCAACTTCCTTAAAATCTGACCTTGATATCTGCAACCATCTTTATGGTGAGGAGCCATTAAAATTCATTCACTCTGAGCACATTCTCAGTGTTGCATCTATTTATATTAATATCTCTGCATAATTTCCTAACAAAAGGAGCATTGTACAAGCACTGGGTATTTTGTTCTTGCACAAAGAGCACTGTACTCTGTGTTCTTTCCTGTGGGCAACTTGTCAAGGCAAATAGGGTTATGGAAAATGTCCACAGTCCAACCAAATAGGGGGCTTTTTAGGTATCGTCTTCAAAACTTTCTTCCCCTCTTTTGATTCAGAGCAAGAATAGCCATCCTGCTCACACACAGCCAGTCACTTCAACTCTTTTCCTGTCCCAATAATGTGTCAGAAAAGATCTTAATCCACAGCAGGGAGAGAACAGTGGTTTGTTCATCGGCTGAGGTCGTAGCAAAAAGGTGACAAGTGTTCTTTGTGTGTAGTGTTTCTACCTCTGAGACCTCGTGACCTTCTGTGTTGTCAGGCCCTCCATACATGATGCTATTTTTATTGACTGAGACAGATTGTCCAGGGACAAAATTCCTTAAGTTCTGGGTTGGACGCCTTAGCGAAGGTAAAAGAGAAAGAGAAAGCTTTTCTGCTAAATGTCTTGCTGAACCATCACTGTTTAGCAAAACACCAAATAACTTACCTCTGTCACTTTATCTTGCTTGAGGAATTCATTAGAAAGAGCTAGTGTGCTTTTTACCTGCTTTCTCATCCATATCCTCATAGGTGCTATACCTACATTGCTTCATGGGACACAGCTGAAATATCACAGAGTATTAATAAAATAGAAAGAAAGAAGGATACTCGCTGTTACATTCCTTAATTAGCACACACAGCCTAATAAGTAACAGGGTCCCCACCAAATATTTGGATTAATTTGGATATATCCAAAGGCTTGTTTGAAGGTGTAATGAGATATCTGATACTTCTTGACGCCAGAGCAGTCAGAAACCACTTAAGAAATAGGACTTGGAGACTTGATCGTACTCTTTTTTCCGCTGGATCTGAGTATGAGCTTTGTAAAAGTAAATATTCTCTCTACTATCTAATACGTGCTGTATTTTCCAAAGAGCAGCGCGAGTGCCAAACACAGCTAACACAACTGGCAGTCTTTGGAAAAACAGCATCTCCTGAAGAAGGGGTCCTGGATGCAAACGGCATGTGCTCCGCTGTTCTGAGGACACCACCTAGATTTATGCTGTCCTAACTATACTGAAATACAGAAATATGCTGGGCCTAGGCCATATGCTCCCACTTCTCCCCCACTGTGGCGAGTGGAGCATTATCTTCTTTTTACGTGCTGAAGTGCACATTTAAATTTTAAATGCATTTTGAAATAACACTAAAAGTGACAAACATGAAAAATCCCCACCTTTTGTTACTCTAGCACCATGCAAAGCAGCAAACCCTCCTGTTCATCCCCTCTGGTTGTGCCTTCCTCTAATCTGAATGTCTCCCCTGACTATTTCCAGGGGGACAGAAGCTGGCTCCTGGAATTGCTGCTGCCTCTGCAAGAGGATGAACCACAGAGAACACTGAGAATGGGAGCACCCACGAGATTAACGTGAGTGACAGGCTCCTGCGTGCATAAGAGAGCTCGCAGTCCTTGCGCTGTAACGCACTTTGCACGTTTTGTTCAAGTCCTATAAACATTCCCATTTACTGCCATTGCTCACCGCTCATTCCCGTGTCACTGGTGCTCTTCCTAGCCGCACAGTTTCCATGCCAAGAACTTTTCTCAGCTCATCTGTTGGTGATTGCTGAGGGAAACATTCACGGGGATATGAATTGCAGGTGGATGGACTCTTTCAATTTCTTCCTGCACTCTCCTGAGAGCATCTCTCTTCCCTCACAGTCTTTCTCTGTTATTGAGATCTCTTCCCCATAGACATCACCAATTTGATAGAAAGGGAACAACAAAACAAGGAATCCTTATTACTTCTCCTTTTACTTAAAAAAATTAAATAATTATGTTTTCCTGTTACTTTAGTGAGAATTAGCTTGCCACTGCAAATGCTGAGTTTATCTACCTTCCACTAACCATGGATTTACTTTCACATGTTAAAATAATATTCCGGAATACAGCACGGCAGCCAGTGTACCAGTAGCTTTAAAAATACTATCTGTTCTATTTCCTTTAAGATTGACAGATCTCTTCCCACTAACACACAGGGCAAAGCTTGCACTGGTGTCAAGTATGGATCTTTAATGCATTTGAAAGTGAGTATTATGGTTTCAGAAAGATGCCAGCTTGACCACACTGGCAACTGAAACACCAGCTTACTTTCAGAATAAAGATGGGCTTAGTGTTTTCACCTTCAGAGTGCTTCTCGAACATGAACCCTCTATGGAGCACTTAAAAATAATAAACATATATGGTCCTCTAAAAAAGGGTGACAGAACAGTGACATAGAGACGGGAGAAACTTGACCCGCTCATGGCACAGCCGCAGGTTATGGAAAATCTCCAAGAGCGAGCTGAGCGGTTATGCCTGGGGAAATATATCCTTTGCAACATCTAACCACAGTGGATGAAATCTAGACTTCTGTCCCCTTCCTACGCACCCTTCCAGCAGCTGCCTTGAATCGACTGTGTCATCAGCTCTCTAAATGATTGTGATAGGCATCTTCTTGCGTAAAATTAGATAAAACCTGACTGGAAGAAACAAGGACAGATGTAACACTCATCTGAGTGAAGGAAGGTCATGAATGGCATCCCACGGAGACCTGCACGGGGCCTGCACACCATAGTCATAAGTGACGTGGAAGAGGAGTGAGGACGAGGTGACAAGCATGTATGATGACCAGGGCAGTAAGATAAGAGCTGGGTGAAGATTTGCAAAGCAGAAGTTCAGTCTTCACACTACATGTAGTTCAACGATGCAACTCCTTGATACGGGACACTGTGGATGGTAGGCACTCAAGAAGAAATGGATAAATGCATGAAAGCCAAATATATGAAGAGGGTCAACTACCAAAATATCACTCTCTTCAAGGCGTCCCTGAGGCAGGCAAAGCTGGAGAGGTACACATCTCTCTGCCGAGACACACATCAGAGCAGCAAACAACCTGCACTGCAGCCAGCCTGGGATGGCTTTACCAAAATGGGGAGACATACCCACATCAGCACAAGCAAACACCACCTATTTTGGCACTCTTTGAAACAGGTGCTCTATGTCTAGATTGAAGCACTGAAGTATTTGTCAATATTCATGGCTAGTGCAAGTTTTTGTACATTGCAGAAGTGGTTGCTCCTTAGGTTAAAACAATTCAAGGATTAGTCTCCCTCCCTTTGCCAGAAGAATAAAGGGGAAAACTGAACCAGGAGTAATGTTTTCAGTGCCACATTCAGACTTCTATTTCATTGCACAGAATTAGCTCTACAAGACATTTCCAAAAATAAATGCGACAAGAGCGCTTCAGCCTTCTTTAATAATAAAAATATTAAAAGAATGTTTCAGTTCTCCCCAAGTTCTTTTGCTAGGTAATTTTGATAATCTTTGTAAAATCAGGGGAAATGCACTGTCACTGCAAAATCTCAGGTTGTCCCTTACTGTCCTCCTCACCCCCACTTTGGGGGGGGTGGACTATAAAGCAGACTCAGGGCTTGTAATACTCTAAATGCTGAAATGTTTTGTGTTACTTGTTTGCTCCACTCTTCTTCTAAAACCTTCCTCCCCCTTCCCTACAGTAAAAAACCAAGTGGTTGATGTAGTCTTTGAATAGAGGGTGCAGTTCTGATCCCTTTCATCTCAAAAAGGGTATATGAGTATGGGGAAAGGTACAGAAGAGGGCAATAGAAGACATGATATGGCTTCCCTAAGAGGAAAAAAAAAACAATTTGGCTGGGACTTTTCAGCATGGAAAACTTAAAGCATTGCTAGAGGTCTGCAAAATATCCCAGCGAGGGTGGATGAGGACTGATGCTTTATCAGCTCGTCCATTACAACAACTTAAGAGGTGAGGCCAGAAGCAGCGGGTTTCAAAGCAAACAAGAGGACCCGGCTCTTCTCGCAGTGCACATGGACTGCCAGAGCTCTTTCACGCAGCTTGCCTGGGTGCAAGAAGCTGATGTGGGCTCACAGGTAGAACGTACAAATAATCTGAGGAGAGATAAAAAAGGGTTACTAAACAAACAGTGAGAATTTCAGGCAACCCCCTGATCTGGAATTAGTTGGAGGCTGGAGGAGTACTGCGGTAATACATCTTAAATGCCTGCCCTATTCTTACTCTACCTTTAGCAGCTCTTAAGAATCCCTCTTGTACGCAGGATGCTTGATCGGCCTTACCATAGCCATGGCTTATATTGCTGGGAGAGAGCAGGCAAAGGAGGGGCTGCCTTCCTACAGAGGAAAAACTGATCGGCATCTGCCTCTACGGGGCTATACTCCTGCCTGGAGGCAAAGCAGGAGGCTGTGGAAAGAGGATCTAGCATGCCCTTGGTTGGTGCTGATGGGCCAAATTTGAGCTGCTGACCACTCGCAGAAGATCTTTGCTGGGCTATACAACATGTCTGTGAAGCTTTAGGGCAAGATCACGGCATAAACAAGCTGAGGGGCTTCGTTTTCCTACCAATATCTGAACAGTTGCATGATTGCTTAAAGGTTGGTTGTAGCAAGTATCCAATCAATACCTATGACTCTCAAGTCAAAACAAAGATATCTTCCTACAAAAGGCATTTCTAGCCTGCAAAGAAGTATTCGGTAGTACTGACTCCATCCTTCTATGTCCATATTGATTCTGAAGTAAAGCATAAGGTTTTTAAAAGCAGACAAAGGCTTTGGAGGCTATTACCCTATGCCTGTTTCCTTCACGACGATATCTAGGCTTATGTTTTGTCTGATTGATTCCAGCTGATAGTTATGACATATTGCAGAAGAAATCACAGGCTTTAGACTATGAGGATGACCAAGCAGACCTCAGGATAAATTAGGAACAGACTATGAGGTTTTTTACTGCGAAAAGAATATGTTACAGCAGCAAACATGAAGAGATGCAGTAGAGACAATATGCAGTCCCTGCACAAGCAGAACACCCAGAGAGCTTTTAACCAGATGAAGAATTTGAAGGCTGAAGGTTTAAGCAATTGTGTTAAACTAAGGGAAAGAAGGCTACAATAGTACCGCCACCAAAACACACCACCAGTAAGTAAATACCACCAAGTCACTAAATGCTGATCCTTGGCCAGAGACTCAAACCCAGCTTGGTGCTAAAAGGTACTTAGCTCCTTAAGGCTTTTTTTTTTAAAAAAAAATATTATTATTTTTTTTTTTTAATAGCAAGGCCTTCATTTGATTTCTCTAAGTCTGAATAAAGATATTTATTTTTAGAGAACTATCCCCCAGCCGTCAGACAAATCTGTGCTTCCCGGGAAGAAGTAGGGAAGGGATTTCCTCCGCTGGCCCTTAATTCAGGAACACGGTGAGTCCTGTTAACTCCAGTATGGCAAGATGAGTGCATTTAGGCAAGTACTGAGATTTCCTTTCTAGCATAAAGGTAGTATTTTGATTTAAGACAACAGAGAACAATACACAGTGGGCCACCATCTGAGCAAAACCTGCATGAATGTGAGCCAGGTAAACTTTACTGAGCTCACTTCATATGTCAGAAAAAAGGAATCTATACCCCCCTGCTCTCACTGGAGGTGTGAAATTAAATGTCTTTTTTCTCAGAGAGAAACAGAGGACAAAAAAAAAAAAATGAAACACAGAACAGAACTCTGCTTGAAAACAGAGTGAAAATAAATCAGCAGTGAATGGATTAGCTTCAGATCAGACTGCCCGGAGCAGCCTGATCTGGAACAGCAGAGCACTCAGGGCTTGTGTTTTTTAAATTAGTTTTAATAAATAGAATCAATAGCTCAAATTATGAAGAAGGACAAAAGCACAGATCAAATCGATCAGGGCTGTAGCTTATCGTTATAAGCCAAGGGGTGTCTTCTCTTGTCTGAATGAGATAAGGTGGCACAAGAATCCACTTGCAGATTTTCAGTATCTCTCCCAGAACAGCTGGACAGAGTTGGATACAGAGCCCGAAAATGCTCCTGGTTATCCAAACACAAACACAGCCTCCTTTTCTTTTTCCTTTCCCCAGAAGAAAAAAAAAAAAAAATTTTAAAAAAAATAAATTAATAAATAAATCATGAAATAAATCCTTTGTCCTGAAGATAAACGCAGGAATTTACAGGGAGGACAGAACTAAATAGCCAAGCAAGCACAAAGTATCCTGCATTCTATATGAGATGTAATGCTCAGGTGAAGAGATTCTTGGTCAAATCACTGGAAAAGTACCTTTCCACATATGAGGTTAGGAAGGGGTGTCGGAGAGCGTTCAGGAGTTCTCTCTCCCCCAAACAGTCAGCCAAGGATTATCCACCAGTGGGGAGCGAGGGTCAGGTTCTTGGCAACCAGAGGGAGCATTTGCACACAGGCACCTTGTTTTCCTCTTTGTGTTTGTTTGTTTTGTTTTGTTTTATTTTTCCCAGAGGGACTTTGCTCGAGGGGCCAAGCAAGAAGGTGCCAGCAGCGGGGTCCCCGCTCCGCACGAGGTGCCTTCACCTGGGCACGCAGCTCTGCGCCGGCGCTGCTCACCGCAAGAACTGGTCTCCAGATCCCTTGTGACAACGTCAGGGTACAACACGCGGACGCTCCTGCTACACGACACACCGCCTACAAGGGTAGGGAAAAATGGAGAATCCCGGCTGCCTCCTTACTCAGGGTAATAGGGGCATGACCCTACTTCAGATAAGCTGCTTTTGATTAATAGTGGCCGCCTCCTCCAATAAAGCATATTGCAGCTCCAAACAGCTTCCCACGTTGCAGCGGGACCCCGGGTCGCCAGCCCAGGGTGTGGATGTGGACAGTTTATACTATTCATCGCCAGGACGCCACCACAAGGTCCCCTTCGTATCATGGGGGTTTTATCCCAAACACTCCAAGCACCAGCTCTGGAGCGCAAGTGCCGCACAGGAAACCAGAGCACTTTAAAAAGCCTTTCCCCCCCCCCCCTTCCAGTGTAACTTTCTTATTGAAACTAAGCCAAATACAAACTACCAGCCCTGAATTTATTTCATCAAATACAGCATAACCAAAGAGGTTTTTGGCACACCACATGACACCCTAGAGGTGGGAGAACAATGCACGGTGCTGATAACCTCTGCTGACTCCCATTCATCCTCAGGTTGAAAAGCTGGCATCAGTTACATGGGCTTTGTGCCCACATATAGCACATAAGAGTCTTTTTCATTGTTGTGGTTGAATTACAGATAAACAGCAAAAGGGGAGTAATAATCTTATAATAATAGAATATATGACAGATGTACTACTGAAAGTCATTCACATGCTCCAGTAATGAGCATGGTTCAAAGCCTATTTGGAATAGCCTTCCATCTTGCTAATAAATATTCAGACACTTTTTAATCTTCAAGGACATAATATCGAACACCTGACAGAAAATTCAGCCTAGATCCATAAGCGGTTTTTATTACATTTCAATCGGAAGTAGAGTTTATAATGTTTTATAGCAAGCGGCGCCTTTGCCAGAAGACATAGAACTTTCTTGGCCAAAGTAGTCAGTGGTTAAATGCAAGTACGACAAAATAAACAAAATACCAATTATGATTCAAGTGTAGTGTAAGTTATTTTCTATTCGGAGAGTAGGAATTGATTTTCCCAGCAGTGTCACTTACACTGTAATGATTATTGCACGTAAGACAACTTAAGAAAATGATGGAAAAACAAATTAGATGGGCTGCAGATCATTGGCTTATCTTGACTGCTCACCTTGAAGAGAGGGTTAGGGAAACATAATATACAGTACTGGATGTCAGGGTGCTTGAAACCTCTGCTCTCCTTCCACCTCCCTGATATTTCGTATTAAAATTTCAAAACAGAAATAAACATTTCCAGCAGGGGTAAAGCATGAAGCGGCACATCTTGCCAGTCTAACGACATTTGCTTAATTAAAAACAATGATAACTTGCTGTGACAGAAGATAATTAAAGGGGTATAAATTGTGTAAGAACTTGGCTTTGTCTAATGCTCTCATTTTATATCACATCTATTCATGAGTCATATTAGAAAAACGTTGCCACGGCTCCTTGGCTTTTGTTAGCTGACACTTCAGTACTGATGACCAAGTGCTAAAGCAATGCAATAAAAGACCAGGGCCAATATTACGGCACTATCTAATGGAAATCAATAAGAAGTCTTCCACTGATTTTTCAACATGTATTGGATAGACCTTTCATTACATGCATAAGCCTGAATAATGGGAACAGAGGTTAACTAATCAGCGATGCAATGATAATCTCTGTATGTGGAGATGGTATCATCCTGATCAGAGTTTGTAACAAAAAAATGAATTGGCCTCACATTCTTCTCTGGCGACATCCAAAATCAGCCAACGTACTGTACGTTAAGTGCTGCACGTCTTATCTAGCTGATAGAATTCGCTGCAAGAGGCTTGATTAACCTTGTTTGGTTTTGCTTTAGGGCCAGCAAAAATGACAGTCAGCATAACCACTGAACCTGAAATGTTACTGCAAAGTTTCACACATACCTTCCAGAATCATTAAGTTTTCCCTCAGATTTATTTCAAAGGTCTGCATCATTACTTTACATTACTCTAATTGCAGCTTCCTTGCAGGATCTCCTTTTTTTTTTTTTTTTTTTTCTCTCTCTGTTTTGCATAGTAAAAGGTCTCTTAAGTTTTAAAGATGAGTTGGCCTTGCGAAAAAGAGAGAATGCATGAATTTTGTAGTTCATTACTTTGTCGAGAAAATGCGCCACTAATTTATACCCCTTGATCTGTTGGGTTGGATGAAGGGCTTGTTATTTCAGCCCTTTTGATTATTTCATCTCACTAGCCAACCACTTTTTTTTTTTTTTTTAATGTAACATCCATATCTATTCTTGCAAATAGATTGTTCAAAGAGTAGGAATGATAGTGGTCATTCTCTCTCACTTTCTTAGATTATGGCACGCTTTTGGCAATGAGAAAATGCACGTTTGCTCTGAATTTGACAGTTGTAAAGGATGATTATTTCCTAAGGCTTTGTTTATAAGACTACGGTGTTTAAAAGATTATTTTATGCTGCTTTTGACAAAAGTTGCAGTTTGTGTAAGTGCTACTGTTATTGTCGTTCACCAAAACAATATTTAGGGCCCCTATATTGAGTTACAGAAGAGCAAACACCATGTAATGAAAGTATAGAAAGCCACAACCAACATATTGTCTGCCTTTGTGTATGCTTTTTTGATTTTCCTACCTCCTTCACTCAAGGGTAATCCTCTGTAACACACAGATGTTGCAGCTGATTATCCCTTTATCTATCGGTGAGTATCGCTATTTCAGCATTGAGATAGCAGGGAATGGTTAGTGATCAGTTTGACACCATTTTTTTTCCGGAAAGTTTTCTGCCATCACCTCTTCAGTAAGATCAACAAGAGAGAACAACATTCAGATGACCGTGCAAGCTAAGCATAATTTGGAAGCATGCTGTTAGGCTGGCTAGCAGTGGAAGCATGGTCACTGGGTTCTGTTACAGCAGCTGCTGAAATACAGATACTGATGTTGGAAAAGGACTTTCCAACTGCAGGAATTCAACGCCATGGAAACTCCTACACTGATGCTATACTTGATCGTAAGGGTGAAATTTAGACCTCAATATAGTCTAGGTGCACCTTTTTCCTTCTTTGGAGCATCTTAAGAAGAGCAGTTGACCTCATATTGAAGATTAAGGCTTCTGGGACTTGTGAGCTTCTAGGCTCGAGAGCCAACCTGAATCAGTTGAGTTCAGACTAACAAAACCCTGAGTATTTCTATGCAACGTAGGCTGAAGCCCAAAGCTTTTGTCCATAAAAGTAGCATACTTGTGTAAGGTGTTTTACAGAAACGTATACGCTCTTATACGATGAACACTGTAAAGATGTACTCTAGCTGGCAAGTCAGGCACTGCTAATAAAAATAGCAGCCTGCTAGCCCTTCAAATCAGAGGTTAACAAGCTTTCTGTGGAATGCAGAAAATCTTCAAGGAGACACAAGCAGGAACTCCTGAAGCACCCCCTGCCTCATTCCCTATTTTAGCTGATAACCACCACTACATGCATTCAGCCTGGAGGACACTAAAGAGATGAATCCACACCTAGAACCAAGGCCACCTCTTGGCAGCCTGACGTAGAGGGGGGGAAAAAAAAAATAAAAAATTCTTTCAAAGCCTTGAACAAAGAGCCACTCTCTCTGTTTTCTAGCGCCGCTGGAGAGTTTCTTCCAGACAGCATTCGTGCCTCTGACAGACAAACAAAATGGCAAAGCCCTGGATGCTGCTCGTGGTCCACAGCCCTGAAGCTACGAGGCTGTCCCCATCAGAGCAGGGCATCGGTACGTCCAAGGGCAAGCCCTCCTCGACGGGCACATCGTGGAGACTCACACCTCCGTGTCCAGCCCACGCAGTGCTCCTCTAAAGCCCTGCATGGATGTGCTCCAACTTCTAGGGTAAAGTGCTCAAAAAACAACCCAATTTCTGGGGTGTAGGTCCATGTAGTACGCTCAGCCGCACCGATACAACATGACAATAATATGTACGGAAATGAAGGAAGCCAAAGTAATATTGTTTGCTACATGAATACTGTGTGTATATATATATATATATAAAATCCTGTAGATGCATCATTCATGTATTCGTGAAGGGCTCTAGCTAAGGAGACATATACAGATAGCAGTTAAACCCATAGAGAGGTGAAAACCTGCCAATTAGTGCTCCATTTGCAGCCCTCCTGACCATAACAGAGCCAACAGTTAGCCATAACTGAAATGCTGACAAAAATCTCCACCTCAGCTCTCTTTAAATTACTGACTGTAAGACTACTGTGAAATGCTGCTCTTCTAATACAGCGACAGAAACTGATACAAGAAAAATACAGAAATGAAGAAAGCGGAAAAGGTGATGGTGCAGAGGTACCATGTCAGTAAAAATATATTTGAGGGAAAACCCCCTGAAACTGTATACGCATCACTTGAACGTTAAAAAATAGTAGAGCTATGACTTTGTACTGCCTTATATAGGAGACTCAAAGCAGCAGGCATGCATTTCATGCCGCTGAGCATAAACCCTTCCTGTGATGAGAAATAGTTATTAGAAAGGAATATGAATGTGCAAGGAGTAATTTTTTTTTTTTTTTTTTTTTTTTTTTTAATTTGAACAAGGAAATATATTGCCATAGGAGTACAGGCTGGTGAATAAGGTCCTGAAGGGGCTATAGTCCCAGCTAAACCACTGATTTGTTACCCTGTAGTCTTGGGAAATTGCTTGTCCTTTACAAGCTATAGCTTTGCTGTTTCTGTAATGGATAAAATTATGTTTACATACTTAGCAGGAATGTTGTGAAATCTGTTAATATTTATAGAAAACTTTGTGAGCCCTAAGAAAAATCTCATCATTTCCATATGGCCTATTAAAACAATTAAAATCTCCCCTAATAATTTAAAATAAATTTAAACAGTTGGTTTCCTATTTCATTTGTGCTTTCAACACCCGTTTTATTTTTCCCTGGAGTGGTTTCCTGTCTACCGCAATAGCACAAAGTCCTGAATCTGCAAATACGTACAGATGGGTAGTTTCACACCTGCGATTCGTCCCACTGGAAGGCAGCAGAACTGCTTGGGCAAGCAATTAGGATGTGTACGAATGCCTGCAGAATCAAACCCTAGATTTTCTTGTAGGGTATTCCCTCACAGGGGCCACTAACGCCGATTTCAAAGGACTGAAGAATGAGGTCTGGGCTTCATCTGCCATGGCAACAATATACTGCAGATAGGAAATTACAGCTCCTGGGATCGGATACAGTGAGTATTTCCCCAAACCAGTAATTCCACCTAGAGAGAGTTGTTATTCTGCTGGGGCATTTCTTGTTTTGCTGTCATATTCTGACAGAGTCTGTACTTCTTTTATGACTCTCCCCTTGCCAAGAAAAGAAAAGCAAAAATTTCCGTAGCACCAGCTCTGTTGGCCAAAGAAAACTTTGGGGACAAGGCAGGGTTTTCAGCATCAACCTGCTGTCCTCTCATAGCAGCGGGGTTTATAGCTCCTTTTCTTACACCTTACTTGTTCAGAAATTCCTGTCTGTCTCTAAATATTCCTGTTGGGAGACTGGACTCTGAGGAAAGCCTCTTCAGAATTGATCACTTCCCAGTAGTTAACAAGAAGGAAAAAATGGATTTGGCTGATCCGTGCTCCTTTTCTGCAGCTGTGGACAGACTGGAGACGCCAGAGAAAGTAGCAGGGGCAGTGCTTCCACTGCTGGAGACAGGTTTGCTTTCTTACCTCCGCACATACCCGTGGCTCTCACAGACACGAGTGCTTCCCGTTGAATAGGGTGCCCTTCGATAAAGGCTCCTTCCTCGAAAATGCTTATCGGGCTACTGAAGGCGATAGCCTAATATATGTAGATCGCGTGATGGTAGAAGTGAAAAAAGAAATGCAAGCTTACCCTGAAGTTAGCGCTGAAACCTAAACCTCTCAAAGCCAAGGGTGGGCAAGAGTGTTACACCAGGGATCGTTTCTAAGCACGAGGCACAGCACAGAATATGAAGCCGTTAAAAGGCTTTCAGAAGGTGTGTAAAAGAAAACCATTATAATCCTTAGCCTGCCCATGTGACAACCCTTTCCAGTGAAGACGACCAACTCCAAATAAATACGTATCACTTCTTTCCATCCCGTGCTCCTGGTGGTGGGAAAAAGGGACAGACAGATCCAATACACCCTCCTTCCATTGCTGCTCTCTCCCACCTGAGCCGTGGCCATTTCATCAGTTACAGCTACATATACGTGCTACTGTTTTCTCGTCTTCTTTGCCCAGAGTCAAACCGATAGAGGAAGAGGTTAAACACACAGATACCCTGTGCACATGCACGCTATTCCCTGTACTTCTTTGGGTGAGATCTGCTTTTGGGGTAAGGGGGAGGGGGAGTTGCTTTGGGAGTATCCCACTGCATCCCACAGTTTTATGTTCAGAATACAAATACAGGACACCAGAAACTCTCCTGAGAAAACAAGCACCACCTTGTCTCCCGGTCTTCACACAGTCAATCCAGCTCTTAATTGCACACTACTCTTTCAACTTAAACAAAAATCTACTGACCAGCATCTGAAAGTATATTCCCTCCTTGCTCCACTCTCAACAAAAGATGAATCAAACATTGAAAACTTGGAAGTTTTCCCCACTGCATATTTATGCATGTAGTGTTTTTTGAAAACCACTGAAGATTCACAGATTTCTTACAAACAAATATTTACAAATTAATTCCAATTAACTGACTGTATTTGGACAAGGATTCATATCAGAAAGTACAGCCTCATGTGCCTTATGGGGAAACTCTATGTCAGTGGAACTGTTACCAGAGCAATGCTCCACAGGCGTTCACAAACCAGGATTTCCAGGCAAATACGTCAAAATGCTGACTAGTAACCGCATTCCTGAGTAGATAAGAGAGCAGACAGAGGTGAAAGCTTCAGTCCGCAGTTCACCCAGAGGGCATGTGTTTAAAATTGAGGCTGCTTGGTCTATAGCAAGTTCTGAATATGTTACAGTCAAGGATATAACATTATTTAGCTAGTCCAGGCAAAGACAGAGGCTCAGAAAGCTCAATATGCTTATGAAAAACAAAGACTGGTTCATCTGAGTTGGGTTGAAGGCTGTTTTCATTTCATTCAGAAACATAGCTCCCTCTGCGTGTAATAGCAGTCTGTAAATTCTCCTCTAGCTAACCAGGAGCAAATGCGTCTGAGTGGCTTGATAAGGTAAGGCATCCATTCCTTCCAGGCTGAGCTCCTGAAACACCTAAGGATACTTGGAGGAAAACATTAAGCAAAAGCAAACAAATCACAAGCTTTTCTGACCCTGGACCCCCAAAATCAAGGAAGCAAATTTCTGCTTTTACCTGAGTAAAGGCAGAAATTGGGCTCCTTATTACAGTGTACGCAAGACAATTAGAAGAAATCATTTTCTATACTCTTATATGAAATCCAGGCTTGACTCTGACCTATAATTTGAAATAAGCTTCATTTTAATGACTTAAATTTCACTGCTAATAAGAGCAGTCCAATCAAACTACAGGCAAAGAGTGTGAAATAATTTACAGGTTTTGTCTGAAAAGGTCAAGGTCTTAAACAAAGAAAAGTGACTTTTCCTACCAAAGTGCTTGCCCCTCGCTGTGTAAAACTAATAGACTGCTATGAAAAATAATGCCTGTCTTTTGTGCCCAAAGCATCTTGTTTACCGCACACACACACACACACACAGAGTAATTACCAATCAGCTGCTGCCAAAATGAACAACACATGGCTGACAGAGGTCCCCATCGCCAGACAGTGAAAATGAACTTCGTTCTTTCCACTGAAGTTAATGAAGCTATGACAATTTAAATTAGCTGTGAACCTACCCCAATTATCTTTTAGCTTGCCTGCGCAAGGACACTCAGGAAAGTTAAAGCAGAACTAACTAAAATGCCATCAAGTTAGAGGAGTGAGGCATGTTGAACTTTGCATGGATTTCTTTTGCTCCTCAGTCGGGTGTCTAACGAGTTTGTTTAATTCTTTTTGGTAGATAATTCGGTTTGGCTTTGCAGGACCCCCTCCTGCATACACACTGCTGGCAGTTAGAGCAGCTATCCCCTTTGGGATGTATATTCACTTGGCATCTCTCTTCTGTGCAAGTGTTCTCTCGGTTCTTGTGGCATTCCTCAAAATTCCACTCTTTTCTTTCACCCTCGTTAAGCTCTCCACATACCCAGTATTTTCAGTGACCCCCTTGGCATCTGCAAAGGAAACCCTCGAGCTGCACAACAGACTTTCTCCTGCTGCCTTATCAGGCGACACATTTGGTGTGCGATACTATTCCAGAGGAATTGAATTTCAAGCTTTTAAAGACACCTTCCATTGGAGATCTCTTCTCCGTTACACCTCAGAAATGCTGCTGGGAAGATCAAGTATTTGAGAAGCTGTTTTCAATTTTTATTTATTTATATATATATTTTTTTAATTTCAAGAGGCATGGCCTGGGTTTTGAGGGAGATAATAAGCTTTATTCTTCAGGACTGCAATGCTGATATGACTTTGCTAAGGGCCAGATCCAGAAAACGATTAACTCAAATTCCCAAGCTGTCATTTATAAACCTGAGTGAGGAGCTGAAAGCATATTGCATGGACAAATGCAGATACAGAGATAACAGATGAGCCATCGCGGCTTGGCGGCTCTTACAGTACAGCAGCTTGTACCCTGCTGGGTCAGAGCACGAGGGCATGGGCATACGTACACCTTTCTGCATCCCCCTCTGTGTAAATACGTTGAGCTCCCTACGTAAGGGATGGGAGGGCAACTCAGCAAAGCTGAGACAGAAACACATAAGCACTTTAATGTCTTTCAAACTCATAAAAGCACCCTTCAAAACTTTTCCCTAGAGCTCTGACTACGCTCTGCTTTCCCGGCTAACGACAGTCACCCTTGAGTATCAATAGGGTTCGCTGTGCTAAAGCGCCTTGGCCTCCCTGGGTGGGATGAGAGATGAAGTTAATACATTTTAATATTAGAAAAGAGGAGACAATGAAGTCTAAAATACAGCATTTTAATTCTGTGCAGTGAAAACTGATGAGTTGTGAGAAGCTGTACTAAGGGGAGTAAATGAAGCTAGGAAATCATCCATACTGTTGAAGAGTTTAGCGTGGCACACCATTCAGAGCAAAGGAAATTAACTGCTGCATGACACCAGTGAATGCGTGATTCCTCAAATCTGTTTTGTGATTCGCGTTCTTGTTGGAGAAGTGAAAGACAGACCACTATCCTACTTTGTAACATCCTCTAGGCTTACCAACTTCTTCATTTTAAGCACATTTTAGTTTAAAACTACTTATTTCTGATCTTACTAGGGCTTTTCTCTCTTGCTGTGCCTCTGTGCTAAACCTTGGTATTTACCAGCTCGCATCTCATGAATAACATTACTGTCAAACTCTCCTAGGTTATAATTATATGAAACAAGATTTGAATGGGGAGACACCCAAGATGAAGACACCATATTCGAGACAAGAAAATGTAACACCTACAAATGACTAGTTTAATCTTCCAAACACTTTAGAAAAACATTGATGATAATCTCATTCAATAGGCAAGTTTTGATTCTTTGGAGGAACTGAAGCAGAATATACCAAAAATGTCTATCAGGGAGGCTTTATTTCAGGATGCGGAGCTGACCGGCCCCAGGGATCCATTCTGCCTGGTATCAGAGGTGCGGGGATGGGACACGGCCCCTCTGGTTTTGTCTGTGTGCGAGACAGAGGCTGCCAGAAAAGCCACAAGTTGTCCGTGGGGACAATCTCTGTGGCTGACCCCAGCGAAGCGCATCAGCTGGCGTAGACCTTGGTACCCTCGCAATGCTGCATGCGAACAAAATCAAGCCTTGGCTTTCACTGTGTTTCCCTGCAAAAAGCTTAGTGATTGAAGAAGTCGTATATTTGTCATTAAATTTTAAGTAAAAGCACTGTCATTTCAAAGATACGTTAGATAGATACGCACACATCTATACATCTTCAGACTCGATCATACGTCTCTCATAGGGGCATGGAGCTGCAGTCAGGTGAAAGTCATGTCTATGTATTTACTGCCATAGTATCACGAGTAAGCCAGCAGAGAGTACTGCGCTGCAAAACAACTCCTATTGTGCGCAGCATACCTCCTCGTGTTGAAAAGCTCTGGAAGCTTTGGAAACTGGATGTTTCTATAGAGATATATTCTTGGTAATCTATACTAGCTGAGGATCTGCCCCGCAGAGTTTATTATCCTTTAGTGTCACTTTCTTCCTGTTCTTTTTTCTCTCTTATGCTCTGCCTATTTCTTTTTATCCTCCCAATGAAAATGTCAAATACAGAATCCAGCATACATGTTGGACCACTCCACCGATATACAGCCAGTGATCGTACAGCAACCTCTATAGCTTTCTGCTTCAAAGTATGAACTGATGATAAATGCAGGAAGAGAAGAATGTAGCACTAACTGCAGACTTTTTTCTACCCTAACAGAAGCAAAGCAGGTTTAAATTAAAAAAAAAGAGAAAAAAAAAAAAAAAAAAAAAAAGCTTTCAATAGCACATAACTTTCTCAATATGCTCTGCTGTGAAAATATTCTCATCCCCTTCTGATAATATGTGGGTTTACTGATTAACTATATGATTAACCATCATAACACAGGGACTTGAAAGCTTCATGGGTCTTCATTTTGTTAGCTTACTTTATCCCCTCCACACCCTGTCTTTCTTAGGTTAAGGTCAGTCCACCAGTATAAATACCTAAGCAAGAACTGTAATTGTTTGCAGGTTTCAATGTAATTTCAACTTTAAGTGTGAAAAAAATAATTAAAAAAAAGATCCTAATTACAGCTGTCTATAACAGCGTTGCAGCTACTGTTCACATCATTTGCAGCTTCTGTCGCAGGGAAACACATCTGACTCAGTACGTAACACAGAACTTGCTGTTTCAAGGCAGCCACCATTTTAGTGGTCAGACATCTACTCAGCCTTGACTTGATAGTCTGAAATAAATATCCTTTAGGAACTTGTACAAAATCACCTATGCAGAGAGCAGGTAAAAAATCCCACTGTTTATAGTTTGCAGATGCTTGGAAGAAAACACTCTATATAACATACTTCTAAACTGCACTGACAACGTCTGAACTGGCTAGTGAAGCCAGAGAATGTTTTTTAAAATACAAACAACACATGAAAAAGCCCTAGGCCTTATTTATTTTACCTGCAGTTTCCTCTTAGGTAGCACTTTAACAGATGGGTGCCAAAGGATGGACCATCTCTGTCGTCAATTATTTCAGTCGTCTCAGTCGCTTCTTTCTAAAACTGGCACCACTCTCCCACTGAAGCCTCCGGCGTGCTAACATGTTAAACAATTCCTTTTAATCAGCTGAGTCACCTATCTAAGTTTGCAAGCATTCTTTGAGAAACTTCCATTCTCGAGAGATGTTTCTTATATCATCTCCATGGTATAGAAAGTCAGGCAGAAGGGACCAACTGGTCAACACCTACGTGCTGCTGACGGCTGCTGCACTCGTCTGCCAGCTAAGAAGGTCTATACATCAAGGGAGTAAAGTTTAGGAGCAGGAGAAAATTAGGAAAGTAACAGAGTTGGAGGCGGTTTCTCTTTATAACAAACACAGCACGACCAAATTTGATTTCCTGGTACCTTTTTATCACAGTATCAGTTTCAGGATGCAGGTAAAACATTGATATTAACATTTCTCTCACAGAACTCTGCAGGATTGCAAGCAGAATTGGACCAAGCAGCCTTTTTACCCCCCCTTTTTAAGCTGCCTTGTACTGTTGCTTTACTTTGTCAAATCAGAGGTATAGTCTACTGCTCAAATGGTTGCACCAAGCTGCTGGGCTAAAGCTCTCTATTTCCCTGGGATACCTAAGAGTGATTTCAAGCACTGCTGAGACGAGAAACCCAAAAGCAAGGAAGGGTGCTGTTAGAGAATAAGTGAGCTTTTCCTAGCACTTCAAGTTGTATTCCCAGTTGATATTCATATGTTTCTGCTTAAAGTAGTTTGCTAAATCTTAAGAAGGATCTCTTCTATTCTGAGAACAAGTTATTTTTGTTTGCATTACTTTCTCAAAGCAAGACCTGTAACAGCTAAATGAAGTCTTAGGGAATACTAACGATGGATTACAAGGCTTGACACTGAATTTTAATACTGCTTTAAATCTTCAAGGACTAAACTGCCTCGGGTGCCTACTGAGTTGCTCCCCCTCTCTCACTCTGCGAGGCAATTAATAGTTAAAAGTTTGACACAGATGAACTTATGTTTCCCATCTGAACTTTTGGCCTCTGGTTTCTCACAGATTACCTCCAGAGTTGTAATTCAGAGCTGTCTACATTTCTCACAGGTGTTTTGATATCTAATAAAAAAATGCCAAAAATTCTTCTATCCAACTCCTCTTCCAGGCAAAGATTACAAAGCAAAACAGTTAATAACCACAGTCTCCCCTGCAAACACTCAGAGCATGCCAGCTGCAGAGTGTTTGCAAATCTTCAAGAAGCAACGTACGAACCAAGCTGTAACTACCCTCTCATGAGATTTTGGCCTGTAAGAGAAAAAGCAGATGTGGCAACAAGAAAAGTAATGAAAACCCTTGGTTTCTGATCCCCGCTCTGTTTCTGCATGGTAAGTACAAACTAAAATTCCTCACTGTAAGAGGCTGCCAGACTTCCCCTTTAAAACACCCTTGCTAAAGCAGACGCTAGTCCAACCAGGAGCAAAATCCCGGCTCTCGCACCATGCCCGCAGAGCTCACCTTCACTGTGGAGTGTAAGCTCTCACTGTCGGGAAACCAACCACAAAGAAACCCATCACGGCAGCATGTGACAGTGGCCAACCCACAAAAAAAAAAAAAAAAAAAAAATCAGACATGGCGAAGAGCAGAGATAATGGTTGTCAAGGGCAATTTTTTTTTTAACCTTTATTCTGAGCTTTCTTACCAAGTAACAGAGCTGGCTGCCACATGCTATGTCTTAAGAAACAGCCGTAGTGGAACAGAAACACACAGCAACAGGAGAAGTGCTTGAGGCTTATCAGGCTCCTGTTCTCTCTCCCAAGCTTTCATGGGCATGTTATTCAACACAGGACAAGGTGTAACGGTTTTAAACTGAGAGAAGGTAGATTTAGATTAGATATTAAGAAGAAATTCTTTACCGTGAGGGTGGAACAGGTTGCCCAGAGAGGCTGTGGCTGCCCCATCCCTGGCAGTGTTCAAGGCCAGGCTGGATGGGGCTTGGAGCAACCTGGTCTAGTGGAAGGTGTCCCTGCCCATGGCAGGGGGGTTGGAACTAGATGATCTTTGATGTCCCTTCTAACCCAAACTATTCTATGATTCTGTGATCTAAAAAGCACTAGGGAAGGGCTCTAGGATCACTTAGGAAAGCTATTAAGACCACATAAGAGAAGGTGAAGAGCTCTAAGTGTACTGAAGAAACCCCCCTCCCTTACATCAAACAAAATTAGACCGCATCCAGCACTCCCAGAATGAGCTCTTAAGTGAAAAAAGTACCTTGCAGGAGCTGTACTTAGCAAGAAGTCTCTTCTTGCATCCTATACGGGGTCCTTAGACACCATAGCCATCTACACTCAAGTTGCTACACAGATTTTAGAACCCTTTTGACTCATTGAGGCTTTTTGAAGAAACATAAAGCAAGCTTTTTCTGTTACCAAGAGTGCATTTGCAACAGCACCTCAAGCAGTAAATTCTATTTCAGTCACCTGAATCACCCCACTGAGCACTCAGTGGAGAGATGCATAGGAAGGCACCTTTCTAGAGCCCCCCTTTGACCTTGAAGGAAAAATCTAAGGTTTATCTTAATGCTCTTCAGCTAATGTATCTGGCTTTCGTAACGGTAACATTTGGTATATTCAAAGCAACTCTAAATGGTTTTCATGGACAAATGTTTAAGCCATGCTGAAATTAGTCCCAGGGCTATACAATTGAACGGGACCAGAATTACCTCCTGGAGGAATCAAAAGTAGGTATAAGCAAGAAGAGAGCCAAGAGATTCTAACTCCAACATTTGCACAGCGCTGCCAGAAGAAAGGATTTGTTTGCTGTTTTCAGTCGCACCAATGTTGCAGTTTGCCTGTTTCAGAGAATACACTCTCGTGCTGAGGAACCCGCAAATTACCATCCTCAACAAACCCTTGAGAAGTTAACAAGGATCTTCTGTGAACAAATCCCATTTTACTAACAGGTGCTTTTTGGTGATATAAAACTCTACTTCTTTGCGGAAATAATTATAAAATGCTTTTGCTTAATCCCTAGAAGGCAGACCTTAACTGTGTAATCTAAAGAAACAATCAAAGCAAAATTAAACAAAATTAGCAGTATATGCCTGGAGCACAGTTCACTCAGGATTTAGATGACCTGAATCACAGATGGATTATTTTTCCCTCTAGTTGCGAGAATGATTTAAACTTTTACTGACCTTCTGTGGTTAATTCAGACATTTTTCTCAAGTTTTCACCACGGTCTAGTTATTCAGTGAGCATAACAACTCTTCCTTCTGAACGAAACAGAACTTCTGCCCTAGGAAAACTGTGGGACAGTAACCACGGATATATTGTGGTGTGTAAAATCAAGATAGGGGCATATTTTTCCAACTAGTGACATATCATTCTTCACTGTATCCTCCCTCCAAACTTGCCACTCATTAATTTAAGGGTTTATCCAGGGCTACTCCTTTTGGTTTTGCTTTAGGTCATAAGGATGTCAGACGGCTGTTGGTGTAGGCAAGGGGTGATATAATTTGCTTTAAAAATATTAAAATGAAAACAATCGCTTGCACATTTACATACTTGCCATTGCGTAAGCTTTTTTGCTCGCCTGTGCTACTGACAGAAAACAGCTGTCATACAGTATTGCTCACGCTACTTTATGGAAAACAAAAAGAAGCTTTAAAATAGATAAAACCCTTCCTCGATTAACGCAGTACGGTATCTTTACGTTGTTCACTCTCTCCAACTGCAGTTGTGCTTCTCCTCTGATAGAGGAGGATCACTCTCTGAACGTTTATCAGAGTCTTTTCTGTAATGCCTTTGTGATTTCAAAAAGAAAACATTAAGTTGCTTCTTGGCAAACAAGCACAAACCTTTGGAAAGCTCCCTCAGTACAGACACAAACGCTCACCATCAAGTTGTTTGGGGCAGACAAGTTGCACTACACGTTTCGGCAATGCTAAAGCAAGCTGTAAAGAAGGCTTAGACTTTATGCTTCAAATTACTGTCATAGCACCAAGGAAGCTTGTTTAAAATTTAGTCTGCGCTTTGCATTATGACGTACCATATCTTTTCTTAACAGAGATCTTAAAACGAGCACAATCAGCGTAACGGAGAGGAGCTTCAAGATGTAATTAAGCAAGTGTCGGAGGAAGGGCTGTGCTTTCCAAACAGCTGGCGTAAGTCTCCCGAGCGACTCCCTACAAACCCGACCCTTGGCTTGCCAAGCAGGAGTTTGGGTTTTTTTTGAGACCCAGCAGCAAGGCTGCTGCTCGCAACCGTTCCCTCTCCTTACTCACAGTTCGGTGGCGTTGGCGGGGATGTCCCGGGGAACCTGGACCACTTTGCTCTCCTGACAGATGAAGACCCTGCCCATGCAGCGGCAGGCATGGTGCTGGCATCCTGAGCAGCCCACCAGGAAAACCAGCAAACAGGTGAGGAGCGGAGACATCTCTGCCTTCCCATCTGTGCCCGTCTCCTTCATCTCAAAGGCAGGAATGCAGGGACCTCCCAGGCCAACTCCCTGAAGGGAGGATCCGCCCCAAAAGCTGGGACGAGCCACGTGGCTCTTGAGGGATGACTTCTCAGCAAGTTTCGGTTCATGGCCTCAGACCCTTTATGGCCCTAGAGTAGGGATGGAGACGAGCAATGCTGACTTACCGTGACAAAAGTATTTTATGTTTAAAGTGGTGTTGAAATCATGGGCCCCAGCTGAACTAAGCAGGGTGCTTTTAATGCACTGGGTACCTGCGCTGGGAAAAAGTCCTTCCTTCTCAGCTGCGCTGGTTTGCATGTCTTGTTTGGTAAGACCAAGGGACAACAAAACACTTTTACCTTTTACAGCCCAGGCACTTTTGTCCCTGAAGGAGAGGCACTATTTATGCTCCCCTTCATGGATCCAAGAGCCCCTGCTTTTGTGTTGCTCCTAGGCAAAATAAATGTGTTATTTTTTTGTAGGGTATGGACTCTATTTGATAGGTTAAAAGCTATACAGTCCTAAGGCCAGAGCTAAATAACATGTCTTTATTTTCAACTATGATTAGTCTTTGTGCACTTGCTGATTCATCTCCTCTTTTCCTTGGCACCTTTATAGGAACCTAAACGGGAGAAAATGCCACAATCCCAATAGTCCCTGTGGACCGGTAAACTAATTTCATCATCTGGAAAAAAAACCAAACCCAGAAATATACAGAATGACTATTTGTGACACAACAAGGAGAAAACAGCTTCAAGAATATCATCATAAGGCCTGGATGCTGAATCCAGTCTTTGAGTTCTTATGTGTTTTATTTGCTTTTTGACTGAGCTAAAATATTTTTCTTCTTACAAATATTAATGCTTGAGGAAGGTACTTGTGAACACTTTCCTGTCACTGAGTCATCCTACACCAGGATATCATCTGGTAACAGGTTTTGGCTACAAGACAGCCAAAATGAGAATTTTAAGATACATAGGTGGGGGGTTTTGTTGGTTTTTGAGGTTTTTTTGTTTGTTTGCTTTTCTTTTAAACTGTAAGTAGCTGTTTCAGACACACAGAGCTTTTAAATCACGTGCATTTTAAGTGAGTGCTGAAGCTGGATTGCCATGGGTAATTCTGCTGAACCTGACTCACATTCAATCCTTCACATTGCTCGGAAGGATTTTAATCTTGTTACAAGTTAGCTGTTAGGTTGTTTTTCTGGTTTTTGTGTGGGTTTTTTTGTTTGTTTGTTGTTGTTTTTTTTAATATTTTTTTTTCTTCTCCCATAATCAAAAAGCATAAGCAAATGTAGTGAGACACAAGACAGCATCTTTTCTCTGAAGTGTACTGGCCGAAAGATTCCACCATTCTCACCTTTAAAATAACCCTCAAACTGTAGATGCTTCTGAAGGGAGCTAGTTACAATTTAAAATTAATTTAACTAATCCTTTAAGTTACCCTAAGTGTTACCCTAATTTTAGCAGATATATCAAATAGTTGTTACTTTTTCCCCACTCATTTAAGCCCACTCAAGATGAGAACAGTGATATTTACACAAAAAGGGTAAAAAACCCAGTGACAACCTCTTCCTAACAGCAGTAGGCTTGTAATGAATCGTAAGAGTGCTCATTTAGCTGTATGTGTAAAACAGAGTCCATTTTGCTAAGTTGTCTGAATCAGTTTCATGAGAATGACAGTGACTGCCAGGAAAAAAAAAAATTCTAAAACAGTAGTGACTTTTTCCTCATATATCTATATATGTCTCTGTCTATCTAATCTATCTGTATCTCCTTTCCTCTGAAAGATCTTAGACCTACAAGATCTTCTGAAATGAGTACAGATGAAAACTGCAGAAGTCCATCCTACAGTCAAACAAATTCCCATTTAGTAAAAGATTACTGTAGCCCACTGCAAGTTAGACTAAGTGGACACTTCAGGATTTAAACAAATGCTGGGAAGACAGTTTTCTGGTTTTGTCTTTTCAGTAGCATGTCTCTAGTTTCTACAGCTGTAGATTGAAAGTAGGCTGACCTGCCACCCCCCAAAAAAAAACCAAACCCAAAAGGTGAAGCTTGAGAAATATATAGGGCACAAGAGAATTTGGTTACAAATGAATGTAAGCCATATCTCTTCATCCTGAAATACATCAATATAAATGGTCGTGTTATACTGATGAAATGGATAATAATATTTATGACATAGTTTAAAAAGCGGTAACATTCTCTGAATGTCAAAATAATTTGCACAGATAGGAAGACATTGCAATTTGATTAACTTTGGGTTTCATATATCAAACCACAAAATTTGTTTCAGATAATAGTAAGAATTCTATATGCAAAAGTCAGGAGATGAAAAAATATCACTAGGGCTACAAGAGATCTTTCCAATTATTAGTGACTTTCAAAACTAGAGCAAGTGTGCTTTATTTTAACATGACTAGTAAAACACAGACATTTTAAAACATCAAGTCAGGTCCAGCAGCAAATCCAGTGAGCATAATGAAGAAAAATTGGAGGGACGTTGGCTCCTGCCTGTTTTGTTCTGGAGGCCATTTTATGAGTATAGTACACATTGCTCCACTTTCATTTACAACAGTTAAGAGTGAGCTGATGATTATTAAATAGTTTAAAAAACCCCAAACCCCAAGATTCTCTTGAAATACCATGGTGACAAGACTTTGAGGGAAATATCCAGTTATCATTAAATTCAATAAAATCATACTAGTATGCAAAATGGAACTTACATTTCATTCATATGAGAGCAAGCGTTAATTCAGGACCACGCTAAAACTATCTGAGGATAAATGAAGATTCAGAAGGATTTCCAAGTTGTTTTATACATATGATCCAAGGTCTTGAAGAATAGACTCTGATGTCTATTAATTTTTTGAACTGGACATCTCTGTCTTGATTTCTGTTCATGACTGTCAAATGACAGACGGCTGCATCGCGACCGTCCCCTGGATGGATTAATCAGCTGGTGATCCTCTCTCTACCAGTTCAAGGAGCACAATTGCCTTCTCTCAGGAAGAAAATCCACGTGAAGGAAAAAAATGCCAAGACAGATACCTCCTGGTCTCTTTCTGGGGAGCTTGAACTCACGAGTCCCTCCTGAGCACTAGGTTGGAGCTACAGCCATGCCTGAAAACCCAAAGGACCCGTTGCAGGGGATCCGGGACAGCTACTTAAAGCTAGTCATAAATACACCCCACATCTTTGTGCCATCACAGGGTTTCATACTTTTTCCTCGGTACCTTGCTCAAAGCAATGCAGGGGACAAACTCATGCCTCCACAGACTGGCCCCAGGTACACACTCTGCCACCTTCAGAGAATCATCTGCTAAGAACAAGGACCTATCTTGTGGAGATGGCTGACTGCAGTGCGCTGTCATTCAGATACATACTGTTGAAAGTATAAATGCAGAAATGATGGTGCTTTCAGATATTTATAAGAGCCTTATCTTTGCATTCATTTGCAGAAGAACAATGCTCCAGCTGGCAAATTGGTCTTGAGAGTGTAAACTGTTTTCCTGAGTAAGGAAACAGAAATTTCCCCAAATTGAAGCACTGTAGCAACAGACATGCAATTAAGTGAATTATGACAGAAACTCAATGATGATGATATAGATTATGAAATTAGATGGCTTCTGGGACAGACAATTAATTCAAGGTTATATGGTCACCAAGGGATCTTTTTTTAAGACAGTAGTAAAGGAGTCTGGTTGATAGGACCGGCCTCTGACGTCAGCATTGGCCTCTAAAATTAGCATCGGTCTAATTCTGCAAGCACTGAGCCAGAGGAACCAAGGGGTTTTGCAGATCCCACCCTCTGACCATGCAGTGGTGCCTGTTTTGATGTGGTGCTGTCTCCCGGGTTGATGAGGAGACAGCGGGAAGCAAAAATAAGCCACCCCAGCTCTCTCCCTCCTGCCCTCGCTAAACTTGCTCCAAATAGACTGAAACGACTCTAAGTCCTTCCACCACGGTGCAGACGTGGTCAGCTCAGCATCTAAATCCAGCTGTCAGAGGTGCGGGAACAGCTCTTTTCCATAAGGCAGGAAGCTTTCTGGGTGTTGAAGTGTATCAACCTACAGGCAAGCAAGTTTGCAGCAGTTTCTGCTTGTGTTTCTCTCTTTTGAAACACAACATGACACCTAATTAAGTAAATACGCTTTCTGCTGATGTTTCCCAGCCTCAGAATAGTGTTTCATTACCGAATGCCACTGTAACACTGGCTTTGCTTAACCATTAAGCATTCTATAAAAGCGTGTAGGCAAATAAATCGCCTGTATGAACAGATGACGTACAAACCACACCTAAATGAAGTTTGTCCTTCAAAGAGTGGAGATTTCTCACTCTTTTGATGTTTTCCAGCACATAAGTTCTCCTTACGGGTTTACAGGCAGCCATAGCATCTATTGCCCTGACTACCATGCTCTGATCAGAAAAAGGTGTTTTCTATCCAAAGCTTGCAACGTGAGACATCAGAGACAGACACCTAAGAGGAAATTAATAAAAGGGAGTTTGACACATCACTGATTTACCTTTTATGAATGACCAGCTTGGGTTTTAAAACAGCAGATCACTGAGGCCAACAGACCATTTACCTGATAAAAATATGATGTTTTAGGCTTCTTTCCAGAAATAGTCTTTGTGAACAGGTTGGGGTTTTTTAGCATCATCTTTTTTCATGAATGGGGATTATTTTTTAAATACATTTGAATGGGGAGACTTTATCTGTGCCCTCAGTGTTAAGAACATAAAACATTAAACTAGCCTAATAAAAGCAGTAGCTTATTGCTCTTTCAGTTCTTTTAGCCAGCTGCTCGCATGCAACCTTAACCCTAAAAAAAAGTGGAGATAGTAAATTAGCCACCAGAGGGAGCGCATTCACTCGAGAAAACACGCTAGTATAAGGAAAGGATTAGAAACTGTATGGAATTATGCTCACGCAGATTTCCTCTGACTGTCTGGCTTTTGACTTCAAAACTCGGCCGTGATTAGTTCCCTTATTAAACAGCACCTCTGCAGACCGCAGAGCAGCACGCCACATGGCATTGCGCTTAATGCAGCAATAACCGACCGCACCGCGTCTCTTGCATCCCTCCTGTTATCCATCCCCCGCTCCTTAAAACCTAATTAGCATCTGATGTAAATGGCCCTGCCTCTCTGTTTGACTAGGGAAGGACACTGCCCAGTGCGGAGGGGCCTCAGACACTTCTAACATTTTTGCTGACACTTCTCAGCAGTGAGCATGTGTTACGATCTGGGGGAGCAGGGGAATTATGACTTATTTTATTTCACTCTGCCCCAATACTTTTGTGGGTTTGATGACTGACAAGCTCCCACCCAGCCCTTCATCTATATAATTTTTCAGAGGCAATCTGAGGATATGAGCACCTCATGTATTTTTGGACTACTGGAGACATATGCAAGAGACAACACTGAAGTCAGAGAATAGTCTTTGCCACCCCATCTAGTACTGCTCCCCAGGTTTGGGTCTGTTCATCCCCAGTCGATAATAAAAGACGCAGCCCATCTGCTAGGTTTCTATCACATGTCTGTAGAAGCACAGTTATACAAGTACTTTTTCTTTGCACTGTCCATGAGTGGGTTTGACTAGACCAAAACGATGCACAAGAGACACCGAAGCCTGCCTAGAATTGCACTTTGCATCATATATTCTTCCCCGACGCCTTTCCCAGCCAGCAAAGTGTATCTGAAGACCAGAGATGTGAGGCAAGAGAAACCTTGCCTGACTGCAGCGTCAAGTAGACCAGCCTACAGACAACAATAACCATACATCGTTCACGCCGGCACCAGTAGAACCTCATGAAATCCAACAGGGACAAATGCAAAGCCCCAAACCTGAGGAGGACGAGCCCACTGCAGCGATACAGGCTGGGCACTGCTTGGCTGGGCAGCAGCTCTGCCAGTAGATTGAGGGAAGTGATTATTCCCCTTTACTGAGCACTTGTTAGACCACATCAACGGGACTGCATCCAGTCTGGGACACCCAGTAGAAGAGTGACATCATGTAACTGGGGGGAGTTCAGGGAAGGCCACCAAGATAGTCAGGGCAGAAGCTCCTGCCCCGTGAGCTGACGCTGCGAGACCAGGGCTTGTTCAGCCTGGGGAAGGGATGGAGACCTAACAGCAGTGCCCAGCGCCCACGAGGAGGCGATCAAGAGGTGGACCCAGGCTTACTGCAGAGGTGTGGGGTGGGAGAACAAGAGGCAACAGGCATGCGTTGAAACAAGAGACATTCAGATTGGCTACAAGGAGAAAGTTTTTCATCTTGAGATCAGTCAAGCAGTGGCACAAGTTGCTAGAGAGGTTGTGCTGTCTCATTCCATGGAAGTTTAAAAGACCAGAATGAATAAGCCGCTGAGCAACCCAGTCTGACCTCACAGCTGACCTCACTTTGGGCAGGAGGTGGGACCAGAGACCTCCCCAGGTCCCTTTTCTACCTGAATTCTTTCGTGATTCTACTTATGGCTCAGAAAAAAAATCTCCCTAGGATGTTTAAAATAGAGACTGACTATTCATGCCTTTCTTCAAGTCTACACTGTCGGTTGCTTTTGAGCATGGTTACAATATACTACTCAGCTATTAGCCTTTAATCCATAAATAAAGGAGAAATGTTCATCAGCATGAAAAAATAGGCAACTCTTCATGTCCACCATTTCCAAGTGCATGAGCCTGCCATACAGGAAGCTATGCAGTTTAGCAGCAAACCTAAACCTCTTAATCACTGAAATTCAAGAGGCCATAGTACTTTCAAGTACAATTTATTATGAAATAAAATGAATTAAAGAAACTTTGCCCTAATGATGCCTCCACAACACGTCACGTAATTATCGTCTCCTATTAAAGAAAGAGAGCAGCCTGACAGAGCATGCATGAGGAATTTCAAGGATTGAAGTACAGAGATATCTGTAAAAAGAAAACTTGCTTAACTCCTCTAGTACTTACAAGCTGCCCGCAGACAGTGCTAGCAACCTGTTGTTTGGCCAGAGCAACTAAGTTTGCCAAAATTCGTTCAGACTGGATGAGCATTTCAGGCATTGAAATACATTAAAGAGGTCTGAAATGGAAATATCTTTACAGCATACCATAGGTCACTTAACTTTCTACTTCTTATGTCTTTATTTTCAAGGCACTCTGCAATGCATAAAACTATATCTTCTCTTTTCTTGACCTCGTACAGCTTAGGAGAAACCAACTCTGCATGAGAAAAGGAAGAGCTCAGCCCTGATTGATACATGAAAGACACTAAATATCCTTCCGGGAAATTCATTTCATTCTGACACTTAATAAAAAAAAAAAAAAAAAAAAAAAAAAAAAAGGAGAGGTAAGAATGACAAATTAACATTTGTTAAGGCCTCTAAAGAAGATGCAAATGACTAACTAATCCCTGTAGCAGATTGAAGAAAAAGGAGGGAAAAAAAAAGAAAGCATTGTGCAATTAGTGTACGTTATTAATATTGATAGAGGAAAGCTAAAAAAGTGACTCGATTATTTTGCAAGAGTTACAGCGTGTTGTATGCTTCTTACCTTCATGACAGGTAGGCTAAATAAGCTGCCTGAGGTGATAATTAGGAGCCAAAGAGTCACCAAGTCTTTTTTTAACACTATACAGTGAGAATTAATATTGCACCTTTGTTTTAAAGCATCCCTAGAAGGGCATCCAAGGTTTTTCCTACTCTTGCTGAAGCTTTCACAGCAAATAAAAAAAAAAATATTTTACTGCATTCAGTGACTGATGTGGAGCTACATTAAAACCTAAATATTGATCCTATGTCTGGCAGCCATTTTCCTCTTCCACTCTTCCCTGCTCTTCCCGCTGGGACTCCTCAGCTGCTGCTGCACAGTACCATTTTCCACAAATATATCCACTGAAGTTAATAAGATTATTTATGGAACAAGGTTCTGCCAAACATGACTAAAAAATTCAGAATCTGCCCCTTAGCGTATAAAATAATGAAAAATGACACATGCGCTTAAATGTAAGCAAATGAGCATTGAAAGGAAAGCTGGGCATGCCTAAGTCTTTATGCAACTGGAGTCCTGGCAAAATAAGAGAGGAGCAGTTTCCAGCTGCTTCAGCAAGCTTGAATTGGTGCTATAAGACTGTCCAGTGATATATTCCTCCTTGGAATAGTTTTCTTTTGACACTTTTTCTGCCAGGAAGCAGGTTATTGCATGGAAAGTGACAGAGAAGAGCCTCCGATTCTCGATCTGCCTGCAGGTGCTCTTGGGGCGCAGGGAGCAGGTCAGTCATAGCTCTTTGCAAAAGGAGGGGAATAAGGTCCTGCCATTGCTCTTAAGGCAAAGAAAGAAATGGCAGGTAGACTAATGAAATTCTGCAGATGATGAAAAAGAAGCTTCTCCATCTCTCTCAGGTACTTCATAGTCCTCATTACCATGTTATCAAAGCGCCTCACAATTCTAAAGCCCATTTTTGTCCCCACTTCTACAGCACAGAAAGACCTTTAGCATCATTTTACAGATGATGCTGGTTAAGCGTCGGGGAAACTAACGGTGCCTCCACAGTGTGGTGGTGGGGGGATCCAGCAAGGTGCAGAGCCGAGATCCCCGGAGGCGGATCCCAGGTCTGCGCACACGTAGGACTCCTGACCTCCCTCCAGCCCACCCGCAGCCAATTTTGGCATCTGGACACATCCAGCTGCGACGTGGCAATGGAGAAGCAATGCTGCTGCCTGCACCCTGGGGAACTCGCTAGCATCCATCGGGGGAAGGCTGGTGAAGGAGAGGGATGCACTGAGGTTCCCCCTCGCATCCCAATTGATACCTCAGCTTCCCATTGCCCCTAAAACTCCATCACACCTGACACTTCTATAGGGCTTACTTGCTATTCAAAGTATTCAAACAAATTTTACAAGCCACAGTTGAAATCCCAACAGATGTAGAGCTACCCAAATAGAAACCTGGCCAGTGTACTGGAATATCCTGACCTGTGTAGGAAAAAAAAGCGCTAATAGATTTGTGATAGTCTGCCCACCTGCACACCCTGACAGGCTACATGTCTTCCACTCACAAAGGCTCTTCTGGCTCCTGCCACCCTTGTGACAATGCTGGTATATGCTTCACTGACGGGTTAGAGGAGAAAAGCGTTAGACATCCAGAAAAGATTTAAATTTATTGAATGCTGTAAACTCAAAGCAGAAAGAAAGGCCGTACTCCACCAACATATTTCATTTTTCTTACCTCTACTACAATTTTCCTTATCCTTTTGACCTTATCCACGTGACATGTTTTATTTAGCATGATATAATTTATCAAACAACACATCCTATTGTGTTACTTATGTCTGAGATGGAGAAAAACAAGTACCTTTTGGACTCAGCTGACAATAATTTAGGCACAGCAACCCAACCCCAAACTGCCTGTGGAAGGCTGCAAGATTATTTTACCTTTCATGATCACCTTTCTCTGCTGTTTTTAAGATGGACCGCAAAGGCGAAGCACAATCTATTAAACGCTGCCAAACCAAGTGATGAAGACCACACCTTGCCTAATTATTGCTAGCCCAGATGAAATTCAAAATGCCTGGAGACCAAAGGGCTCACAAGTGAGGTTTTGTACTTAAAAGTATCTATGTGGTATTTTACAAGCCTGTTCTGCACACGCTCCAAACTGAGGAGAAATCTTATTAGGACTCATTAGTTCACACTCGGTACTAACCGATCGTACTCCCGATTGGCCTGGTATGTGGGTAAAGTGACCTTGCTTTTGCTTGCAAAATAACCTGTGGTGTGTCCTTGGAGAGAGAGCACCGCGTTGCCAGCCTCAGGGAGATTACTGTTGCAAAAGAAAATTGCTTTGCACCCTCCCAAACCACAGCAGCTTTGGGAAGCGGAAGGAAGGCTCCTGGCCGCACGTGGATGCCCTCTTACGGAATGCAGGAAGGCTGAAAATTTCCTTATAGATTCCCCACCCCAGCATAATCTGTTAAACTTGGGCTTGCAGTGCTGTCCTCAGGAGCCGGTTATGCCTATTTGCTACTCTGCATGAGCAAAGCAGTTTCTGTCTACTCAGGATATGGGACTACCGTTGGGACCAATTTAAGCTGTCCATCCCTTCCACGCATGGCCATGGAACCATAAGGGTCAGTGAAGATTTATTCCCAAACTGTATGACATCCACCAAACTCTCAAGGTTTTCTATTTTTGTGCCGTCTCCCACAGCCCCTATAAACATTTCACCGTCTATGCAAAAAACATGGAGCAAACCCGATTCCAACAACGATCCATTGAGTTAATGTTGACGCGCTATTTATACCAGCTGAAGATGAATGTGACTTTAAAAGAAACAGAAGAGTTCCAGTAAGATACAACTAACATTATAGAATATGAAGGAATATAAGCGAGAAGGAGCCAGGCCATATTTCCCTTGACTTCAGTGCAGCTATTCCAGAGCACCACTGCTGAAGATTTGGCCTGCAGCAGTTTGGATAAACAGCTTGCCTCTGGATCAGAGCAGCAACAGCGAGACATCAAAAAGGCAACAAATCTCAGAGAAGGGTGGTACGGATGTGCTGCTCGGCTCTAATATAATCAGCTTTTATGGAGAGCTTTCCATCGTTTGCTCTTAAGGCCTAATTGCAAGGCATTATCTGGCCAAACAGTGTATGAAGTAGCACGTAATAACGAGCACCTACAGGAACCTCAGGTAGTGCAGCACACAAGATGAGCAGCTATTCTTACCTCGCTTATTACCCAGGAGCCGATTCAAGGAGTAGTTACAGTCGAGCCATTAAGCCACTGGTCACCTTAATATATCTCAATTCAAATTCATTATAAGAGTGATTTTACCAAATGCTAGCACTGACACTGAACTGTGGGAAGAGGACTGAATTTTGAATGAGGAAGAAAAATGACTAAAAAAGGCTCTCTGGGGAAAAAAATCCACTTTAAGAAGTTAAAATCTTTAGCCTCTGCTTGGTTGTTATGCCACCCAGCCATACTGGCCCAACAGCAGACGCATCTATGCCTAAAGAAAAAACAGACGAATAACAATCAAGGCACATGAGCCACTATAAAGGTCTATAAAGTTTTGGGGGAAAGAGAAACCCAGCCCAAATGTACCCCTCAGATAGGATACTTGGCCAAATCTAAAGGTAACATCAGCTGACAGAGCACCAGAAAGTCATCCAGCTTCTGGGCAGAAAGTATGCCAGCTCCAGCAGGAAAAAGTTCCCAAGGCTGATCATGGCCAATATTCACACTTCCACATCCTACTACAAACTCTGGCTTTTGTCACTGACAGACCACAGCTGTTGTCAGGAGCAGTCTCCAACATGTGTAGGAGAAGGTGACATTTCTGCCATGTATGAAGGTGACAGCACCAAAGTTAAACCTTGCATCTGTAAATAGCTTCTGTTTCCTCCCTTTTCTTCTTCTTTGTCTCCATCTGATCTGTCAGAGGGCAACGTGGCACATTTCTGGCAGCAGGACAAGGCAGAGGAGTAAATACTGTTTGCTCCTGCTTAGTCTTCAGATCCCACGATGAGATTAGAGCACCAGATTCATTAAAAAAAAAAAAATAAAAAAATCAAGCATTTCTCAGATATAAAACTCTGAATCCACCCCATTCTGCAAAAAGCTTGAAACAATAGATGCCACAGTCTCGACTGTATTTGGCTTCTCAGCTCAACCTAATTCTGAAGCCAAATGCCGCCTTCAAAGGGAACCAACTATGCAAAGGTCCAGCATTCAACTTTTCTTCCATTTATTTTTAAGTGCTTCTTCCCATGAAGAGGATGGGGAGAGGCTAGTAGAGGATGATTAGCTCCCAGAACATCATTAGAACAGGCAGAGGGGGAAATGATCACACTGGGCCACTTCCACGGACCCTCTAGCGATAAGGATATCCCTTAGGAAGCATCTCGTACTGACTGCCCTACAAGGCCGGTGACATTGACTGCTCTGTGCTGGGAGGAATCAGAGAGGCAGTGAGGGCAGATAATACAATTGCACTGGTTAACCTCAGCTCCAGACGTGCAGTAACTTATTGCAAAAACCAAATAGCAGTCACGCAGGAGGTCTAAGAGAACTTTAAAATCAGGTAGTTGAGTTACTAATGGCAATATATAAGCATATTAACCACTTAAAATGTCCTCCAATCTAAAGAATGGGTGTCATGTCAATCCATAAGAAAGGGTCCCAGGGAGACCTGGGGAGTCGCAGTCCTGTAATCATGATGGCAACACTGGGGAAATTAGCAGAAGCTGTAACAAAGGATGCAGCTACAGAGCATGGAAAAATGCCAGAGTTGTGAGGAACTGCAAAGGGAAATCCTGCCTCACAGATCCATGCAGAAAAGGGGGATCTAGTTGATATAGTCTATTTGTATTTCCAAAAGGCTTTTGACAAAACCCTTCACCGAAGGCTCCTAAGGAAGCTGAAGAGCTGTGGGAAAAACACGACAATTCTGACCTGGACAAGAAACTAGCTAGGACACAGAGGTCAAAGTGAAGAGGCTGGAAAAAAGAGCTGATTTAGAAGAATTTGGTACAAGTCTACAAAATAAGGAGCGGCATGGAAGTGGTGGACGAGAATCAATTTTTTCACCATTTCTTTCATTTCAAGAACTAAGGGGCATCGCACAAAGCCAGGTTGATTTTTAACACAACAGATAACAGACCTGTGTGATTCCTTCTTAAAGCATATTGTGGGTGCAAGAGTGGACACTGATTCAAGGAAAGATTGGATGATTACCTGGAAGAGAGAGGATTTAGGGTTGCTAAATAAACAAGCAACAAGAAACTTAGGAAATCCCCAGAGCTGTATGAAGTTGGGGGCTGAGAGAATATTAGGGAAAGTTATCACATAAGTTTGCCTGCTCTTCCTTTTCTTTAGGTGTCCATTTATGACCACTCCTGAAGGCAGAATAGAGGATCCTTGGTGTGAACATTGTCACCAGTTTTAGGCATGTGAGACCCTACACTGGCCAATCCTGACTTAAAGAGAATTACCTTTCTACAATAGCTGAGGACCTTCTACTACAATAATTGGAATACTTCTTTACGCTGATCTCTTAAGTTTTCTCCCTGACATGCTCACTGTCTTGTATAGAAGTTATAGCACTGAAATAAGCTGGTACTGATAATTCTAGAAATGGGAGAAACTTTCTAGTACTTAGCTCTTGAGTCATATATCCCTACTGCCTCCAGATTCATGTAAGGACAGTGGTTCATTACTAAGAGATGAAATCATTGCTTGCCAAGTACATGTCTAATTTTGTGCATTTGAATTGTTTCATGCATACCAAAATGACAACTCATGCTTAAACTTGGACACTTGAGAATATTCCTTGTTTAGGGGCTTCCACTGGCAAGGGATGGCTTCCCCTATTTTGAAGAAATGCATCAAAGTAATATCTTTTTCTTTCTCCTTTGTTAAGCTGATCTACTTCTGAGCACCTGTAACTGAAAGACCACATCTGGTCTCTTGGTGCATGGAGTAAACAAGGGAAAAAAGATGTTTCTCTGATCATTCGCTTCAAGTTTGCTTGCAGAAGAAGGAAGCAAGACCACCTGAACCAAGACGTGGAACAACTACAGCCCTGCCTTAAGCAATATTACTAAAAATTATCACGAGCATAGAAATCATCAGAGCAAACTTCAGCTATGAAACACATCATTATATGTGTCCCCTGCCCTAGGTTCTCTCACAGAAACACAGTGCCATAGGACATGGCATACTCATTTGATGGTTTCTTTTTTCAGACTGGTAGAGGAATTAATTTGCAAATTGTCTTTGCTTCGAAGGCTTTAACAAAATTTCTCTGTTCAGTGAAATATTGAGATAAAATGCAGAAAAAAAAAAAGAAAAAAAAAAAGGCAAGCTTTTTTTTTGGCAGAACTAGTTTGTCCTAAAAGCTATATGTAGTCATGAAAAGGAGAGAGATGTTTTTTGGAACTGCAGAGTTCCCTGAAAGAAAAAAGCTTAGCAAGTAAAATGTTCAGAGGCAAATGCCTCGATTTGGAACTTCTGATGTACTTCAACTTTATGCTTTTTATCCTTTGATAATCATTCAGTGAATTTTAGTGGTTCTGCAAAATAATGCACTGATAGCAGTCTGTATAGAAACAGTATATGAACTACTACATTTCCCTATAGAGCTCTGCAATTGCCTCTGAGTCCTGCTATGTACCTAATGTCCATGCCATTTGCGAAGCCTAAACAGGGACCAACTACTGTGCTAGGCTATGGATTTTTTGTACAGTAATATTTACCCTGGGTTTTTTTGGTTTTGTTTTAGCCTAATTTTTACTTAGTCCATTGAGTCTGTGAGACATTTTGTCAATAGATGATGACAGCATTTTGCATACGTGGCACTCCTTGCCCTTGTGTGTCTAACGACTGTATTAGCAGAACGCTATCTGTCCTCAGGCTCTGGGAAACTCTGTGAAAACAAGTTTGCATATAAAATCCTACCCTTTCTTAGGATGTTTCAACTTCTAGAAGAGTCCCTTGACTTGGATACATTAAGCTTTTACTAACAAGGTGGTTTCATTCCCTGAAACCAAGGTGCTCAAAACTTGCCCTTGGGAATGAGAAGTTCCAATTGAGTGCAGCTGTACATCCTCCTGAAAGTACTGCAATAAATCGTTTTGTGTAAGATTACACTTATTTTTCCTAGGACTGTAGTGCCCACTACCACAACCTGGCTCGCTTTCATTAAAGCATGCCAGATACCACAACTATATCACTGCTGATGGGAGATATTGGCAAAAAAGCTGGTGCAGACCACGCAATAGGTTGCTTGGTAAGCATCTGTCTTGTTGTTTTCAGTAATGTTTTATGATCTTGTAAGGAGACAGGACTTGAAGAGGCTTTTGAAGGGAGGGGAGATGATGTCTTCCCTGAGGAAGATCTGGGTGTGCTCCAGGAGCGAAGGCTGCGACCACGCAGGGTAAGGCGGCAGCAGCAGAGCAGCAGCAGAGCCCAGGGCTGGAGGCTTGCAGCAGGAGATGGGAAGCAACCAGTCCACCTCCGGAGGGGACAGAAAGACCCCCAGGAAACAGAAGAGGCTGGGGGGAGTTTGCTGCCATTTATAAAGTAACAGAAACCAAGCCTAGAAATACAGATCGATTTGTAAGGGCATATAGTATGGAAGAACTATGTATAAAACTTTATACATTTCTGTCTACCGTATTTACTTTGATGTTTCTCTGTTTAAAAAAACCCCCAAACCCATAGTTTAATTTATAACAAAATCTTCCTTTTACATCTTCAATTTGTTTTGTTTCCAACTCCTTTGAGTCCTTCTCATTACCAGAGATGCTCAAAGCCCTGGCCAGCTGGGGTTCCCACCTCCCAGAGGCTGCAGGATCTCTGTGTCAGGAGGTAATACACTGATGCATGCACAGCCTCTGCCTTTGTCACCTCTCCGTCATCTGCTTAGGGAAAGTCTGGAGTTAAGCAGCACAAAAAGGATCAGAGCTCCATGTTGCCAGCTCCATTCTGGGGCATTTTACTCCTGAGCTTTGCATAGTCAACATTTTGCTCCTATGTGGTTGCCCCTCCAGAGCTTCCTTAGACATCTGTCAGTTTACGGACTTGGTCTGAACAGGAATCAAAACACAGTTTCTGCATGTTGGAGGCAGGGCTTGATGGAGAATCACATAATAGGGGAATGTGATCAAAAAAGGACCACGTTTGATAGAGAGGCAGAAAGAAAAGGAAGGATGGTGGCAAAGAGTTAATGTTCCGACTCCTCAAAATAAATACATCATCAGGGTTAGCAGTTTCTAATGAATTCGGTGATTCTATTTAGCAGTGGAAATGCTGTTTGCTGCTTGGCATTTCGGTGCTTACATAATTTATAGTCTATTATTTGATAATGTATTGAAGCAGGTTGTTGTCTTTGGCACCATCAAAGCTGTCTGCTAATTCACTGCTTGACCTTCTCTGTATGCACAGAAAATGGAAAAGAAGTGGTGCAGGGCACGCTGCGGTGGTTCCAGAAATGGCTTAGTGTTCAGACAGTTTGATTTGGATCAACTTCACCACCAAACTATAGTTTTATTTATCTATGTTTGGAAAAAAGTAACAAACAGGTGGTAAAGCAGTATTTTAAAAGAATGACACATTTCTGTTCCGTTTGGCTTCTCAGCCAAGTGTCATTTTATAAACTAGGTAGCAAAAACGTCCAGGCATTAGGGTGTAACATCATGATTCTACCCCGTGTCTATGAGTCACCTATGTAGCCAAAGGTGTCCTGTCCTGGGTGTTCAAAGGTGTTCGTCCCTAAGAACAAGAGGAGATATGCTAATAGCCAACGCACACATGGGAGGAAGGACTCTGCCTGTATATAGGACCATTTACAGAAGTATTTCAGCTTCTAGATGCCGAATGCATCAAGTTTTCAGAGAAGTTAAAAATGTTGGATGAAAGGGATCTACAAGTGATCCAGCAGTCACCAAATCACCGTGAAAAACAGACAGGGACATCAATTCCGGAGAACGCTTTGCTTCATGCATTTCCTCTAATGAGGAGAACAGAAAGTATTGCTAGGACGTGACAAACAGAAGAAAGCTGAAAGGCTGTCCATTGATGGGGCTTCCCCAGTACTGACAAGCTTCTCGGCATACCCTGCAGTAAGCAGCTGGGGGGCAATTTGCGGGTGCCACCAAGTCATGGTTCTTCAAACAAGAAGAATTGACTTTTAAGCACCAGCAGGTTCCCACTGACTTCAGTTTGGACCGCAAGACTAAGGACTCTATCTTCAGATAAAGCAAAAAAAAATTAATTAATGCCTACATTACTCTGCTGGTACGGGCTTACAGAAGGGAGCGTATGGAAGTTTGCATGAGGTGACAGAACTGTCACCCATCCCTCCCAGGCTTCACCCTACAGTCCACACTACACCCGCTGCTGTTCAAATGCCCCAAATTGAAAGCATATTCCTATATTTCTTTTCCCTTTTCATTTCAATTTTGTGTCTAATCTGGTAGAAAAATAAGTAGAGCAATGTACTGAGAGAGGCAAGGAAAATTTAAATAACTTGTTAGTGCCAAAGTCATTGAAAGGGTTGTTTAATCAGAGATGCCTGTTAGGGGCATAAGATGGAGAAGGCTACAATGTGGCAGAGTTTTCTTGATGGTCTTTTCCCCAAGCCTGACTTTTCTTTTCCTCCGTGAGTCACTTTCATGTTCTAGAGAAACAGTTGTGAGCCACAAATACGTGTTAACTGGAATTGATCAAGGACAAAATGAATAATTTACTTTCTGAAGAAGAGATCATCTATATTGCTACAGACTTTTTAGCAAAGAATTTTTTTTTCCTGATGTTACAGCCATCCTGTTTCAGCTGCTTTTACATGTGGCAAGAGTGCTGCTTTGTTTCTAAACTGGCATGTCCCAGTAGAATTCCCCACCTTTTTTTTTGTTTCAATGCTTCTGATCTTAAAGAGCATGAATTATTCACAAAGAATTCTATATGTCTTCAAAACATTTCTGTTAAATAAAACCGCATATTTAATTTTTCCCCCCGTTGATTATCCACAATGAGGAATAATGATTTGAATTGTTGAAGATGATGAATCCCAAGCAGCTCTCTACATACGGCTACACCCACCCCCCTGTTTTTTGTCAGACCTGTTTCCAGGTCTGACAGTTTGCGCTACTTTGTCACAACAACTTATATTTTTGTAGATTGCTATATTACATCTATTTCTGTGATTGCAGTTTTTTCAAAAGTTTTTTTTAATAGTCAAAACCAAAAAAAACAGAGTAAAAGGTTGAATAAGATATGAGAATTCTCCAGGCAATCAAAAAAAAAGTTGCAAATAACTAAACACAGACAACTTAACTGAACACAATATATATAACTATAGTTAAAAAGTCAACATGAACGCTGCCATTTTTGTTGACTGTCTTTAAAGTTCTCATTTTAAGATATACATAAACTCTACAACTGCAATGAAAAAAACCCCTTATGTGTGGTATAACCAAATTCACCATTTAGTAAAAAAAAAAAAGTTAAAATTCTTAAATATTTGGTTTCTTTTAACAGTGCTCACACCATCATACTGTGTTTTTGTTTCTCCCTTTCCCTCCTGTTTGGCTTAGGTTTCTGAGTAAGATGCAGAATAATAAATCTGTCACAGACCTTCTGCATAACTCCCATACCGTGTGCATCTTAACTTCCATGCCTTAAAATGGGGAGAAAAGTACTTCTCATTTACAGGATTAGTGCAAAACCCATTTTTTTGTTTGTGTGGCACTCATTTACTGAGGCCCTGAGATCAATGAGTATTGCATTGCATACATAACATAAATATTATAGTTGTGTGTTATCTGCTTCCTTGAAACTTGTGGCTTACAAGTTCAAAAAGTCAAAGTTCTTTGAACATTTTTGGGTTTGTGGATCTAACAAGCTTTGTTACATTCTCCGGTATATCAAAAGTGCATTTTAAAAATACTGTTTTAGACTTTCGGCATTCACCTCTGAAGCTGTGGAGAGCAGTACTGATGTGCACAAAAGAAACAAGGTCAAACGAGCAGTCATTTTTTTACACAACCTGTGTGCGCAGCAAAATGTCTCCATGGGGCAAGCTCAGTCCCCTGAGTTCAATCAAGCTCCAACCCCATCCAAAAAACATGTTCCCTCCTCAGTCTGGGCTGACTTTTTTTCAGTCTGGGCACATTTTATACAAAGCTGGAGGTGCCAGCATTGAGACTTTACTCTAGCTGCCAAAGAATGCCACCACCTAATCCAAACTAGGTACAATAGGTAAAGCAGACAATGATGTCGAGGAATCACCTTATGGAGGAGACCAAGTAAGAAGTGGGTGTCCATGTCTTGGACTAGGTCACTGAAGTTCTGCAGCAGCTCTAAAGACTGAACTCAGGCTTCCTACATCCCAGTCCAGCATCCAGTCTCCCTCTCACCGAACAGATTTTTAAATCCTATTCCTCTTAGAAAGGTGGTGGTGGGGGTTTCTTCAGTGGGTGGGAAGAGAAAGGGAACATTTTCCCAGAAGAGAAAAATGATACATAACAGTCATACAACTCTAGGAGCACACTTGCACTGGTGGGATATTCATCAGGATGACTGTCTGTCTGGCATAGACTCAGACTGTTGTCCGGGAGCAGAGTGAACAGCCTTTCCTAGAAAGAGTAAGCATGCTGTTTGCAAAAGTACTAAATACTCATGGAAAATAGAGCTTCAGCTACCGTCTCTGCCCTAGAGATATTCTCCCTGTTAAGACCTGAAGCGCACAAAATGCAAAAAGGAGGAAGAAAGAATGTGAGGGAAGAACCATGACATCAACCTATATATCGTAGGTGGAGTCTATGCTGCATTTGCAGCACCTCTGAAGTAAGCTGCTAAATAAAGAGCGACTTAGATTTACCAGCATGAAACCCCTCTTGTTTTATGAGCCAACATGTGGTATGCGAAATGTGGCGGAGGCAGTCTAGTGAGATACACAGCAAGGCAGAGAAGGTGATTAGCATAGAGTGACTCAGACCATTGGCCATACTGAATTTCTAACAAAGAATCTGGCACAAACATACATTCAGGGAAAACAAAGTCTGTATACTGAACTAGTGATGGCTGCTGAAAGAGAAAGAACTGAAAGGCAGGGGGTGGGGCGGGGAGGTCTAGCCATCGCATTGGGAAGAAAAAAGGAAAAGTAAGGTAAACACCGTTGCCAGAAACAATAACTGAAACACCAGACGCCCAATGGAAGTGTTGAATAAGCATTGTGATCCCAAACAAATTAAGCCAGAAGAGACCTACCACGTACTTACACGAAAATAAGTAGCAAGAATTTTAAACTGCAGAAATCAAAACTTTCTCATTTACCTGTGGTTTTGGAGATGACTCCCTAGCAACCTAGGACCCCAGCTACAGGAGGGTTTGCTGAGAGAGCAAAGCTTTCCCTCCAGAGAGATGCCTCCAAATACTGCCACCCTACTTGGGCCACCCAAGTGATTAGAGAAAACAGCAAAACCACAGTTTGGGGGGGAAAAAACCAACACAAAAACCAATCCCCACACAAAGAAATAGGTTTAAGCTAAAGACAACCATGGAGAATGAGAGAGGGAGAGGTGCAAGGAGGATGTGAAATGGAGCCATCTGTAATCCCCAATGCCGCAGCTATTTCGGGAAGAAAGGAGCGAGCAGTGCATAAGCAGACCAAGGATGTAGAGGGCTTTAGTTCAGAGGATGATGTCTGCAGCGCAATTTCAGTAAAAGCAAGGACTCTCAAAGCGTATGCACAGCCAAAGTCAGTCACCTATCATTCAGCCGCCGTATTTGCGGCTATACTATTAAATGAATGACTGCTTTGATTCCAGCTAGATTGTGGTGCCAGATGCAGTATCATTAAAACAACAATGATAAGCAGCAATCTTAGACTGGGCAAGTGTGACCAACTGCAGGTGATGGAAAATAAGTCTTCTGAGGCCAGCTGGCAGGAGCAGGCTGTGGCTGAGCACTGCACAAAATAAAATACGATCTTGTTTAGAGTTTACATTAGCTTACAGAAGTATTGTATAAAGCAAGCAGCTTGCTACAGAGGTGTCAACGACTGGGAGACACTGTGCGCAGAGCTCAGGTCTGGTCCAAATAGGTGCTCGAAACAGTGGCAAAAGGTAAACTACAATGGGACCGGTCTATATGAGGCAGCTATGGACTCTGGGCAGCAGTGGAGACTTTAGGTCGCTAGTCTCCCTTGGCCGAATATTTAAGTGAATGTCACCAGTGGCAGGAAAACATGGGAGAAATTTAGCTTGGGTATAGGAATTACTACGAAAGGACGTGAATCCAGAGGGCCAACAAGACACTGCAGAAGGACTAGGCAGGGAACAACTCCCCCCAAATTTACAAAGATTTCTATGGGGAAAAAAGGTATAGCACAGTAAAGAGAATCTTAGAGCTTTTTGCTGCAGAAGAGTTTCCTGGTGGCACCAGGAAAGGCATCAGAGCCAGTTCCTAGGCTGACTTACTACAATTGCGGCACCTTTACAAACAGATTTCTTCACAAACAACCCGTTTAGTTTTACAAGCCTACAGACCATTTGACACCTAAATAGTGTGGGAGTGCTCACTGCTGATACTGCATATCCATCTTGCATGAGGGCGGCATCATTTTGCACCGTATCTTTCACTGGTACTAAATCCCTTTTATAATGGAAGAGGATGTAATCTTAGTAGGATTCCAGAGATTTAGAAGTTTTATTGTTATCTTTATTGACAATTCATAATAAAGCGTCTTCTAGCATTTATTGGCTTTTTGACTGCCTCACTTTTACATTATAATTGCAGAAATTTTTTGTTCTTTTCATTTTATAAAGTTATTTTCAGATTCATTTCTTAGTTGATTAATAACCACAGGGACCACATGCATTAGAAACAAATAAACTTCAGGTCTTTCACAGAATGATTAATAATAAGGGAACCATTAATTAAATCACAAATGCACATGGGTCCTTGTATGGAGGCATAGAAGGATGGTGAAAGTACTTCACTGATTTACTTAGGTTAAAGAGGACGCAAAACCTAAAAATAACAATAAAGACAGTGTGTGAAACCATAAACCATAACCATATTTATGCTTAGTACAAGCATAAATAATGATACCAGTTTGCTACAGCATCTTTGCAATTTCTTAAGTATTCAGCCCATTCTGGTTTCGCTATTGGGATAGTTCATAAACTTGCAGGTGTCTTTCGAGGTAGCCAGATAAGCACCTTCAATCAGAATACTCACGAGTTTTCTTTGTGAATATATGTGTTTGAATTAAAATCCTTTTTACTTCGGCTTTACATCACATTTTATGTTTGCACACTACAGATTTGTTTTAACAAGTTTACCAAATCGCAGACTCCTGTACTTAATCATTACATCATCGCAATGAAGCGGTGCTGGGTGGGTATCACGCCATCTCTTTTGTGTGACAGGAGAGATTTCAGAGAAACGTGAAGCCGAGAGTCTTGCAGAAATCTGCTTTTAACTCTGCACTAACTTTGAACTCCTCCTCATGGTGTAACATGCGGTTCTCATTACCATGCAGTAACTTGTTTCTAGTAGTTACAACAGAAACATCTTTAAAATTCGGTTCCCAAGAGCTATCCTTCCTAGCTGAACATAGCAACCCCCAATAACTGAGCATTAGCACAATGCAGAATTCAAATAAGTATGAAACAACAATGTGAAACAAATATATGTGAAAACAAATTATATTCTATTACCCGTGGAGGTGTTCTGCATGGAAATGCATGGACTTCTCCCGAGTCATGAGTACTAAGGATGTCATTGACAAATCCATTTACTCTCGTGCTGTTCCCTGGAGCTGAATATGTCTCGTTAACAATTAGAGGAAAGTAGGGAAAGAATAATCCATGTTATCAATTAAAACAAAAAAATCAAACTCTTTGACTTTCCTCAACCATTATGCTTCTTTCCTGCCATGAACGCATTTAATTGTTTATCTGAAAACTTCTCTTATTACAGAAATGGGAACAGGGTCGGATGGAACGAAGGGGTTACAATCAACTTTCCTTTGCGCTAATGCAACTCATGATCATTAAAAAAAAGCGCTAAAGGTTTTTGTCATCAAACCAACCTGTTGGACATCTGGGCCACATCTGCATTGCATTTCCCAACCCACAACCACAGCATGTCACAGTCTGGACATGACTAGTTTTCCTAATCAAGCCTGCTTGTCCTTCACTGTGTTTGCAAATAGTTGGCAGGTACCTTAGAAAAAGATATATTAGAAGAGGAATTGTGGTTGATCTGTGAGCCTTTTGTTTTGACTGTTTGCTACTCCCTGCTGTTGGAGTGGTGTGACAAAATGGCCACGAGGAAAAAGAAAACATAACCTGGATGAATTGAGACAGATAATGTGGCTCCCTGTATAAATAAACATTTGGCATGAGGGCCCCTGTGTTTTATAAGACTTGTAAATGTTTCAACAGGACAAGGCTATGCAAGGAATGACATAATAACACAAATACTGTAATTCATGCTGACTATTTAGGAAAAAACCACACTGAAAAATCAGATGTCAGAAAAAAAAGAAGAAAACAAGTATTTTTGTTTTCTGGTTAATGCAAAGACAGATAATATACTGATGCATTTCTTTATATTGACAGAGCCTTCTACCGATCACAACCTTTTATCGGATGAGAAATCAGTTCCCTTCCTGGGGACAACAAAATAGTTGTCAGTCTGGTTCTTTCGGCAAATTAACGCCGGGTGAAATGCTTTCTGTAACTGCAGGTTGTAAGCAGAGCCTCGTGGCCTCCTGGACTCCTTTGCCCTTCAGAACTGCTTTCCAAGGGACTCTGTCAACCAGGCTCCTACACAGACCAAAGTCTGCCCTCCAGAAGTCCAGGGTAGCAGTTCAGCTAAGTGATCTCTGTACTTATCTGAGAATCGAAAAGTCTTATCATTTTGTGATCGTTACGCCCAAGACAGCCTCCAACCATCACATCACCTGCAAGTCCTTCTCTATTCACAAACAACAGGTCTAGAAGGGCTAGTCAGTGTAAGAATAACCTAGTAATAATTTGGTTAATAATAACAACAACCAAAGTGTAATAATAAATAACCTAGTCAGTGTAAGCATTGCTTTAGACTTTGTGAGAAGATGTTATTTAGCAATGTGCTGCGTGTCCTCTAGGGCAGGCGTCAAAGACAAAAGAAAAGTGCTTGTGTGAGTCATAAAAATTGGATGTGCTTGTACTCTTCCTCTCCCAGCTTCTTCTCCCCTCACTGCCCTTACGCAGATCTTCGTCCTAGTCCGTGGAGACGTGCTTTCTCCGAGGAGCAGAGGATGCTTCAGTAGGCAGCATCCCTGCTGGCCCAAGCCCCGAGGCGCTGCTGACTGTCTGCTGTGTCACAAGTCACTCCGCGCACTGCTGCGCTCATGGTGGCAGTGGCCCTCGAGGAGGTAAAATGTGACCAAAAACCTAATTCTAGCTAAATGTCAGATGCTGTCCACTGCCTCCCCCCCTTTAAAAAAAAATCCTCTATCCACCTGCTGATGGTGCTTTTGTTTTTTTCTCCCCCCCCCCCCCCCCCCCCCCCCCCCCCCCCCCCCATTTTAGAGCATGCCTTCTAATTGTACTTGCCACAATGAGCCAAATCTGCCTGGTTTTCTCTGAGCCACATGCAGCAATATTGAATGATGCATTGCAGGTATCGCCAGTGTGTGTTACAGTTTTCAAGCTGGATGACAGGAACTGTGCAGTCTCAGTCTTTCATTTTTTGTTTCCTGCAGCCATAAGCCAGGCTAGAAGGACTTTGGGAAGCAGACTTTGGGGTTGACTTCCAATATTTGTGCTATTAACAAATTAGGACACCTTCAAAAATTCTACAGCAGCTTTGAAAGGAAACAGGTTGCTGTAGAAATGTTTATAGAGATGGCAAAGATATGCTGCAGAGCCAGTTGTACCAAGAAATAAATATTGATTGGGATGGAGTTTATGTACTTAACTATTTCACTGCACGGATTTTATAGATGACATTTTAAAAAGGTTAATATATTCATCCTTTCCTGAGTCAGGGAGGACTACGGACTATCATGTAATGGGGTCTCCTCATATATACTGAAAGAAACTAATTTTGACAGACAACTTTAAAACTATTTAAAATGTTAACACCTATGTAAACCACACATTTTAAATCAATAAGTTGTGTCATATTCTTGTTTATCTTAAGGCGATGATAACAGGAATATTGAAGTGTGATCTCTAGAAGTTTTAGAATGAAGAGTAGGAAAGCAAATTTCCTAGCAACTTGCCTCTTTGCCTCATTCAAGCAATTCTTTCAAGTAGGTGTTCACAGACACACACAGCACATAGTGATGAATGCTTTCCAACGGTACAGTACCTAAGTACTATTATAGTACGATCCCATAATTTAGCTATTGAAAGTGCAAAAAGTGATTGCTTCACTTTTAAAAAAAGCAATACACAATCCCTCAGGCAGAGTTAGGAGCCTATAAAGAATTATCAGCTGAATGTTATTTTTAAAGTTTATCTACCATGCATCACCCATTTTCTTATTATTCTGTGCAGTTTGAGCAAGGTATGGAACAGCATATCCTGAAAAATGCTCTAGAGATTCTCTTGTTCCCCACAGGCAGACTGTCTATTAGACAGTCTGTGTCTCTACCGACTGAAGAACCACACAGCCTAGCCAAACTTAGAGATGGCCAGACCGATTCAGATTAAAATTAAATTCCATCTTAACTTTGCTCCGGAGCAGAGGAAACCGAATGACATTTGTCAGTCTCTGGTGAGGACTCTGAAGCGCTGTGCTCACCTCAACACTTGCAGAATTGACTTGAAAATGAACTACCTTGCCAGAGGCCATCGGGATTGCATTTCAGGTAAGGCTGGGATGAGGGAACAACTGAGCCTGCTCTCCCGCAGGTTTTGGTCCAAGTTTAAGGCAACGGAAGAGAGGGCTGGTCCCTTCTCTCCTTTAAAAGCAGGAGCGAGAGCAGCATGACACAAGGAGGGAGCATCAACTGATGCACGATGCCGGCAGGGAAGGAGGCTCAGTCTCCAGGCCATGCTCCCGTCCCCGTTCCGACCCTCTTGAAGCTGCCTCGATAAACTCAGAAGAAGTATGAACCGGCCAAAACAGGGCCCAAAGATGCAAATTTCTAGGTGAGAGCATGCCCGGTGATAAAAGGCACACGCTCTGCTTTGCAAGGCGAGGCACCAGTGTGCCCAGAAGTTCCTGGAAAAGGCCATGAGGTTGAACGTACAGACGCGTGCAGAGTTTGGAGGGCGGCGATATAATCAGCTAAATGAACAGGTGTTATAGGAAAGAAACCTGTTCTCACTGATGATAACACAAATAATCCCTTGCTTTGAATCCAAACTCCGAGAACACTCAACTTTTTCGCAAAAGATCTGAATTCTACCTTTTGCAAACTTTAACTGCTTGTACGGATCTCACAGGCAGATGATTCGATACCGGACAGTAGTTTGCTTTACTGCCTGTTTTCTGAGCAATTGCTGAGGTTTTCCAGAACCAAATTGAAGATTTTTATCTCAAACGATCTCTTAATAACCCTTACACAACAAATATCCCCCAATGTTCCGAAAGTCATCATTTCAGAAGCTTTTGCTCCAGATATAGCTTTTGGAATAAGTATCAACAGTTTATGCCTCCTGCAAAGTCAGTGCAGGGTCTCTATCATAGTTCACTTTCAGCAAAAAAAGGAGCATTTCTCGACACATTCTGGTGTCTGCTACATAACTCATATTGACCGCTTGCATTTTCTATATTCTAATCTAAATATGACATAAAAAAGAATTTGTAGTCAAGCATTTCATTTCTACCATCCCTTAGTGACATTCAGCTTTTCTAGTTCTAACTGCCCATATGTCCAGTGAGACCAATCATTCTCTAGTGACAGATCCATTTTTAGAAAGAAATGAGAAAATCTTTCATATGCCAAGCGATACCAGCCACATCGAAAAAGTTTCGTCTCCACGACGATCTTTCCGTCTTCAGCAGGCAAGTGCTCAAGGAAACGGATCCCATGTTAAATCACTACCTTGGACTGAGCTGGGTCCAGAAGCAAATCAAAACTGAATCTTATTTTCGGGGGAGCCTTGGTGTACTGCACAGGAGCTGACACTGGGAACCCCTACAACCCCATGTGCCCAGCTGGGTGACCTCTCCAGATTAGTGGTGCAGAAAAGCACACACTGGCCATGATTTTCAAACTTCTATCAGCGAAAGAAAGATTAGCAACGTAACAGTTGACGTATATCTTTAGAACTTCCTATTCTGCTTAACACAGCAGTTAAAGGCAAGGACCTGTATGTTGAAGTAACTTAAGCTGTACTGCTAAGCATTAGTCAGCGTAGATATATGTGTTACCTGCTTCCTCAGCCAGAGGTCTTCCTTTTAACCTCTGGGACTATACTGGGAAAAACCACCACAGGTCCCTCTTCTTCTCTTTGCATGTATGTGGAAAAGACCTGGTCCTGCTGACAGCAAACTTCCTACAACGCAAGCGTGACACAAACAAATCAAGTCCAACCAAGTAGAGACTTGGGGCACATGAATGGTAAGAAGGTTCGGTACAGAGGATCCACAGCCATCTGGTTTTCCAGCTCTGTCTTCTTAATACCCACCTGGGTAATATGTTACCTGAACTATGTTAAAAAATTATGACCCATGAATTCCTCAGGGTATTTTAAGAGTCTTGTGGAGTGTGTGTGGATGGGTGTGGGAGAGGAAAGAATCCAGTGCTCTAAACCTTTTCTTTAGCCAAAAAGAAGAAAAAAAAAAAAAAAAAAAAAAAAAAAAAAAGAGGATTTTGGCCTTGTCAATTAAAAATACATGATAATTTCAAGTCTTTTGGAGGCGTCTTGCCTTTCACAATTTCCAAGTGTATAATTGACTTTCAGGGATTGGTACTTCGATGCATGCCCAAAATTTGTTTAGCACACACGTGAACATATCTATGACAAGAGATAGAAATAGGTAGATACAGATGTATACTTCTAAAATAAAATCCGATGCTCCCAAAACACTTTGTTTTTGCCTGCCAGGACTGGTGTTCAGCACAGCGTCGATGATGGCAGAACAGTGAGAAGACGATGGCTGCCAGCTGAGTTGGGTTTTAGCAGTGTCATTGATCACTTATTCGTGAGCAGCCCAGGAGCCTGAACTCAGTTCTGATTCATCAAATGCTTAAGTTGACTTTTTCTTTGACCTGCAAGCCAAATTATAGACTTTATTAGCCTAGAGGCATTAATAGCAAGGAGAACAACCAGGAATGCTACCACTACCCCTGAAGTTTTGAAAAAATACAACACCTATAGAAACTTATTTAGAAGAAGAAACTTCTTCAGACGTAGTCAAAAAGAAGATAAAAATTCTACCTTTTATAACTGAGAATGAATCTGGCTCTGTAAGACAAGTGATGTATCGCAACAGCAGATGCAGCAGAAAATAAAACTACGGGAAAAACATGATTGGACAAAACAAGATCTCAACAACTGTATGTATTAGTTGCTGGTGGATGCTGAATCCTGCCATATCACTGAATGTTTAAGAATAAGTCCATATACACACTCTGTAATTGAATGTCAAGAAAAATGAAAATATATTGTTTTATTGCTACTGTTCATTGATTTATCGAAGTGATTTATTGTCATTGGACACGAGGATCAACAAATCATTTTGCTGACACCATCAGCTGCCTTAACTAGGTTGTCAGTTCACGACATTAAAGGTAATGGATGGTGATTATTTTACTGTAATGGGTTTAATCAGTACTTTGAATGACTTAGCAGTCATGTCATAGTATAGCCAACTCATCATTCATCAAGGCGGCATTTTGTTTACCAACATCATCTATAATTCATTTGATTGTTGACAATCATCAACAAATACCTCTCAGGCTAAGTTTTATCAGAAATGAAAATCTGCACAGCTGCAGCATACTAACTAACCCCACAGTTTACAACCAGAGGAGAAACACTGGAAGTTGCTCGTTCCTTCCCTCCGAGAAGAGGAACTGTCAGCCCAAAGAGGCACTGCCAGCCAGGGCTACGTTCCCATGGGCTGCTTTTCAGTCCAGCGCTAGGATTTACAGCTGGGTGAAACACACAGTGCTTGTTCTGTGGTATGTGAATGCTATGAGCAACCCTTGAATTCAGTGTTAAACAGAAATTTGGGCTTATTTTAAAAAAAAGAAGTGCAACCAACCTGCTCTATATTCCCAATAGAGGAACATGTGTAAGCATAAGCTGTCTGATTTTCTCTCCCTGAATGGAGGTGAATCCTACACTTATTTGTATTATAATTAATTGTGGAGAACTCCAGATTCATAAAAGTGCCTGTTAACTTTATGGAAAAGAGTACAGTACTAGAAAACATTGTGGTGGTATAGTCTTAAGAAAAGCCTTTAAATCATTATTTGTGTTATATTTTTTATGGACAAGGGACAAGATGCAAATTGCTAAAAATGTTTCATATTAAGCTGACAGGTTAACAGCTTAATTACCCACAAAGGTAGGTTATTAATACAAATTGATGGCAACTTTCTAGAGCTTCAGTAGCTTTTGTACTAGCTTTTCGTGCAAATTTTTCTCTGACATTTACATCACAGATCTCAACATTGATATTCTTCTACTGATCTACTGGCACATGGACAGAGAGCCACTTTAGATGTAGCGAGACAAGAGTATCGCTGTTCTGCCTTTCAGACCTGAGAACGACCCTGGCTGACTAAAACACAAGTGGTGGCTGTCCCAGATACTTTAATGTAAAAGGAAATACTTTCAAAGTTTTGCAAGAATCTTTTACATTTCAAAACCATATTTGATTATTGTATATAAATATGTAAAAGACCTACAGAACTGGAGTTTAAAAGAAAGACATTTGAAAAGAATATTAAAAGTAAGAATAATTCCCTTCCCCCCTTTACTCCATACTCAAAGTTTGGCCTACAAATCTTAAAACTATGAGAAATGAATGCATTTTGCAAATAGGTAGACCAAATTTTGAAGGTGCAAGTCGGATACAGTAGCTTATAAATAATAAAAGTTATCTTCAAAGTCAACAGCAAACAAAAATCAGTGTTCCAGTCCAAAGACTAGATTAGAAGTGGCTGATGTAGCCAAAAAAAAAAAAAAAAAAAGTGTTTAAAACACTACAGAAAATATTAAATTACACCCCGCTTGTTCAGGAGAAAATGTAAGACCAGTCGTGTAAGCACCCATACCCACTTTGTAATCAAATTAATGAAAAGTTACAGTGAAATAATGACAGCAACACACAACATTAGGGATAAGGTATCATGCATATTAATAATACCCTAGTAATAACCTAGACTGGCATATCCATGAATTAGAGATGGTCTACAGTAGGTAAATTACTTTTATTACAGTTAAAAGGAGATTCAATAACCTGTTAGAGATTTCTCCCAACCCTAATAGTCTTTCACATGTAAAAGTGAAACTGAAGCGAATAGGAAGAACTGATAAAGACTGGTACATAGCCTAACAAATATCATGACTATAAAATGGAAAGATATCAATGCCAATGCAAAACCAAGACTACAGAAACCGTACTTATTTAGTCAGGATCATTTAACCATTGCTTTTAAAAGCAATTAATATTCGTGTTGGACAAAGTACAAGTTAAACCCCTGAAAAGCTTTGGAAAACTCCAAATTCACAGTCATTAAATATTGAGTATTTTCACAGAAAAAAGATCTTGAAAACTGAAATGCTACACTTATTAGCATCATGGCAGTTACGTATGATTTCATTAGCAGAAAGTCCTAATTCAGTCAGACTGCATGCTCTTACAAGTTTTACAAAATTGTGGCCTAAATACCTTGTTCAACATTGCAAGATTCTGAAACTAGATGTCTTCATGGAAAGGCTTTTTCCACAAAGTTTAGTTTGCATGAATAACATCCTATATATTTCTTCATGAACTTAGCAGCTCCTGTGTTTACTGACCCTGAGGCACATTTAGCTATGCAGACACAGTCCCTGTATTTAGTATATGCAACTGAAGTTTAAACCTGAAGTTTAAATGCTGGGAGGCCCAGGTTTGGACTGACTTGGCAGGCAGCAGGGTACCTCATCAGAAAGATGTTATGACATTCACTAGGATATCCTATCTAAAAAGCAGTTGCTAGCTCTTACAATAGACGAAGCAAACCTTAAATACATGAACAGAGAGTATCCCATGTAGAGAAGCCCAATACGTGGCCTACTCGTAAATATTTTCCTGATGAAATCTGGTTTGGGGAGGAGGGGTTTTTTTGTTGGTTTTTTTCATAAACTGACTGTAGGTCCAAACTTAAATCCGCTTCCTGCCAACAAAACCTTTTGCTATGGAAACGTTACCCTTCCTCCCTTCAACCACCTGTCATTACCCTTGCACGCTCTGACCAAGATATTCGTAAAGGCTCCCCTTCTCAAGACTGAAGAACAAGCCATCTGTACAGTCAGACGGCATGTACCTACAGCTTTCCCTCTCATTATTTCCAAGACGGTGAACCAGCGTGCAGAGTCTCCTTTTAAAGAGGCATTTTCTTCACAAGATGCTTTACTGATGTCAGTAGCAGCACTGGGCATATTAATAGCAACGCAGATGAGGCACATTAATAACGTGTGCCTTCCCAGGGCTGCTTTCATGGCATACTGATTTCAGAACATACACGGATGTTTGGTAGAAACCACGTACAGGCACACAAAGTGAACGACAAATACTGTGTCTGCGTTTGAAATTAACATCCATCTAAGGTGACATAGGCCACCTGAGGTAGCAAAATGCTCTGTTGCAGGCAATGCCTGAGTAATGCCTGCACTGCAGGCAGGAGAGGAGGCAGCAAAGCTACCAAGCTTCAACCTACCCATCTCCAGTAGTGCTAGCACCGAAGATACAGCAGCACTGACTTCAGCCAGCAACGCATTAGCAACATACCAAAGCCCACGCTGCTGTGTCTTCATTTATCCTCACGTTTCATCAAGTCTCCAGAGAGTGGTGGGAGAGGTGAAATCCCTCAGCACGGGATTGATTCGAGTGCCTTGCGGAGATAATTCATATGTCAATATTGTTAACTATTTCATTTTTTCTTGTGAAAGAAGGGAAGGAGGATAAAAAAATCACATTGGAAGCTACATTCAAGCTTCCAGCAAACTCAACAAATCAAGAACTGGAAGCTACATTCAGCTGAAGAAAATGAGAAAGGGCAAGTTAGGAAGGCAAATCTGAAAATCATAATATGGACAGGCAAAAAAAAGATTTTAAGGATCAATTCACAAAAAGCAAAGATTATGTTTTTTCGAGATAATATTTCAATAGTAGTGTGTCTGCTAAAGAGTTTCTAGAAGCAACAATTGGTCAAAAGGATTGTGCTTTATTAGGGAACTGAAGTCATTCAGGTCGGGGTTTGTTAGGAAATAATTAAGAGAGGTAGCACATCATTTCTTTACAGGAGAAAAATCAGAGCGACTGCCTCAAACCTAAATGTAAACAAGGAACGTTTAAGATCAGAAAAGAGTAAGTAGTAACATTCCAGTAAAAGTCCTAAAAGAAATCACACATGGAAAGTACTCCTCACTTAAACAGGCTTCAGTAGAGACACACGGATTTCTGAGTTTTTTCTTTAAGGGATTAATGGAAAATTGGGGAAAGTTCAGACCAGCAAATCTGACTTTTTATACCAAGTGAATTGATAAAAACTGTAATAAAGAAAGAAGTAGCAGACAAACAAATAAATATAACATGGAAAAGCCAAGACACAAAGTCGTGTCTCATGAGGGTATTCAGGCTTTCTGAAAGAGATGATAAATGGGGATGAGGCTGTTCCAATTGATCTTCTATACTTGGATTTCCAATAAGGTTTTGACAAGGTTTCTCACCAAAGGCTCTTAAAAAAATTAAACGGTATGGAACTACAAGGAAGGTCCTTTACAGGATAAATGACTTACTAGAAGGTAGAATGTAAAGCATAAGAGTAAATAGTAATTTTTCATAACATAGGGAAGTTAAACTGTGGGTCCATATGAATCCTCTTCAACATATTTAAAGCTCAAGAAAGGAATGAATAGTGAGGTGACAAAGTTTCTTCATGATTCAAAATTATTCAGGGTACTAAAAATGAAAACTGTGACAAGTAGCAGAATGATCTCACAATACTCAATGATGAGACAATCAATCAATGTCAGATGAAATTTAAAGCATAGCATTTGGGGGAAAACGGTCTAAATATATATAGATTTATTAATGTACTCTAAATTATCTCTCAACACTCAGAAAAGATCTGGGATTCATTATGGATAGTTCTTTGAAAACATCAGTTCACGGCTCAAGGGCAGTGAGCAAGGAAAACAGAATGGTAAGAATCGTTAAAGGAGGATGAAAAACAACAGCAAAACCACCGTTATGCCACTTTATAAACCCATGGTGTTCCCACAGCTTGAATAGTGCATGACTTTCTAGGCACCCCACCTCCAAAAGGGTAGGGCAACAGAAGAAAACAGATAAAGACAACCAAATGATCCAAGGAACAATACAGCACCCATACAAAGAAAGAGTGTGCAGACTAACTTGGAAAACAACAACCAAGGAAAGATAAGATGGAATCATGTAAAAATAAGGAATGTCTTTGCAAAGGAGTTTAGAGAACAAGTTATTCATTATGGCCCAGTTTGATTTGATGCTTCTTAATTTCTATATTATCAGGCAGCAGTTTTAAAACTAGGAAAAGAAAACAGGTTTATCTTTTTGACCACAATCTATAACTAAAATGTCAAAACTCATTGCCAAGGACGTTGTGGAAGCCAGCTGTATAAACAGGTCTAAAAAAACCAACCCCAACATGTAAACAATAGAGAAATTAATGGAAGGAATGACCTGTAACAGCCAGAAAGGTGTGACTGCAATAGCAGGCTTGATCTGTAAGTCAATAGCCACAGACCACCAGAAGTTTGGGAAGTGCTGCAAGAAGTATAATCATGTACTTGCTCTGCTTTTATGTTCTTTTCACACGTATCTGCTCCTGGCCAGGATCAGAAACAAGACACAGGGCTACATGGACCACTGATCACTCCCAATAGGAGACATTCTTGTGTTCCTTGTCTGCAAAGTGGTTGGCAATGAGAAACACCAAAGGAACAGACATGGACTTACTAAAAGAGTAATTGGGTCCTGGGTCTTGGAACTTTATTTTCTTTCTACTAACTTTGCTTGGTTTTGTCTCCTGTCTATTGAGACATTTATATTTCTTTTATTTTATACTCTGGATCTATAAAATATAACACTGTACTTTGCCACTTTCATCCATGTTGTGATGGCTTTCCTGTTGTATTTAGACTTCATACTTCTGAGAAGTTGCAGCTTCTTATGCTAAGTCTGAATTTGGCTGAGTATGCTCTGGGCAGCTGGATACAGTCTTGAGGAAAAAGGTGCCCTAGTAACTAGAGTTTTTAATGGGCCATCTCTCAGGATTACAGAAATCTACTCAAAATTACTCAGAGTTTGGTGAGGACTTGGGTTCTGAAATTTCTGACATTCCCATCCTACCATAGCATTGTAAAACACCTGATTCCTCTGTAATAAGCCTGAACCACTTTGCTCTCGCTTAGATCTTTCCTTTCCCAGTTATCAAAGACTATATTATGAGCTGCCCAGTCTCTTCAAATTACGATTGCACAATGCAAGAAGTATAGGGATTGAAACCCTGACTGGAACCTCTAAATGTAACTAAAATCATAATTCAAGTTTGACGAGAAGAAGATATCGAAGTGGTACTCACCTACAAGTTTCTCTGCATGTTGCTATATTTACCTGAAGCTACCCATAAAATATATATATAAAGTATGAAAAGAAACAGAATAAATATTCTTTTGCATCCTTTGGTGTCTTCCACAAGCAACAAGGTTCTTAACCCTGGTGACGAGATATGCCTGAAAATTGAATCCTAAGTTTGACTCTGTTCCTCTGTATCAATATATATCATCTTGCACTCTTTACTCGACTACATTAACGTGAAGAAACCACGTAGGTCCAGCAGGACCCCAAAAATGTCCATTACAGTGTAACACACCCTAATGTACATGGGGGGGGGGGGGGAGCAGATAATCTTCAGTTATCCCAGTCCCTTTGAAAACTGCACTGCAATCTAGAATATTGGTTTAGTGCCTAGTTTGATGGTAATTTTTCTTCCCCAGAGAACTTCATCCATTCAAGTTCAGCTAAGGCTCAAACAGAATGAGGACAAATTGAGCTGAAAAAGCAAAGGATACATGTAAAGCAGCTGAAGAAAGCTCCAGCTCCACCCTTCACGGAAATTGCTCTTTTTCCCCATTTACCTGAATTTGGTGACAGTGACGGCACCAAGTTTGTAAGCAGCTCTGTCTGGCTTAATAAGTATTCACTGGCAAAAAGAAACACATTCTTCCTCTGGTTTTTATTGCCTGCAAAATGTCATGAGAGTTTCAAATTCAAGCAATCAATGTGAAGGAGAATAGACCATAAAAGCAAGGATTATTGCCTCAGAAATAGCTCTGCTTTCCCTACCTTTCAATAATGAGGCAAGAACTTTATGGAAGATACCACAGTGATCAGAATGGTATAAAGGAGAAAGAAACACATACGTGATTTGATACCAGGAAAAAATTATTAGATTTTACACAGTGTGCAAAAGAGAGCTAGAAAGAGGGGCCTCTCTTTGCAAATTACACTCTTAAGCCTACATGTGCAAAGAATGTAGGATCTGTCTTTTAAAATCTGATCTTAACGCTTCCAGTCTGCACTGAGAAAATTAAATGCAACTACTAAAGTGCAAGAAGTCAAATGTATTCCTGCAAAAATGCAGTGTGTAAATTGCATGCAAATGAGTTGTCATTTTCTAAGAACACATCTCCTTCCATTGGAAAAAGAAAACTTAACTCTAAAGCATGCTGTTCATATGCTGTTTATAAGCTATTAAGGTAAACCAAAATACATGCTCTGCAAATTCTATTTTCACCTGTTTCTTGCTGATGAAATACAGCCAAAGACCTACTTTTAAAACACACACAAAGTTAATTTATTCTTCAGTATGAAGGAGAGAGAAATTCTGGGGTGTCTTTGATCATGAAGACATATCTCGTTATGAAATATATGCCAGATGCTTAGATTCAGAGGGACTGAGGGGTTTTTTTGTCAAACTCTGCCACTAAACTACATTTTATTTATATCGAACAATTTTAAATATCTGTTATCAAATTCCTTTGGAAATAATTTCAAATGTATTGGGGCTAGCTCAGATATTTTCTTTTTACTTTTATGATATTACGCATACGTCAAAATTATACGGAACTTAGCTCCGCTACTAATATGAATTTCTCATCTTATCTACTTTAGAAATGCTTAAATAGCAGGTATTTAAAATCTAAAACTTATAGCACAAGCAGAGACTACTAAACATAAAAAACCCCAACCTCCAATCCCCCAAACCAATCAATGGTAGCTGAACCTCCAGCATCCTTAATGATATTAAAACAAAACTCGAAAGAAAATTGGTACTTTCTGCCTATCCAGGTAATGCATGGTGTCCATACTCAGAGTGATATGTCATGAAGTGATGTGAGAAACTTCCATACTTCAGGACTTCAATTTTTCTCAAAACTAACATTTTTTGGGGAATGAACTTCATGGGAAATTTTAACGATTTGCTTCTTTTTTGAAACAGAATAAAAATAGTTATCGACATATCAATGTTCACCAGGAAGAGAAACACGCACTGAAAACAGCTCTGCCTAGCGATGCAAGGCCCTTCAGAGGCTCCTCATGGTCTAACCCGATTTTCAGAAGAGGTTCAGCATTTCAACTCATTTAGATCCTGCAACAGCAAGGAGTGTGAGGCTTTAATGACTTGAAAAATCTGGAACATAGAGCGTACGGGCCACCATTCTCCATCTGCACAACCAGAGCGACAGTAGGGGAATATTCTGAAAAGCAATACATCTGTGTGAGTAAACTCAGGCAGTATGTTAAAAAGTCACCTGACAGCTAACCTCACCAGATACTAATTAGAGTCCAAATTAGAAAAAAAATAGGATAAATGTGCAACTCAAACACTTAAAAATTCCCTCTTTTTTTTTTCAAATTTGGTTTTTATACTATATTTTGGGACAGAAACACAATAGCACTCTCAAAATATCTTCGTTCCCTTTTTAATGTAACATTTATTCTGTTATGTTGATTTTGTTCAGCTCTGAGCTGGAATTTAACAGTAGATTAGATCACTTTAGAGCTTTTGTTACTATGGTAACACTGCGCTGCTGTTATATTTCTTCACCTCCAATCTTGATTTTGAGGTGACTGGTTATATTTATTCCTGTCCTTTACAGGATCTCACTGTGATGGAAAAGCATTTGGTAGAAGAAAAATGTTAGCATAAGCTCCCACTGTAAGGTGGGCGCCAGTCCATACTGGCTAATTTGTGCTGAAGGTTAAGTGTGCTGTGGGTTATATGCATTCACTTAACTTCTCAGGTCTTTAAGTTCTAAATTAAATTAAACTACAGGTGAGAAAAGTTTGTGCTGGTCACCCTTGGATTGCCTCTCTGAACAGCTTAGAAACAGTATGGCACTAGAGAGGTATTCGGAGAAGTCACCAGCTCCAACTCCACCGAGACATAAGAGATTTATCGTCCAACACAAAGATGCAGAAAACCAACCAAGCAGAATCAACCAGGTCTTGCTTTAAGCTCTGCAAAACCTTCTTCCTGATTGAAGGCACAGTCTGCACTTCGGATATTTCTCGCACATTCGGACTACGAGACCTGGAGACCGTCCCCAGCCCCAGACTGTCCCACGTGCAGCTCAAGCTACCCGTGGAGCGGGCTACAGCACCGCTGCTCTGCGGAAGGTTTCTTCTGCTGTACCTGGCTGCATTCTACCTGCCTGTACTAGCCTACAATAGTGGGCATCTTAAGCATTCACAAAAATACAGGTAGTATTGGAAGCCAGGCTTATTAAAAACATCACCTGACACTTCCCACTGGCATCTTCTATTTTACGTTGCTCATAATTTTGTTTAACTGAGCTGATGTTTTCAGATAAGAAGATGTATATATAAGATAGTTTAAGAGTAAGGGGCTTAATCTTCTCAGTCTTCCTCTGCGAAAGGAGAAAGACATCTCAGCTGAATTAGCCTCCATACAGATAGCCTCCTGCATAAAATTGCTTTTGGGAGGCAGGACTTTCTCTCAGAAAACTGCTAAGGAAGTGTAAGGCTATTTTCTTATTAAACTATGACTAATATTGTGGATAGTCCCCTCTAGGCATTTATAGCATGCTGATTTTTTCATAAGAAATGTCAAGAAAAATGTTTGGGCAATTTCTAATGTAGAATTACAGAAAAATAGACTTTTCAAGTATGGCTTTCGTTTGGGATGTGTCTTTCATCATCCTGTGAAAATCAAGTAAAATTCCAACAACTAGGGAACCTGTAAAATGTATAGCTTAGACACAGAGGTAAGACTCTCATTTTTAGAAGCTAAACATCTCCAAAATAAATCCTCTCTCCCCAGTCACGCTAGAACCTCAGCTCCCAACCTCCATTCCCAAGGGAGCAACCGTTATTCCATCCCCTCCGAGCTCCCAGCTGCACCCAAAAAGCGCATGCAAAAACCTTTGCTGCAGACAGCAGGAAGGATTAATTACTTTTTAATTAGGGAACACATTACATTAGCCTAATTCTACCAGCAACCACAGGGTGGCGATCATGTCCTGCGCTATCAAATTAATGGCTTTTGGATCACAAGGTCAATTTGCACAAATAAACATCATATACATCCTCTCGAAGAAGAGTCTTCTGCTTTCTTCTCCTAATGCTGAAGAATTGCAGAATTCATCACATCCCACCTGCACCTGATTACCATAAATCTAAATCCCCACTCTTGGCTTATTTCGTCAGCTGGTCTTGTTTCATATTTCTCCTCATCTGGCAAAGAGTCCAAGGAAAATTATTGTGTGATGTCATGCTAGCATTCATTTCGACCCAGCAATCCTTTTAAGGGTTGCAGGCTAAATCTCATAAAGATATCTGATTGAATAGGAACTGGTAAACGCTAAACTGCATATCAAGTAGCATAACTCACTCCAGTAGCTCACTAAAGCTTCATTGGGTTTGTCCTTGAGGCATTGAAAGTAACTACTTAATATTTCACCATCTCTTTGATCATTTTTATAACATTTAGTTACCAAAGAACATTAGCTGAAATGTAACATCTGCTTGTCAAAAAAAAAAAAAAAAAAAAAAAAAAGTATGGTTTCGTGGTTGGCTTTTTTTAGCTACTCCTTCCAATGAGATTGATTGAGACATAAAGATGACAGGTATTTGCATAGAGACCAAGAGCAATTCCACAGGATCCAATTAATCTGCATTAGTACAAACAGCAAAATAATGAAAATAAAGAAATGATTCAGAGCACAATAACAGACATGGTTGCATTTAACAATTAACAGAGGGTGGATTGATCATATCCGGGGGGGATGGGGGGGGAGCAACATTCTTTGGGGATTAAAGCACACTAGCAATTTCTCGCTAAAAACACAGCTTGTTTTGCCTGTAACTGCTGTGATCATTTGCCCCTGTAGCTGTAAATGCTCTCAGATCAGACTAGCAAAACTCAAGCCTTCTCTGTACAGGATCAAGTAAGCATACAAGAGAGGAGAAGATGAGAATCAGACACTGCAACATTCACTCTACCTAGATGTTCACAGGTTTTCCAATTTGGTTTTAAAATAAAAAGATATTAGCATCTAGCTAGGCAAACCAAAGTTTACATATAAAGTAGGCCAGGTTGATCTTGATGGAGTGAGAGAACCTGTCTGGAATAAAGATGATTATGCCCTACAGGAAAAAATAAGAATGGGCAGCTTATTTAGGATGCAAATATTTTGACATTTATTCAGTGTTTTACTTGGCAGCAGCAGCAGAAATAGTACATGTCCTTCCTGTACCACTCAACAGAGACCTCAGCAGGAAAAGCCAAAACTCCTGAAAAAAAATACTGGCTTGATGTAGTATTACTGGGCAGAAATCTTTGGTCATAGAATCAGGGTGCCTTGATTTTCAGACCCCTGAGCCAACACTCAGTTTGGTTAAAGGCATGTACCTCTCACCAGAGAAGAGTATGATGATGTGCGTTGGTAGAGCAAAATTCAGTTCACATGGTGGACATACACAATTTGTCACAAAACCAGGCAAAAAGATCTATCCTTTCTTGGTCTTTGCTTTGAAGCATCAGATTTGCATTTCTGATCAGTGCTAACTGGCTCTTGGGAAGGACCTCTTGTTGACAACGTATCATCGGCTTCTATCCATATGTGAATTAAACGTTGCAACATTGGTGGAAATTGTCTCCCAAATTCCCTGACATACAAAAGCCACAGCACACATCACTACACTCAAGGTGCAAACCAATCCCTCCCTGTAGGGTATCATCAGTACTGACTTTCAGCAAGTAAAGAGAGAGAAGGTTGCTGGCCAAGAGAAGAGAAAACCTGCCGGTTTGCTATATCTCCAGGAGAGCTCTGGCTCACAGGAGGGTCCAGCAAGTGGAAGCAGCTAGAATTAGGAGGCTTGCTAGATGTGGTGGCTGAACCAGCTAGTACGCGGTCTGGCCTGGAAGATCTTTCCAAACATGCCAGCACAGGAAGGAGCTGAGGAAGCATCGGGAAAGGTTGGGCTGAGGAACTGAAAAACAATTGTTGTAGGCATTTCAGAGGGCATTCAAGCATCCACGGAGCACGAGTAGTGTGCCAGCCCTGCAAGGAAATTCAGTGACATAGCTGAGAAACAGAAGAAACACAAACGAACTTGCATCCGTGGGCAACTCTTCTCTATTGTTAAACTCAGCTTGTTCTCAGAGAGAGTCAGATGCTCTTGAAGAGAAAGAACATCATCTCCAGACAGAGGTCTTTAGCCATTTAAACGACTCTGTCTTGCTTCTGTGGACAGGCAAACATACTTGGCAGTTTATTGAGTTGCTACCAATCTATCAGACATAGCTTCCCTGGGTGTCTGTCAGCTGAGTTTCGACTTGCTATCAGTGGGCAGAGATGGACACAGAAATCCTCCCAAGGTGACAAACTTGTAAGCTGAGGAACTAACACCAGGTAAGCTAAGACTGGGTGAGGGAGCCCGGTCTCGGTGTGCAAAGGAAGGTCAGACTCTTGCAGTTCTCCTTCCTCAGGGTCTGGCAAGTCCCCTCACGCAAAGAGACTTGCAGTGCTCGCTGGGTTGGGGTCACCCCCTTAGAATAAGGAAGATACAAAATTGAGACTTTGACTTTGTCTCCCCATTTAGCAGAACAAGTGCAGAATGGCAAAACGGAATGGCAAAACTAAGTTGTATGCATTCCTCCCCTAGCAGACAGGCACAGCGATGCTTGGGCTTTCACTGCAGAAGAGGCAGCTTGCTCTCTCCAACACAAGTGCATCTTGGCTACCTCCATAAAATCCTAATGGTAATGGAGTATCTTGTAGCTCTACCTGGAGATTGAAAGATGAAGTGAAGTGTCCTTGCGACTCATCTCATCCAGCTGTCTTCTTGTTAAAAACAATAGTGACTTGTACTCTCTAGGACTTGTCAGTGAGTTATGTGAGACATATTGGCTATATCACATCAGCCCATGCCCCAAGACAAATGCACTCCAGCCAAAGATGGTCTGAAGAGAGAGCTGTTAGCTTGGACATCTACTGAAAAGTTTTGCTTTCACTGAGGAAAATGTACAATTTTACCATATAGTAGAGTTGGTTGAAGATGACTGTACCCTCTTTACAAGGCTTTAAATCAACCAGTTCAACACACAAAAAGCCACCTGCCTTGTTTTGATTAGGCTTTTAGAAAAGGCTAATTAGACCAGACTAGTTGGCAAGAGCCTTGTACTGAAACCTCAAATTAGGCAAAGCATTTTTATAAGAGATTGGCAGCCAGAACCCACAACCAGAAGAGAATAGAATCAGATTCTGATTCTTTTCAGATGGAAACTTTGAGTCCCACTAAGAGGACAATCATGATTTTCTATCTGCAGAGAAATGATAAAATGATAGCATTAGTGGAGGTCCTGAAATTCCCAACTTTTTACGCTTCTTAGTGTTTCAGGTACTTAAATGCAGCACTTTACCAGGAGCAAGGGCAAAATCTGCAATTTTCCTAATTACTTTTGGTTTTGAGGACAGGCCGTTCTTTTCCACTGTAACATTTTTTTCTACATTCAAGTATACAACAACAAAGCATCACCCATGTTTCTGGTCACAGATGAGATGGGGTCCTTCTGCCGACACATTTTGGCTAGATAAATTTGGCTGCTTTCACACTTTTTCTTGATTAGGTTTTTTGCATTTTACTTTGAGACTAATTCCTTTGAGGAATTAATAGAATTATGCGTAACATGTCAGAACCTCATCTGTTGAAAAGTGATGGAAGTCAGGATGGCGCTAAGTTGGCCGAGTAAAAAACAAGATGCTTTACAGAAGTGGGGTAGAAGCAACGTAACACACCTTTCGTTTAAACACATGCTTTTCAGTAGGTAAGTAAAAGTCTTCTTAACATATATTTGCATTTACTTCATAAACAGTCTATATATTTAATCTATTTTAGCTTTATTAAGGTGCAGAAAAGAATTTGCCTTCCAATATTTATTCTGTTCTAAATTCTCTTTCAGTTTTGTACTGTGTGTTCCCTAGTTGAGGACACTAAATTTCTATTCATGTTTTGTTCTTCAGTTTTTTTGTGTCCTTGCAGCTGATTCAAAACAAGGATGCTGAAGAAAGAATAAGAGGATTTTTATAGTAGTCCTTAGCTGATAACAGTATTTAAAGTGGCAGGTGATCACATGATTAAAAAAAAAAATCTCAAAATCAAAGATAATCTGAATGTGACATGTTTGAATTTAAACTGTAAATGTCATCTGCTGATTTGATGATGCTTGTTCTGATCTGTACACAGCTTTCAATGAAGGATCACACTCCATGAATCAGGCACCAAAATGTGAAACATTCAGCTGAGAGGCCTATTTATATAGGAACTAGGCTCACCAAACTAGTGAGAGTTGTTTTAGTCAGTTCATCCCGAGTTGCAGAAGCGAAGAAGTTACGGTAATTTTGTGCCGCTTTGTTTCTGACAACGTGAGTCCAGGGGCTGTGAAGTCCATCTGCAGTAAAACACTTCACCACAGGCAATGTCGTCTCCTTGCTTTTTACATTGCTTAGATGCTCCGCGAGAGTGATAATAAGATTAGCTGCAAGAAACTAAATGCTTCACCCTACACTTGTGTTGCTATGATTTATACACCAGAGAAGTGTTAATTATATGTAGAGATCTACCTCTGGAGGATGAAGTATCAGATGAAGATGTGCCACCTCTGAGACCAACTTTTGTTCTTCGATAAATGTGTGCTGTTGTGCCATTGAAAAGAATGAGATACATTCTTCAAGAGGAATATTTTTGGGCCCTATCAACTTTTGCATGGAGTTACCCTGACTTAATGAAACATTCTCTCCTACTGAATTGTAGGTGTGATTCAATGTCTAAATTTTATGTTCACTTTGCATAAATTACCATGCTTTGGGTCAAACTAATTATTATTATAGACCTCGTTTCATAATCTTTGATTTCAGAGTAAAACTGCAGCTCACTATGGTTTTAAAAGAAAACCTCAGTCCCATAATTTATGGTTAAAATCTTTGCCTCCCTCCTATTAGTGCCTCCAGGTATAAACCCACCCCTCTCTTGCCAGGATCACATCTCTCCTTTCGCCCCAGGACTATAATTTTGGGCTTCCAAGGCCACGGTGATTTGCTGTGATTGCCCCCAAGGAGCTAACCTTAGCACAAGTACTTGCCTTCGTGTTCTCTCTTAGGGGCAACAATGGGGGAAAGCTGGACACTCATTAGCTTTCAGAAAGATCGGTGTTATTCTGTGTTACAAAGAGTTAAAGGAAAAAGTACATCATAAAACCCCAACGAATCCACATTTACGTTACATTTACCGGCTATTATAATCCGTTAGGTATCCTAATATACACAAACACAAACTCAGCTCACTCTCCGCATTCCAGTCTGCTCCTCCTTGTTAGCCTTCACTCATCACACTTCGGGACAGGCTCTCTGTACCCTTTTCTTGTTTGGTTGTCTGGTCTCTTGAACTGAGCAAACCAATACATGCACTTTTCTCCTAGAGGAATAGCTTTCACCAATGACTTGACCCATTGAGTGATTTAACTACACAGTTGTCTTAACATCTAAGAGCAAACAAGTACCACAGATACGCACGCTACACAGAGCATTAACAAAAGCTTTTTTAAAACTTTTTTTCCATATCTTCTATCGATATATCATTACATTTGCCTCCTTAAGCCATATAACTTGAGATGAAGACCTTTCAAAAACAATGTCTAGGGCGTTAAAAGCTGTCTTTGCATGCCAGGTTTGTTATGATGTTTTCAACAGTCTTCTGCATTTATACAGAGATGTTCAAAGTACAGCTGAAAGAAACCTGGCTTTATTTCTGAAAGGTGCAAGATTTTGTTGTCATAGTCTGTTCATGTTTGTTTGACATGGGTGAGTTTTAATCTGTCTGAAGCGTGCATGAATGAAAAAAGCTCAAATCAAAACTGCATCTACAGTTTGGGTTTCAGTGAAGCTGCTCACAGAGTTGGTGAATTTTCAGGATATTTGACAAGCTTTGTCTGAAATTGATGGTGCTAATGAAACTTAGATGTCTGCATATAAACTTCAGCAGCATTCCCTCTTTTCCATCCTCTCTCCTAGGCCAGTTTCTTTATTACTAAAAATGCAAGAACATCATTCAAGAGACACTTACATTGCTGCTTTTATATCAAGCAGTGCAGCTGTCTCCTGAATTATCCACTTCAGAGAATATTTTAGTAATAGAGGGTAAGCACTGGTTTACTAAAAGTCTGATATTCTTTTGGTGCAGTTGCTGTGGTGAAATTAGAGAGGCTTCAGTGGCTCTGGAAACTTTGAGGTTCAGTCTCAAACTTACCAATTCAGCAAGTCTTGGTAGGTTATGGGCAACAGAAAATGGAGGAGTTGACTGTTCCAGGAATCTACTTTTTTCATGTCCGCTAAGGTGCCAAGCAATACAGACTTTCTAATATGACCTAGCCCCATCAACCCCTGTTTAGACATAAACAATGTCAATAAGCAGCGCTCTTCATCCACCAGGCACGACTATGTTTCACCCAAACCAGCCTTTAATATCAATCTACTAACCTAACTACTTTGCAGTGAGCACACTTTATTGAGTGCCTCTCACAATCAAGCCTTCTGCTGGCTAAAGCCCTCCTTCCAGAATGCATCGAGAAGTTTCTAAAGTGTCTTTGCTACCTAAAACCACAACAAGCCATGGAAGCCTGAGCAACACACAGGCAAGTGCAGGTGTGACTAGCAGTGGGCACCGGCTGCTAATCTTGGGAAGGCTCAGTTTTGCCACAAAGATGTGATCCGTGAAGTTGCCTCCCATCTGATCAATCCTGTTTCCTTCCTCTCCTTTCCCTTTAGTTTTTTTCCTGTTTTCCCACTGATGCATTCCTTTCTTATTCTGGGCTAGAAGGAGGAGGAGAGATGAGCCCAGCTGTGACCCTGGAGGTGGTGTGCTTATGAGAAGTTACAGCATTAGTACAGACACTGACCGTGCCTTTACTCCTCCTTCAGATATACTATGTGCTGGTGGGAGCTAATGGGCACTTCTTTGGTTCTTACTGAGGCAGAAATCTTACTGGACCAGTGGGATTTTTATCCAAATAATGAAAATATCATCGCAAGTTCATGATATTATATTTCACAAGTGGGACTTTCAGAGGTCAGAAGATTTCAGTTACTGTAACATATGCATTGCTGGATCGAAGAGCTTGCACTGTGGGGAATAAGAGATTGACATCCAAAAAAAAAAAAAAGCGTATCTAGGATAAAGAAAAGTTGCTTCATAGAAAGCAGACCTTTAAAAATGCTACATTAATACTAAAAATATACACTGGGGGCTACTATGGCAGCCTAGGTGCACAAACGGTTTCTACAAAGACAGCCATTTATTTCACTGCATATACCTTATCACGGGGAGTATGCGACGCTCAACTCTATAAAGACTGGCTTTCATCTTCAGTGCCTCTCTTACAAGTGAGACAGTATTATACTTGCGAACAAATGCGAGTTACCTAGCTCAGGGAGTTACACGGCATAGAGAGCCTTCCTACAGATATTTAGTCATAAATTCTATCATTACAGCGGGGCATAAGCGCCGGTGCTTTTGAGATTAATTCATTTGCTGCGAGTCAGTACAGTCATTCAAAGGTCACGCCACAGCAATCCAGTCTTGACCCAGCTGATATCTGTCCGATAGAGCTGGAGTGTAACTGACACTTGTCCGCACATTGCAGGTGCATAATGGAAAAGAGCAAGGAGTCCGGTCATACAGCTAGGGCATATATTCTGTATTTAAATACAGCACTAAGTGCTTACAACTGATAATGAATGAGGCACAGCCTACATTTTCGGTACTGAACACAGAACAGGCTATTTACCACTATTTTCCTTCATTAGCTTCATAGTCATCTGTTTGGCATGTTTTGGCCCTTAAGAAAAAGGCAGCGAGTTCTGATATAGTCCAGCAAAGTGCAGCACAAAGCCAAATCATACAGCCTGCCAAAGCTACGTAGGTGTCCTGGTTTCAGCTGGGACAGAGTTAATTTTCTTTCTAGTAGCTGGTATAGTGTTATGTTTTGGGTTCAGCATGAGAGAATGTTGATAACACACTGATGGTTTCAGTTGTTGCTAAGCAGTTTTTAGACTAAGTCAAGGATTTTTCAGCTTCTCGTGCCCAGCCAGCAGGAAGGCTGGAGGGGCACAAGAAGTTGGGAGGGGACACAGCCAGGACAGCTGATCCTAACTGGCCAAAGGGGTATTCCATAACATGTGACATCGTGCCCAGTATATAAACTGGAGGGAGTTGGCTGGGGGGGACAGATCGCTGCTCAGGAGCTAACTGAGCATCTGTCGGCGAGTGGTGAGCAATTGCATTGTGCATCACTTGTTTTGTGTATTCCAATCCTTTATTAGTATTGTCATTTTATTACTGTTATTATTATCATTATTAGTTTCTTCCTTTCTGTTTGATTAAACTGTTCTTATCTCAACCCATGATTTTTACTTGTTTTTTGCCCAAATTCTGTCCCCCATCCCACTGGGTAGGGGGGAGCAAGTAAGCGGCTGCCTAGTGCTTAGTTACCGTCTGGGGTTAAACCACCGCAGTCAGGGCAGCAAGTTATTAACAATCTTCTCATTACCGTAAAGGTACAGCAGCTGGACATGGCTCACTGGTGTGAACCTTCATAACGGCTCTTTCTTCTATCAATATTCCTGGATCTACTAAGCATCTGAAGAAAAGAAAGATCTCAATAAACTGCCACTCACAAATGCAAAAAGAAAAAAAAAAAGAAAGGGATAATTGGAAATAAAGTAGTTGGAGCGTGACTACTTCAATGCAAACCAAACTGAACAGAGTCAATACCTCTGCTGAACTGCCAGGACTTTCAGGAGCCATAGAGCCACAAACCATTAGTAGCAGTAGATTTTGAAAAATCATTACTTTAGTCCCATGATACAAATATTGACTTTCATCTGTTCTCTATGTGGGCTAATCCCTCTTGTCATTTTTGTAATCCTCATTTCCGCACCTTGTAAGCTTGAATCATGTTTTCTATGTAGTAGCATGTTATGTCAAATACAGATATTCAACAGACTCCCTGAAATCTGGTGAAAGACCTTGCCTTTACACAGAGTTTCTTAAGTAGCATTTAATTTCTCAAAGGAATAACTGCAACACACCTCAGAAAACCCTGCATCTCAGCGACTGGTGGGTTGTGGATAGGAGTGAAGTATTGCCCTTCCAGGTTATTAGGGTGCACTGTAAAGGAAAACACTTTAGACTTGAGCGATGAATAATATGCCTTGTTTGCATGTTACAGGGCCTTCAGGATTTCGGTTCTACCCTCATTTTATGTTGCCCATGATTTTCTGATAGTGTCAAGCCTCTTCTCCCCGCCCCTTAAAGGACATAAGATTTTTATGTATTTTGGGATTAGCCAAGAAAAGATGGAAAAATCTTATTCGCTCATGCAGAAATTCAACACTTTATCCCGCCCCAAGTTTAGTGAGCAGGGGAATTTACGAACCTCTACTTCCTCACAATTCTTATCCTTTTGGATTACAGTGTGTTCTTACTTTCTGATCACAAAATATCCCTGACCTGCATTAGTAATTGCATATATTATGGCTTCTAAAATAGAAAGTAAGGTTTAAAATCTTCTTTCTGTAATAAAGATGTTAAAGCAACAAAGAGGACAGATGAGCTCTTTTCTGCTACTACCCTAAAATGGGAGAGGCAGCGCTCCTGCAGAGTGAGTGTGTACGAGCGAGAGGAGGCAATGTGCTAATAGTAATAATAATGTACATTTTCATTTCCATCTCCTTTTCCAATTGAATAAAGTTGTAAAATCATGTAGAGTCTTCCATCCTTAAGACAGAACGATCAGACCAACTGTCATAAGAAAAAACACTGCTGTCTATTTGTAACAGTAACACTATGTGTATATATAGAATAGTCAAGCACTTAATGTAGGACTGGGTGGAAAACGCATTGCATTATTCTGCACTAAGGCAAAAAAAAAATGACTTACAGAGCACGTTTTCTTTATTTTCGTCATTAAAGATAGTTAACTATCTAAGAGATGTGTGGAGATAACTTTGTGCTCTAAAGATACTGCTGAATTTGCAATGAATTGCAAATTTGTCAATGAATTTGCACTGCTTGCTTCCAATAATTTCCCGATCTGTTGTCTCAATGTCACAGCAAATTCCTCTTGGAAATGGAAATTTACTACGTATCTGTTTGTCTCTTAAAAACATTGTGATAAGAATCACTTTGGCCCCATTTCTGACACCTTGTGAAAAGCTAAACCGATTCAACTCATAAGCGTTTATTACTCACCTGAAAATACACCACTGATAAGTCCACTTTGATTTGTCCACTATTTGCATTCACTATTCACGTGTCAGACTCGGTAGTTCATGTATGGATTAATGAACATTAACAGAAACAAGGACTGAGAGTCTAAAGTTACTACACCAAATACAAGGACAAGCTCCTGTTCTATTAACGAGATGTTTGCACAGGCATTTGGAAGTTTTGTTTTTAATTTTGCTCCCTCCCACAGTCCCTTGAAAGGTAAAAAGGAGATTAATACTTCAATTATGTTACAACAGGAGTGTTTCTCAAGTGATGCCTAATATTTTGTTGTAGAGAAAGGCTTAAGTACTACTGCTTTGATTTTTTCATAGAAGGGACACCATTTCTATGGTCATAAAGAAATGGATGTTGTAAAGGTATGGCACAGAAATGCCTTAACCTCAAGGAATGAATATCCATGTGCATTGCCAGGTGAACAGCTACAGAGTACCCCATCTACTGAACAGAAAGCAGCAGCACTGTCAACCTCTACCCTGTCCTGTCACTCAGACATCCACTCCTGTATGCTAATGATACTGTACTTACTACCCCTGATTATAGACTTGTCAATAAAAAGAGAATTTAGACCACACACGTCTCAATTTGAGCAGAATTGATGCATATGGTTACCGAGTTTCATTTCCTACCATTCCTTCTTATGCTACGATAAAATTGTAATTTCAGCCATCTCAACAAACCAAATCTCACCTTTAAGCACTTATCAGGCCTTAACTAGAAAATACAGAAGTGCTGTTATATGCAAGATATCACTTATCTCCTCACCTGCTTGTTGCCCAGCAAACTATCCCTGTTTTGTTTCATTCATAGTCTAGAGGATATATTTTATAATCGTATTTAACTGCTGAAAGGCTGGCATCCCAACTCCGAAGCAGCAGTTTTCAAAAATGTTTGTGAAGACAACAAATACGTCTTGGATTAAGCTCTTCTTACCAACATTATATTTAATTACCAAAATTACAAGACAGTTTAATTATAACTAGCCATGCAAGATTACCAAGCGTTTAAAAGATAGTCCTAGGTTCAAAAACATTTTCTTCCTTTGTTCCCAACATGTAGTACAGCAGCGCAACCCTGAAGTGTACAATGTGGTATTGCTGTGAAGCCTTTTTCTTTGGCTGAAAGCTGGTGAGCAGAACTGACATAGCAACAAAGGGCTGTCCCCTGCAACCCCAGAAACAGAGGTTCTTAGGAGATGTGTAGAAGAATAGTTGCTGATTCAAGTACATTTTCAGGTATTAACCACCTGAGGTCTGAATTTATCAGCCCAGGAGAATACAACAACTTACAGATGCCTTCTTGGCCAAAATGAACAAATTCGTGCTATAGTAGCCAGTCTGAGTGTTGTACTTCTTTTTGTTAAAGTGAGCCCACATTTAAATTATAAAGTTATTTCACAATTCAAAGCTTAGTGCCTAGAGCTACTTTCTCTGCTGTAGAAAGCTACACTATGATTTTCATGAAGAATAATACCTGTATTGTTTACAGAGCAGGGCTAGAGACAGCTCTACTCACTACCACCTGCAGGCGTTGAAAATTAGAACAAGTACATGCTTAATCATTTACCAGGGAAATGGAACAGCTACAATAACAACAAAAAAGAAAAAAAAAAATAATCAAGGTTTTACTAGATTAAAATGATGCTATGAATAATGCAATATGCTACAAGAGTGTCAAACGTCAGCTCCTTTTGACCAAACTCTCAACAAGCAGTTTCTCAAACAAAACCCCTCATTTGCTAGTAGAGACCTTTTTGCTTGCTGGCTACTCAGAGGCAGCTGAGAACACTTAGTGAGAGTAAATCCAACAGCAAGTGGAAGCTCAGCTTCTAGAAAATAAGTACAAATGAATTTTGATTAAAGCACTGTGCTCAATTATAGCATTATTTGTATATGACAGTCATAGGTGGGAAAGTGATTGGGAATTCTTTGGCTTTGATTTAGTACAGTAGGTTGATTTGGTCAAGCAGTAAAGTACCTGAGACACCACCAGGTGTATGCCATTCATCACCGGCTGTCTCATATACACAGCTCTCCAGTTGGGCTCCTTTCACTCCCTGATTGGAAGCACTTACAGCAAAGGCACATTCTGGTCTACTCCTAACGTAAGGTGCTTCACCATGGACTGAAACAATAGCGCTCAAGATCAGAGCCTGGCGGAATGTTGCTTCTGGTGGGTTTTTGGTGAAGGTAGGTGAATCTCAGGGTAGCACCAAAAGGAACCTGAGAAGGTCTTAGCAAATCTGGTAGAATAAATAAATAAATAAATATTTCTCATTGTTTGACTCGTTTGCATCCTTATTAGTGGGGCTGTTAATTAAGAGCAAAATAAATTTAATGGGAATTAAAAGTAATAGAGAGCACAAATGTACTCAGCTTATATGCACCATGTTCTGAAGTAAAAGGCATCTGATGTACCTGCTTCCCCTTAAAAATACAAGTAAACTGCCACAATTACATTATTAACTACATTGCAAGAATTGAGAGATTCCTCTCTTCTCATTTAACCCTTACACTAAAGGCAAGATTTTTCTTAACAGATTACATGCTTCAGGATGTACAGATCTTGTACAATAATTGTCTCCCAGGACATACGAGGCGCCTGTAATGCCTAACGTCCAAGAACTTGATGTCACAAATGTAAGACACTACAGGGGGACGAGCAACTTATTTTTATTACTGATACAATTTTAGCTTTGAAAGCTGTTCTTCGCATATTCTTGAGTATCAACACACTGTGCCTGCCAAGCAGCAATCAACCACCTATTGCGTTTGCCAATATGTGCCTCTCATAGCTGCTTACAAGAGCATTTTTCAGACTCAGACAACCATCAACATCATGGTTTCAAAACACGTTGGATGAATTTTACCCAGTATGATCAAGAGCTTCTCGTAATACATACTCCCAAAACCATCCTACAAAGACAACCGATTTGGGAATGTTTCTAGAATCAGGCAGAACAGCAGTAAGGCAGCTGGCCTCAGGAGCCCCACGGGGCGGGAGATGCTGTCCCACACAGAAACCTGAGCTGGTTTGCCAGTCACTCCTCGCCCGTTACGGACAATGAAAATAATAAGTCACTTACCTTAAATAATTTCAGTTGCATGTTGTAAAGCTGTGATGACAAGGCTTGCTAACCCTTATTTCTCTTACTTCTGCCTTGGATTCAAGAGGTTTTCTGCCTGTCCCAGGATGACTATTGTCATCACCTCCCTTCCAGAGAGGACCATTTTGGGGACCCACCAACTGTATATTGCGAGAGAGGATGATCTGGGTTTTAAGAACAAGTACAAATGCTCATAAACTCCAGTGATCAATGATGTATTGATCAACAGCCCTCTGGAAAGAAAATATTAGAGGGAAATATCTAACCATGAATTTGTGTCATCCACATTTATATGTCACCCCAAATTATTCCAGGTAGGCTGCCTCTTAATTTCCAAGAGCGGAACGTAAACCACAGTTCAGAGTCTCTAACCAAAGCCCAGATGCTTACACAAATCTGTGGATAAAGCTGTTCATAGCACTATCATCTTGGCCTCCTACAGAGGTGCTCACCAAGGGTACAGCCTGCAGCACCAGCATCCTCCCAACAACAAACCCAGTCGACACAAGCAACCTCGCACCGGTATTGCAACACCTGCAGTGAGACCGTTCGCTGGCACTGCTAAGCAGGCCACGGTAAGCAGTACGGGGTGTCTTCACACCTCCTTATAAAAGTGCTGAAACAGCAAAACTGGAACAGTTCTCCATCTCCAGCCTTGTGCATCTGAACTTCTGGTGACCAAACTAATTTTAGCGCTCCTCAGAAGAGCGGGCAGCGGGTGTCTTGGCTTGTTTCCTTGCCACACACAAACATCAATATTAAGGAACCTAAAAGCAAGGTCTTCCTCTTTCTTGCCCTGTCCTCCTTAGGCGCTCATGCCTACGTGAGAGCAGGACTCCCACCATCACCCCCACTATGATCACGCAAGGCTAACGGCAGATACAGGATCACTGTAACAGACACAGATCATCATCTTTGTGTGGGCCTTCACAGCTACCATACCCTCGTATTTTCCTAGCCAGAGGAATAAGAAAGGAAAAACCTAGTAAGATTTATGTATAACATGACAGACACAAGCATACATGACGACAATAAGCTTTTCTTTTTCCTTCTATTAAATAAAAGCCTCTGCACTTTGTCTCAAGTGGGTGTCCAAATATTGGGTTACCTAAAATTTCTTGTGGTTTGTATATTGTGTATGATATATTTTGCCTTCAGCATTCTCTGAGCGACTCTCATTTTGCCATTGGGAAGCAGCAGCAGTTTATGATAAGAGGTCCCCGAAGTAGTTAACCTAGTTTAGGGAGCTAATGCTGCAATTGTAAAAGAGGTGGGAAAAAAGTGCTCAGAAGAGACATGATTTTCATTTTCTTTGGGTCAGATATTTTACTGGAAAAAAGGTTTTTTTTCACCTGTTTTCACCCCTTAAAAATGCAAAAGTCTCTGCATTATGGATACATGCAACAAAGCAAAAAAAAAAAAAAAAAAAGGCTTTTGAGACCTACTTGAGTTTGTGGTGATAAATGGGTCAGTCTGGGTTCAGAGTCAGGATCCATGCCCAGCCGTGACAGCTTCAGCATGTTTGGGGGAAAAAAAAAGAAAATACATATAATGCCCAAATAAAGGCCACTAAAAGCTCTCCTTATTTCCTATGAGAAAGTATGAGCCTACAGGGGTAGAAATAAATTAGGTAAAAATTAATAGCTTTTTTAATTCTAACTAGTAAGCATATCACCCAGAGCTAGACAAACTGCTCAAAAGAAAAAAAAGAAAAATACCCCAACGCCAACCCTATGATTTTTGTTTTTCAGTAGCTGGGAATACTAATGCAAGAGCTCAAGGCAAATACATTAATCCCCCCTGGCTACACAAAAATAAAATGTTATGTTCAGCACTGCTTTCTTCAATGCCATTTTAACAAGGGTTTTTTCCACCAGCTTCCTCTCAACAATAAAATTTAATTTCATTTAAATAACAAAATAATACCCTAAACAAAACCCATGAAGGTGGACGTTAATTAGAAAGCATTCAAGTCCTGGTTTTGAGATAGATTACATCTTTTCTACCATTTAAAATACAGATTTTATTTTTTCTTTGTGCTCAAAGTCACCAGTGACGTGCTTGGAGTTCAGCAATGCTGAAATGGGAGGGCCCACACACGACCACAATGCAGGCTTTTTCCCCTGGTGGTGTTGGAAAATAATCTGGCATATGCACAGGTACAGAAAACTATGGTCTACCAGTAGTGCAAATACAAGTTTGACAGCAAAGCAGAAAGGCTTTGTAATGTCATGCCAGCATGCACAAGAATCCATTTAATTGGCACTCTGATAAACTTGATTTAACTGAGAAATAATAGAAGAGTGTCCTTGAGAAAAGGGGCAGCAGGGTTAAGGAGTAAAGGTGTTTGAGTCCCTTCCTATTTAGAAACACCTGCAATGCTGACACTGCCCTTCCCAATATTGTTGGAGGATGCTAACATTTCCAGTACAGGCAATGATATTAATTTTAAATGCAAAGGCAATTAATATTAACACATTTTTTCCAAGCGTTTCTCAGTCACTAGAGTGAAGCAGAACCCAACAAGCAGGTCTAATCAGCTATCACTTTTCTGTTACCTGAGTTTAACTTGCGTGAAATTTCTCATGTAGATGAGAAAATAAAACACATTACAACAATCCTTCCCAACAGATTTCTAAAAACAAGACGAAGTTAAGGAAAACAAACCAACCAAGAAAGAACCCTCCAAAATACTTCCCATGCTTTCTTTCCGAAAAATAAGGTTGCAGAACTACAGCGTTTCTCCCTTTATTTGTGTGTAATTCAGCGCAGGAGATTTCCACAAGACATAAATCGGATTCATTTTTTTCAGAGGCTCAGAATGTAGATCAACTCTCTTGATCTTTTTAAACCTTGTACCATCTGCAAGCCTATCCAGACGTGCAAACTGGAACTAAAAACCTTCCCTGTGTCGTACTTCATTCATTCCCCATTCCACTGTGATTACAAACCAGCTCTAATTTACCAGAAAGAAGCGACTAGAAACACACAGCACACCGACGAACCTTGCATTAGTGGGGCTTTTAAGAACATATTCATGCTTTCAAAAGTGCGGAGAGAAACAGGGACAGACGAGACCTCTTGAGGGGAATCTGAAGACGGGCACTCTTCAAAAACCTTAATTTAATACAACATTTCCCGCAGATCAGTAAGCACAGGTGAAACATCTGACATCAAACAAGCAGGGGATGGGGAAAGTTACAGCGGCTGAACATGGTTTCAAACTTAAAGAAGCGGCACACTTGATAAGAGTGTTTTTCTTTCTTACTTTCTAAAGAAAAACTGCGAGTCTCTACTGATGTTGAGCATCCCCCGGGCAAGGGAGCAGGTGTGCGGCAGTGAGGAAACCACCCCGGTGAGATTGATAGAAAAATCTTCTGAGAGCCTCATGTGCTCCAGGTTCCTCTCGGCTGAAGAGAAACATCTCTGTGAGGCGGTAGACAGGATCTGGCTCCACAGGGCACCTGCTGACCCAATGGCACAACTAGAGCAGAATATCTACTTTCAAAAAAAATACCATTCAAAAAAAAGTTTTCACTGTCATCATTGCAAATAAGCTTGAAAATGTGAACTGGAAAGGGCTGAAGCCGTTACCTGCACCTGTGCCTGCAGAGAATTGATTTAAAAAAAAAAAATAAAAGAAGCCACACATATATTAAACACTTCACTAAAACAACAACACAGGAGCAACGTCTGTGGTGGGAGGCGAGGAAAAAAAGACACATGGGAATCAGATGTGATGCCAAGGGATGTGCTGGGCTCTCCTCCCTGGGGCTGGGATTCACTCCACCCCCAGCATCCCCTCAGCACCAGGAACGAATTAGTAGTGTTAAAAAAAGAAAAACAAAACAAAAACCCCATTACCAAAACAAAGGAGTTGGGTTTGTCTCGGAAAACGTGACTCTCAGAAATGCTACTGAAGATCCAAATCCCTTCCAAGCCTCCTAGGTGCATCTGGCTTGCCAAGTGGTAAAACCAACCCGGTCTCTGCCATCCTCACTTTCAGAAGGACCAAGCAGTGGTTTCTACTGTTCCTCCATGACAGATGTCTGCTTTTCAATCTGGATGAGTAGAGATGGTCACGGAGCCGCCCTCCCTAGTCACGTTCCCCTGTGCTGCGTTCCCCCATCTCCCCAAGCACTTGGGATGATCACCAACAAGTCCCTCCGTGGAAATTGGGTGGGCTTTTGGCTATCACTCGCTCCTTTGCTGATTCTCTGCTCTTGATGCTTCCTTGATACTAGACTCCTCAAAGCTTCTGCGGGTTCTTATGACCACGCATTGCACACCGGTCACGTTAAAGCAATAGATATTTCTTGCACGGTTGTGGCTGGTGTTTGCTATATCTTGAAATGACTAGTGAGGATTTAACATTTTAGGAGGAAGAGATTCATTTAGCTGGTTAGGCCAGCGTGGTTGTCACAACAGCGTGGATCAAATATAGCCCTTAGGTCAAAATATACAAGTACATTTATTCAGTAAATTATGTTTTCCTCTATGGGAGAAGTCTTGCTATTTATAAAGTACAATTGAGGCATATGTTCAACAATGCTTGTAACAAATATTTTTAAAGATGAAGGAAGAAAAACAAACCCAAAACTCACTGTCACCAAGTAAGCTGCCTCAGAAATGAAAAGTTTAAAAACATATCATTTTCCCAGCTGAAAAGCAAATCATAAAGAGAACCTGATGAAAAAAGCAAGGAGGCAGGAGAACACTGATTCTCACCCAGATTTTTCTTACCAAACCTTGAGACCTAGCAAATGCTTAGACGATTTCAAAACCTGACAACGATGGTATGCATAGGGAACAAATATTTTTGATTTAGTGCATTCCACTCCAAGTCCTCCTGATGTCAGGAGGACGTGACTTGAGAGAGGAGCATTTAAGTGTGAAGAGACCTTAGGTTTTGCAGGTTTGGGCAATCACAAGCGTTAGACTACAAACTGGTGTGATAGGTGCCAGAGCTCCAGAAACCAGGGCCTAATTGGTCTAGGCTGTGCCCTCAGCCTGGCAGGTATATTTGGTACATGATGATTTAAACTGAATTCCTCTTATTTTGCATCACAGGTCATGCTTAAGTCAGTTCCCTACCTGTGGGCTGTAATTCAGAAAACAAACACCGAGTCTGATGGTTGATGGAAAAACTGATATGCAGATAGTAAAAACAGCATTCCTTGTTTTCATTTTTTATTTGTACTGAATTAGTACCCAAAAGCTCCAGCTGTGATTGGGATCCAATTGCTACTGTCCTTGTGTGCATTATTCAGTGCTATTTCATTCTTGGCATGTATATGGAAAAATATTTAAGGAATGAGCTGCAGTAAGGAATCCTTGCTTTCTTGGAAAATTCTTAATAGAAAAAGTAATAGCAGTGAAAAATAGACTTAAAGTGTAAATAGAACAAACTCCTTCCGTAATGACCTGTCGTTTGTTTAGATTTTTTTATTTTTATTCTTTTGTTTTATTATTTTCAGAGAACATTTTAAGTAGTAAAAGCCAGAATCCCTTAAACTAGGAAGATCTTAAGCTGAAACGTATATTGATATTGCTTTGCTGAGCCCATTTTCTCTGTGAAAATGGACAGATAATGTCTTGAACTCTTCCCTTATCAAGAATTAGGTTTCTAGTTTTCGCTCCCAAAAGAAACTGGCACAACACAGCCTCAGTGTTGACATCAATTGGCCTGATACAGTGCTGCAGTAATTTAATCGCTTCAGTAAGAGAACCATAAAAAGCTTAGCCCTTTTGGCTTTTGCTTTGTTTGTTCTTCCTTTCTGTTTTACTATTAGCTAAGGATGTGCAGCAAGACTGGGAGAGAGGGGGGGGGGGGGGGGGGGGGAATCAAGCTTTTTCCTGGGAAGGTCCAGCCATTATATCATTAGCTGTAACATTTTCAGGGCAAAACCAGCCCAGGTTCTCTCTGAGCCCTCAGTGTTCTGCATGGCAAAAGCCATGATGGATCCAAAAGCCATAGGGTGAGCTGTAGCTGGCTGCATCATTTGATGCACACCCTTACTGCTTCTCATGTTCTTGGACTCGAGTGTGTCCCTGTCAATCACCAGCAAGAGCAGATTAGGAAGGGGTGCTGAGGAACAAGCAAAACCCATTGCTCAGGTTTAGTATGGGGAGCACCGTGTTATGACAGTCACAGGGCTGATCTTTACCACTAGTGGTATTATATAAACTCTCTTCGCTAGGACACAGGCATTAGATTTGGATAAAGGCCAGTTGGATAATTACATTGCACCTTATTAAAATTTTAGAGCGATGTCAATTGGAGGAGAGTCTTATTATTGAGCCTTCCATGATTAAAATCTGCTGCCTTTTCCCTACTGTTGGTGTTATTTAAAGGATGCGTACAATAATCCATGCATAATCAGGACCAGATTACAGATCCCATGAGAAGGAAGGGAGTACCAGTAGAGGGAGGATGTGGTTTTGCACATCCCTACAGGAGGCAGTCAGAGCACCGGCCCTTGCACCACTTGTGCATGAGGTGTAGCTGTCAAGTAACAACCAAGACTTTGCATGGCAAGGGGAACGGAATAGGCACAAGATTAAAGCCATCGCTACACCAACCCCCTACTGCATCTGGAAAGAAAATTAGGAGCAGCCATCACCAAGTACTCCCAGAGTCCTGGGTGTATCTGGGCTCTGGGGGCTCTACCACAGTACAGGATTTATGAACTGGGGGAAAAAAACATCCAGCTCAGCTCGTGAGACATCATAGCACAAAAGCCCTGTAGGGGATATTTGACTGCAACATCCACTTTCTTATTGCAGTTATCCTTCAACATTATGCCTGACTTTGTCTCCCAGCTTTCTTCCTCCTCCTGTTTCCAAACCAGAAGAGCTCCTTTGCAAACAGCGTAATTCCACTCTGCTCCCCAGGTACAGCATCATGTGAAGCTGCTTTCGCTGGCTTCCTCTCCTCTAGTAACCAAACATCCCGGTTAACAACTTGCTGTCACAAGGCTTGTGGGGTATGGCAGAGCTGCAGCGACAGCCAGCGTGACATTTATTTCTTGTGCTCCACTGCTGCAAGGGGCACTATGGAAAAGGAACTAGTTCATACAGGGACACATTGAGCTCAGAGTGGGAGGCAAGGGGTAGCCCCCTCATTACTGGCTGGGTAGATTACAGGACTGTGCAAAAGCTTCAGGTTTGTTTGAATACCACTGTATGCTATGGCACAGCCACAGAAAAGGTGGCCCTTAAATAAAAGTTTTTCCCTTTACATAAATATGCCTGCATACTGGATTCATTGTGTAGCAAGTAAAATCACTCCACCTCAATCACTCCCACCTGTTTTGGGGGAAATATAGTGACAAAGGATGAAGAAAAGGCTGAAGTACTCAATGCCTTCTTTGCCTCAGTCTTTAATAGTAAGACCAGTTGTTCTCCGGGTCCCCCGAGCTCAAACACAGGGAGGGGGAACAGAATGAAGCCCTCATAATCTAGGGGGAAATGGTTAGTGACCTGCTACACCACTTAGACACACACAGATCTATGGGGCCGGATGGCATCCACCCAAGGGTGCTGAATGAGCTGGCAGAAGAGCTCACCAAGCCACTTTCCATCATTTATCAGCAGTCCTGGCTAACCAGGGAAGTCTCAATTGACGGTAGGTTAGCAAATGTGATGCCCATCTACAAGAAGGGCCAGAAAGAGGATCCAGGGAACTACAGTCTGTCAGTCCGACCTCAGTGCCGGGGAGGGTTATGGAGCAGAGCATCGTGCCGTCACACAGAACGTACAGGACAACCAGATGATCAGGCCCAGTCAGCGTGGGTCTACGAAAGGCAAGTCTTGCTTGACTAACCTGATCTCCTTCTATGACAAGGTGACCCACTTTGTGGATGAAGGAAAGGCTGTGGATGTTGTCTACCTAGATTTTAGTAAAGCCTTTGACATAATTTCCCACAGCATTCTCCTGGAGAAACTGGCTGCTCATGGCTTGGATGGGCGTACACTTCACTGAGTAAAAAACTGGCTGGATGGCCGAGCACAAAGAGTGGTGGTGAATGGAGTTAAATCAAGTCGGTGGCTGGTCACAAGTGATGTTCCCCAGGGCTCATTACTGGGACCAGTTCTGTTTAATATCTTTATCAATAACCTGGAAAAGGGGATCAAGTGCACCCTCAGTCAGTTTGCAGATGACTCCAAGTTGGGAGGAAGGGTTGATCTGCTTGAGGGTAGGAAGGCTCTGCAGAGGGATCTGGACAGGCTGGATCAATGGGCCCAGACCAATTGTATGAGATTCAACAAGGCCAAGTGCCAGGTCCTGCACTTGGGTCACAACAACCCCATGGAACGCTACAGGCCTGGGGAAGAGTGGCTGGAAAGCTGCCTGGTGGAAAAGGACCTGGGGTTGTTGGTTGACAGCCGGCTGAATATGAGCCAGCTGTGTGCCCGGGTGGCCAAGAAGGCCAACAGCATCCTGGCTTGTATTAGAAATAGCGTGGCCAGCAGGAGCAGGGAGGTGATCGTCCCCCTGTACTCGGCACTCATGAGGCTGCACCTCGAGTCCTGTGTTCAGTTTTGGGGCCTTCACTTCAAAAAAGACATTGAGGTGCTGGGGCATGTTCAGAGGAGGGCAACGAAGCTGGTGAAGGGTCTGGAGAACAAGTGTTGTGAGGAGTGGCTGAGGGAACTGGGGCTGTTTAGTCTGGAGAAAAGGAGTCTGAGGGGAGACCTTATCACTTTACAACTACCTGAAGGGGGTTGTAGCGAGGTGGGGGTTGGTCTCTTCTGTCAGGTGGCTGGAGAGAGGATGAGAGGAAATGGCCTCAAGTTGCAGCAGAGGAGGTTTAGACTGGACATTTGGAAATATTTCTTTACTGAAAGGGTTGTCAAGCATTGGAACAGGCTGCCCAGGGAAGTGGTTGAGTCACCATCCCTGGAAGTATTTAAAAGATGTGTAGATGTGACAGTTAGGGACATGGTTTAGTGGTGGACTTGGCAGTACCAGGTTAACAGTTGGACTCCATGATCTTAAAGGTCCTTTCCAACCTAAATGATTCTACGATTCTAGTTACTTCATTTAAAACTTCATATGCAAAAGCAGTAACCACCATGAGGTGTTCAGAAAACACACCATATGTTTGCGTTTGTGGCAGTCACTGCAAAAAGACAACTCGTGTCTAAATGCTGGACCTTGCAGTATTGAAACAGCACTGAATTATGTACCAAATCCCACATGAATACTGGAAAAAGTAGCAAAACATTTTATACTCCTTTATATGAAATTGGAAGAAATGTTTTGTTCAGAAAATACAGTTGAGGATGGCTTCTTGGAAAGGTGAGCGGGAAAGCAAATCCTATTTCAGCCAGCAGTACTATTTATCTGAACCGAGGAAAAGTTAAATCAGGTTTTCCTACTGGAGCAGGAGGAGGATACCTAAGGATCAACAGGCAGGGGGTTAATCCTAATGGAACTGGTAGATAAATCTCCATGCATCAACAACAGGCTTCAAACTATCTTAATCGGTAAGTTTGCACTAGCCCTGCTGCAATGCTAACTACTATTAGCCATGGTAAGGTAGTTACATGTTTTCAGAGCAGATTATACCCCCATTTCTTGCACGATTTCTATTGGCACAGAAACACTGCAGTATTGAATGTGACCCACAATTGCTCCATGGTGAACTTGGCTACCACCTTCATAGAAATGGACATTTGTCTCTCGTGTCGCATGTCTTGTGTTGTTCTATTTTCTCCTAGTGATGAGCTGCTGTTTCATCTCCTCATATAATACATCGCAGGCATGGCTAGGGCCCTACTACACATGCCCTAGTCCACGTAAGGATCTTGATTACTGAAAAAAGGAAAAAAAAGAAAGAAAAAAAAAGGTCTATCTGCTGTCTTTCAGTTCAAGGCTCCAAAGCAGCATGGACTTTGAGGCCCAGCAGAAAACTATCTAGTGACCACTTCTGCATTCACAGGCAAACATCTCCATAAACCGAAGTTTACTTCAGTATTGGAGTTGGCATGCTTGTTATCACTGATTCCACAGAGACCAATATTAGCTCCTCTAGAAACCATATTTGGGACCAGGATTATACCTTATTCTATTTGTTTGTCCCTGAAGTATAGGGAAGCTCAAGCTTCCTAGAGCCAGACGGGTTTGTCAGTCCCCTTAAGCAAGAAAGAATCAGAAGTGTCACTGCTCTTTCGTATAAACATGAAACACGAGGGTGCTTGCATCTAATGGTGACCACAGAAATGGGTCTTCCCAGAGAGCCAAGCCACATCTACTTATCTTATTTAAGTAACTTGAGTCTGGAATGACACCTTAAAGTCCAGTGGTATAAAATTCCCACTAGTAACCATTTTAAAAGCCATTGAAACTGTTATGAAGGAAAACCTTTTTCAGTCTTCCAGTGCAAAAAGGTTGCTGCTATAACAAGCCGTCTGTACAGCTCAAACCAACATGGTTTTAGAGACTGTTGCTAAAGCTAAGCAAGACCGAGGCATATACCCCTGAAGGAGAGCGAGCTTTGGGAGTGACCTCAAAAGCAAAAGCTACCATCAACCTAACTTCACTGCAGGTGGGTGAATTCTGCACTTGCCCATCCAGAGCAATTCCAACACTCTTAGGTTTCCTCACTCTACAGCTAGTCAAAACGCCTCACTCCAAAGTTACAGAAATATTGACAGAGTCCACTGCAATTTTGTATGGCCAGCCTGAGCTGAATTGTCCTGTTAGCTGAATAGGAAAGAGACATGAGGGGTAGAAACGTAGCCTGACTATTGATGGTTGCACTGCTGATCTCTCACATGATCTCATACTAAGGTTTCATTTGTCCTATCTGAGTTCATTTTTTTGGAGCAGATACCTTTAGCATTACAGAGACATTTGTTACAGAAGAGGCCAGGGATATATTCTGTATGGATCTGAATGAGAAACACGGTGTCTTAAGTCACACATACAATGGTGCTGAACACCACAAAGATGCCCATAAAAGCAACCTTTCTTCATTATTTGAAATAAGCCAGGTGTAGTTCTCTTTTGAATGGGAAACACAGACTTAAAATGACAAGCCAGTTCTTGAGGATTTTCTGTTCATCAGTAGTGCAACAACATCAAAGGAATGGATAACAACTAATTTTGTTTGATTTACAACTTGATTATTTTTACACACACTTACCAAAGACACCTTTTAGTGATCAGTTCCTTGATGAGATTTCATTAGAGCTATTAAGTAATGTTTGCTGTTTGAGACCGTATCATCAGAGCCACCATGCCTATATGAAGGTCTTGAGGGACAGGGACAATACTGGATGCAAAAAGTAGTATAAGAGGTTTTTGACATCCATAAGTTTAAGTGTGCATGAGTATTAGCCTTGCTTTTCCATGTGTTTTCTTTTCTTAGGCAAGAAAATTGGAGTCTGCAGGTTTCAAGTGGATGAAAGCAAACACCCAGTGATAAGAAAGCGAAAACAGCAGAGATGCAAATTTTAATTGTGAACCCATTCCATCATCAAACACCATGGGACTCAAATCATAAGCACTTACAATGAGAATGGGTCAGCAAGACAATTTGGAGAGTGTCTATTCCCATGAGCTACAAAGAGGTTTTTTGTTTGCTTGTTTGTTTGTTTGAGAACCTCATTACAGGGAAACGTAAGTTGCAACTTCCCTACTGATTATTAGAGGAGAGCAACAAACGGCATATCTGTTCTCTGTTCAATGATCCATGCAACCAGGGCAATACCTACAGCAGGCAAACCCAGACTGTAAGAAGCTGAAATGTCCAGCACTGCAAACATTTTTAAATGAATGTAGTTAGGGCTGAATCAAGGTGATCTGTGAAGCCTGCTCAAGAATCCTCTCTCTCTTGGGAAACAGAAAAGTACATTCAAATAAATGAATGAATGTTTCCCTATCGTTATAACTGTAAATTTTAACATGTTAAGCTAGAGGGACTTGGGCTATACTGAGTTTATATAGACTGTAAAACATGAAAACGGTGCTCAATGCTCTTTATCACATTGCTGAAACTCAAAAGAATACGCAATTTCACATTTTCTCTTATTTCTACATGCAACACATTAAAAAGGCCACTTTTCACCATTGTTACCAAAAAAGGTGCATTATCTCTAGAAGCAAGAAGTAACTGATCATGGCACCACGTGTCTCTGGCACTAGGAACAAGTGCATGCTCTTGCTGCTGAAGCTTTTTTGCAGTAAATTTTCAGCCTGGCTGGAGGCTGCTCACCTGTTTTACATATGCAGAGGAAATTACACCCTGCAGCAGTCGTCCTCCACCATCTCAGCACTTGCAAGGTACAATATGAAGATTTGAGATTCATTAGGCTGTGGATGCAAATAAGGGCTCATGTAGAAAGATATCCAGGAGTGGTGGTAGCATGTAAAACTTGAGAGGGGGATCACAGGCGGTGCCACTTCTCAAGCACAGAGAAACTGTCTTTGGAAAGGGTAAATCTCATTTGTGCAGGAGACAGACTTCCTTGAGGGGCTTTACAAGGCTGTGAAGTACAACCCTGCAGCATCAACACTTTCCATTCTATCACAAGCTTCAACGCTTTCTGCAGACTTCCGAGAGAAAACCATATTTCAACCTGCCTCGATGAATTGGACATATGTATACCATACAGAAATCTAATAAAGCCCAGGCAAGCAGAAAAAAAAGAGGAGTGAGCGAAGCACCTATAATAGGTGTCAGTGACATCTCTCAACGCACTGCTGGAAGGCTCAGGCACCGCAGTAGTGGGCACTGTGTCAGAGTCAGAAGTCTGAGACAAGAGAAGACCCCGGTATTTCCCTGCTTTGGAAGAGATGAAAAATGTAGCAACACTCATCCGTATCTTTTCAGCCAGGGGAAGGGGAAAATGGAGATATCGCCATGGAAATCATTCTGCAACAACTTTCTTCTATTGTTTTCAACCTTTGCTGCTTCCAGGCAGGTAAGAAGGATGAAGACAGCACTGGCCTATTACAACCAGACTGTAAATGAAATAGTAAACTGTAATCCCATCTTTTTTCCACTTACAGAACTCCATATGGTTTTCTTCAATTAAAGATTTGAATTCTTTATGATTCACACTTGTTTGCTTCTCTTAAGCAGATTTGGCCCCTAAGCACTTACGGGCAAGTGTGCCTAAACGGCATTCATAAGGGTATGAACTGATGCAAACCGGGACTTTTTCTACTGGGTCATGGACAACGATTTATAGAACAACCTTAAGGGGCCTCTGAACAATTCAACAGCAATGTTTGCGAGGGACCTGCTGCAGCATACTAGTGTCACAGCATAGGGTACTCTTGATGTAGGAGCATGAAATTCATAAACATAATTTATCTTTTTTTTACTCCCTTTCATGCCATTTTATGATTCTAGCCAGAAAAAAACATAGAATAATAAACTGTTTTGCTTTGGAAACAAACTACCTGTTTAGATGATTCTATCTTACTAATTCTCTGCTTTTGCCATTCTACTGTAAGCTGCATAGGTACATGTGAAAAAACTTGCCTCGCTCTTAACATTGCTGTTTTGTTTGCTGCAAGGTATTCGTGGGAATAACAGAAATAATATAAAAGAGGCATGGGCATCAATGCACAGATCAGTTTCATTCTGCTACTACTTGTCTAATGCTCATTTGGTTTTATTCTTTGCTACTGCTGCTTATCTAGTTATCCCTCCTTACTGCTTTTAGCTGTACGCAGACATCTTTTACACCACCTAGATTACTTTCTTCTCAGACAGGCGAGTGGCTCTTACCTTCCGGAGAGTAGGTCCACCAGATTTTGGGTCCATCCTACCCCCAGAACTTTATAACCATTTTTCCTCCTCTTGTGCTAACAGCTGGCAGTGCTAGCACCAAGCCTGACACCACAAGGCACCAGAAGAGCAACCATAGTGCACCTGCACAACAGCCCACCATGGACATTTTCCCCAGCTATTCCCCAAATTGCAGGAACTGACACATAGCTGTACATGAAAAGCAACATGTAGGAGAGAATTACAGGTTCCTTTATCAGGTATTAGCTGTTGTTGGTGGGGTTTTTTTCAACATTTAAAAAGTAAAGATGCTTCTCTTTTTAGTACTATCTAGCATTGAATAACCTATATTATTGTTTTTTACGATACTCTTTGCTTGTCTCCACTGCATCATATTCAAGTGTGCATGCACACACACAAACATACTACTAAGATTTTATTGAGATACATGCTAGCTAAAATCATTACAACTGCCACTGCTTTGAGAGCTTCAGTTCTCTTTCCTTTCCTTGTCTTCTCATTTGCTTCCAGGCACCGTGTAACAAATGTCTCCAGATTCCATCTATTCCTCTGATGTTAAGCAAATGATTTACCTGTACACAAATTTGTCTTGTCCTCTGCTTTGTGGTACAAAAAGACCCCACCACGTTTTGTTTAGTAAATGCTCCAAAGTTCACCTTATGTTGGCAATTGGTTCCTTGGAAAGATCTGTCTCCGCAACAGGTAAAAAACCTTTCTAGCAACAGCACTGAAAAATTAAGAGACAACAAACCAGAACAAAGGGCTTGGAATCTGAAAGAAATCCCAAACCCAGAACTCCATGAAACGGTAAAACTCAAGCGAGCCCAAAGTAATGATGGAGCACAAAGAGTGAACCGGAAAAAATAGACAGACACTGGAAAACAACCATAATCCCTGCAATTTTCCAATGGTCCTGATTATTATAATATGCACCTCCATAGTATTATTTCACTAATGCATTATCACGTACAGCAGTTTTTTTCTTGTTTATTTTGGAACACAGCTGTTGTGTTAACTGAGCCCAACAGATAATGTGATCGTTGCTGCTTCTGAGACCCTAGCTACAGAACACAGTAGGGAAATGAAAGCTGGGATACTATAATTATTTTTTTTTATCCCTGCAAAGTGATTGCTATAAGCTGCAAAAACATAGGTCTTAGCTTTACAGCAGGACCATCCCGTAGGAGATAAGTGCAGAGTTTTCACCTTTTGTAAGGAACCATGAAACTGAGGTCAAGGGAACATGAATTTTCACGCTAAAAGCTTAAGTTCCTTCTGCACAGCTTTGTAGTTCTTAACATTTGGTTAATGATATAGCAAGGTGTACATCTTCAAGTCAGTAAAATCTAACTCTGGCCAAAAAAGTTCATTCAAAAATGCAGAATGCATCTGTATTTTCTTGGTTTGGGCCATTCAAGACCTTCGGAAGGCAGAGGGGACCAGCACCTCATTCTGTTGCCCCCCCTTTCCAACACTTCATACCCGATAAACAGGACTGGAAATACACTGCCAGAGATCTGTGTTCCCTCACCTGTAGTCACGGAGCAGTCACCTGGGCTGCTGTTGTTCCTGCAACAGCAACCAAATCTGCTGAGAGCAGCTGCCTTCAGACTACAGCACATTTCTGCTTCCCATAAAGCAAATCTGTGCCACTGATACTTGGAGAGATGGACTCTTAGGATGCACCGATACCCAAGCAACCAAGAGATTACGCCCTTCGGGACTTCACTCCTGCCCAGGTAACCTAGCACACCTTACATCTTCCCACTGCGGGATCTTCTTTCAATATTACTTGGGAATACAATCAGAAGACAGGTCAGACGATGCCAGTAGGCAGTCACTTGCAGACATCCCAACACACAAGTGAGCGCAGAGTGAGTGATAGAAAGAAACAATAATCAAGACAGCTGACCTCAGACATACTGGGGAAGGCATCCGAAATATGAGCAAAGCTCTTTTAGAGATGACAGGTTGGGGTGACAGTCTGGATTGTAGCTTCTTATCCGTAAGGCAGAAACAGAGAACAAGATATGAAAGGGTAGCGAAACAAGGCCAAGAAAACAGAGCTTAGACACGAGGAAGAAAGCCGCAGTACTCAAGAGAACTGCAAAGGAAAATGGACGGTGAAAGGGACAGAAAAGCAGAAAGTTCAAATCTAGATGGACCTTGTCCAGGTGTGTAGGGTTTTGCTACTTTCTGCCTCCCGCAGTAAGTCTGAAATTGCAAAGTATTCTGCAGCCAAGATACAAACCAATCCGTAAGGGATTTCCCTATAGGCTTTAATGGCAGCACGCTATCCCTAGTGAGTAGGGCTGAACATTCAAAATCAACCTCATTTTGATGCCTTTCTTCAAACAATGACTGATGGGATTTTACTATTTGTGCTCTATCAGTATTTTCCTGGGCCAAGGGCGGAGCATATCACCTGTTATATGCTTCCTGAATTAACACTTGTAATTACAGATCATAATAGTAATAATAATCATCGTCTTAATCTTGAAGCCATTTGTCTATATAATTAGCCTCAATCTTTAACTTCTTTCAGTCACTGTTGGCAATAATGGCTGAACCCAAAGCACAGAGAGGGCAGGAATCACTCCATCAAGTTCTTTATGCTTTGGCTCCAGTACAAGCTACGGGAAATGCTATTAATAAACATCTTAACCTGTAGACAGTTGTCATGCAGAAGAACTGGTTACGCTGCTGAAACTGCACAGGTGACAATATATAGGAAGAAAGAATAGGTTATAACTGTTGCACATGTTTGCGAAAAAAATGACATGCTTTCAACAAGTATGAATACCTCAATCTATAGCCTGGCTTCTGAGTTTTTGCAAGATCATTCACTGTTGGTTTTACAAACAGAAAACAATTGTTATGGGGTAGGAATCAGACAGAACATATTACAAGGCTGAAAATAGCTTTGCACTTAGATATTTTCCATGGATGATAAAGAGAGGCAATATAATGTGACTGACATGTCTGTGACCTTCTAAAGGCTTGCAAGTAGCTTTTAAGATCAAGGGAACATTCTTCTCTGTGCGATATCATAGAAATAACTTTATTTTGACAACTAGCTCTCCATTAATGAGAATTAAAAGAAAGAAAAACTACGTAGATGGGGGGGAAGGGGGGGGGGGGGGGCAGCAGAATTCAGCGATTTAACTGCTAGATCTCATTGAAACTTTTGCACACGTGATCTATCACTGCTTTTTATACAACAGATTTTTATTTTTTTCTTAAATGGCTCAAATGATCAGAAAAAAAAAGGAAAGATTACACAAGATATTACATGTTGCCAAAATGCCTCAGATTCTGGTTGGAGCTTTAAATTTCGATATTTCGCCTGCCCCCCCCCCCCGCCACCCCCAATAGAGGATTCAATGAAAATTAAGGTGCTTAACACGATAATGAGATAGAGTGGTAGCAAGGGAGAAGAGAGCATATGTTCATTTATTTATAACAATATTGCAAAGTGTTCAACATATTTAAATCAGTGAGACACACATTCACCATATAATTTAATTAGCACTCATGGTAGATACCATAAATGTTTCTAATGCACATTTTCTATTACATGCAATTATAAATAGTGTGCTTATTTATACCAGCCAACTGACCAGAAGATGGCCCCATAGTGAATACAATGCAACTTGAAATTCACTCAGGGAATAGGCTGATGTCAAAAAGTGCAAGCTCTATTTATCAATCCTGAAAAGTACATTAGATAGGTCTCTCTGAAGGGGTAAAGTATTTGTCATTGTAGCGCTCCTAATTATTTTTAAATTTATAATGAAATAGATTGAGCAGGTACATAGATAATCACCAATCTACCTGATTTCCTTAAACTTTAAACCCAGAATAACTCACACTAGTGAAAAGCCAATCTTATTCCCATGCTGTGTTGTTCAAAATTTGGTTTTCCTCAGGAAAAGAAAATTCAGGTTTAGGGGCTGACCCAGTGACCACTGATGAAACCCATGAAAAAAATCCTGATAACTCCACTGGATTTTGCTTCATGCTCTCCTTTGGGGTGTCCTGAGGACAGCAGTCACAAACATGTGCCTTCATTTCCACTACAGTTGACTGGAAAGAGTCAAAAACCATTTCACAGCATTTATGAATGTGGTTCTTCCTTTACAACTACTATCTTGGGAAACAGACTGTACATCTGCTATCACCAGTGAAAATAAATAGATGCTCTTTCCTAGCTGGAATGGCACATGCCACTGTTCTTCAAGCTTTGTGCATGGGCTTTCTTGTGTGTCAATCATTAGCACTGCCCAGAAAACAATAGTGCTACGTTAATGTGCTGCTATCTGGAAATATGAGACAATCTATGAAATGCAGTAGCTTTATGCTTCAAGTAGGTGAAAGTGCTGACTACAACAGCAGTCTTTGTTTTCAAAAAGCAGATGACTTAAAGAAAAAATTGAGCAAAACAATTTAATTTGTCTGGAATCAATTAAAAAGCACTCTTTACATCACAACTCCGTAAAGCCCTTTCATACTCTTCGTAATATCACTTAAAATTAAATTACCATGCAAGGATATACTGTGGCTTATTCCAAATATTAATAATGTACATCACCATACCACTTTATAGATCCAGACAGAGCAGGGAGGAGGAAAGGGTTACTCTGGAGAATTTTGAAAGGAACAAGATGACTTCTTGCAATTGATGAAAGCCAATGGAAAGATGAATTTACTTCTATCATATCATTTCTGTTTTACACAGGTGTTTTGCACAGATTGAATGGGTACAAGTGTCCTTGGGAAGCCATAAGCCATGACAGGTAAGTTAAGACAGTCAAGCTTGCGCCAGAGACACAGACAGGCATGATGGCAATAGAGAGAATGTAGTTTTGGGAGACACTGGTGGATAGCAATATAATTTGGAATCAGTCAAGTCAGAGTAGAGGGAGATATTGTTTTGATAGAGGACCAATTTCTTTTTGGATGCTGACAGTCAATATAAGGTTCACTTTACATTAACACGTTACTCTTGATTATATTCTAGGATGGTTTTTTAAAAAGAGTTACTTTAAGATGATAATCATGATTTGTCCTTCTCACACACACATCTTGACCAAGCTACATAAGATCGGAAGATCTGAACAGCTCATTTCATCAACACTGGGAAAAGGCAAGGGAATATTTTAGCTAACTTTAGGATAAAGAGCACTAAAACCACCACAAGCTGTTTACTCCTCAGTTCCATACACTCCACAGGGTAGCTGTGTACCTCCATTGAATACACTGGCCATTTGACAATTAGAAACAAAGGTTTTCTCAAAGGCTTTTATACTAACTCCATCCCCAACTTTTAAATATTGAAGCAGAGGTAATTAATATTAATAGAATGTAGAGTTTCTACAATTAAGATATACGCTAGACATGGAATAACATAATGTTTATTCAAACAAGAAAGAACAGTGCATCAATAATTATGACCTGAACCATTAATTGTAATTCAAAAATCAGATAATGGTAAATTTGCTGTACTCACTGCTGAGCACAAGGAACACCCTGCTGTCTAGACACAAATTCTTCCTGAAGGAGGACTGTGATTCACCCCAGAGCTTTTGATCAACACATCCAAAGTGTAAACAAATCTTTCCTGAAATAGAAAATTCTTATCACTTGTCACAACATAATTGCAGCTGTTCACATTTCAGATGACAACAGTACCTGCCTCAAAATTTCCTAAGTCCAGATCCCACATTGCTGTATTCTACAGCTGGTATGGCAGAGTCTAGCCACTGGCACTGCAATTACCCAAAACACTCCGTTGCCACCAAATAGCTCAGACCTAATTGCCACAGCTGCCCTGACACTGTCACAGCAGAGAAAACCATCATTTTTTCTCCACGGGTCACCACGGAAGGATGACCTTAAAAAAGCAGATGAGGAGAGGCAATACCCACAGCAGACCTTTTGCGTGCAGGGTGTGGTAGGTTGGACCTGAGTAATTCTGAAAGGAAAAACCAAATTACTACTGAGTTACCTGCTCCACTCCATACTTATATGGCTTTCCTGGGTGAAAGGCTGAAGAGTAGAGTATGAGGAAACAACCATATTCTCATGCAGAAGGTTACAATCATCTTGAAGGAATATAATCTGAAATCCAACACATGTATTGTGGGGAATGGAAGTACTTTTGCATAGTTACTGTGGGCTTCAGCAGTCAAAAGTTCCCCATAGCCACTTGCTGCCATTCTGGATACCAGACCTTCTGCAGGAATAGACCATTGCTAGAAACTTCCTAATTTATTCGGAGTGAGAGGTCAGATTACAATTCCCCTTTGAAATGAATTTTAGAAGCAGCAGCCTTAAATAGTTAGCAGGCAGAAACTCTTCATTTTTTTTTAAATGAAGAATCGTTCATAAGTCCCCATTATGTTATGCCATATTTAGAAGGTAAGGAATACGCTAGCACAAGAGGACTAAAAGAATCATATAGGTAAAATTACAGATTTTCAGTTTGCCAGACTACTGGATTAAAATAATTTTGCTGTAGTTGACTTTGAATTTGGTTTTTTGCCCCTCCCACACCCCTAACTCAAGAGAGGAAGCCTGGCTTCCATAAATTTAACTGATAATACTCCAAACCATTTTCCCTGATACTAAAGAAAAATCGCATATCTTCAGAAGCTTGAAAGGGAGTTTTGAAGAAGGATGAAGACACAGAATGAAAAGACATTTGAAAGATGAAATTACCATTTAAACATGTCAAAAAGTGAATATATGTAAAGTGAGTTTCTCAATTTCTTTATGAAGCAGTCAATAAGATCAGCTTCATGTTTTCCTCCTTTGATTCTTTGAAATATGGATTTTTTTCCCCCTGTGATACAAGTGTTAATTTTAGAGTTCATTTAAAATTCATAAACCTGAAAATGGTAGTATTTTTGGTTTGTATACTCACATGAAGAATAAAGTATTTCTTGAGCAGTTCAGACAGTCACAGACTTTATTCACAAGATGCAGCTAATGTTTTTATTCATTCATTCACATATCAATACTTGTAGACACCACACTTATTCTACCACCTGCCACACCTATAGTCATCACTCAGCTTTTGGAGGTTATGTTTTCCTCCAAATACTAGGTGGCAATGATGGTTTTGTGCCATTTATTAGCATCTCTTGAAACATATTTACTCTCACATATTTGTTCTTCAAATGAAGACATTTGAACGGGTTTTAAACAGAGATTAGGCTTATATATAATGAACGAGACCCAGTCAATACTAAGATCTGCAATGTGGATAAATATTCACAGCTTGACCTCACCAGACTGTTATCCTACATTTGATTACTGCAATCTCCCACCTCCTCTGAAGCACATGAGATTAACTACAACTAGCGATCCAGCCTGCATACCCAGTTGCAATGCAGTCAGTTTGGTCGAGGAGCCTGAAATTCAATAAATACTCCGCACTACCTTGGGCAGACAGTGCCTAAGCTGTGGAGTAAGGGAGCCCTGTGAGACCCTCTATGGTCCTGGTCTTCTAACGAACACTCTGGTAGCATCCTGACTCCGGCCTGTAACAAGACCTTGGTGCACAACCTGTTCCTGCAGGGCGTGGGTTCTTCCAGACAGAAACTAATTTGGGGACAGAAAGACTGTGAATGCAATATGCCCTGCTCTTTACCCAAATTTAACTAGCCTCAGAGTGGGCAAAGCCATAGGGCACAGCTACACTTGGATGTGGATTTGAAGTGATGAGCTTATTGCCAAAAGAGCTGCAACACCGGGCAGGGGTTTCAAAAGCTCTAGGTTAGAAAAACAGATCGTGCTGAAATTTTCTTCAGGAATTTCTTATAGATATTAAAAAAACCAAACCACCAAATAAACAAAAACCTTTGAATCTGCTTCCTCTGTGACTTGTGGCCATCTAGCCACACTATTAGAGAGCAGCGTTTGGTCTAGCACGTGGTGTTATTCAGCAGCCAAGCACTGATCACAGCCTGTCCTTGGGCATCCAAGACATCTCTTGATACCGGCCTCATTTTCAAGTACTAGGAGAGTCTCAAGTTTTACCCAGATAAGTCTGGACAGAAATACAATCTCTCACCACCACGCTCTCCAGCCTTACAAGTTGGGTAGATGTATGGACAGGTCAGGAGTAGGCCTTGTGTAAACTGTCTTGGTTTGGCAAAATCTCCCCCTCTCAAGAGTCAGCTGAATCAAGTCAGTATGGCATTCAGGGGGCTGCTGCAACTCTCACCTTGCTGGCTCCACAAGCAACCTCGAGGACCTCTGGACTATTTAGTATCCATTTCTTCCCATTATATGCACCCCGGTCTTTGACATGCGCCTGGTAATGGTGAAAATATGTAACACCAACAGATGACTAGCTGAAGAAGACAGACAGGCCTTCAGCATCAAAAGCAGCTCCACCCCCAGAGACAAAAACCTGCTTCATTCCTGCCTCATTTATAGAGGTCGGAGGACTTCCCTTCCTTCGTTCCCTCAACCCCTTTATGAAATTACAACTCAGTAGTATTTTCTTCCACAAAAGCAATGGAGAGTTTCCCTGTGAGACATCAGCATAGCTTTCTTTAAGACCTTCACTTTTCAAAGTAATGCTTATGCGAGCATTCACTAAAACTGCAGAAATCAGAATGGAGTTACTGATAAAGTTTCAAAAGAGGTCACTCAACCATACCTAAGTAACTTTTTTAATTAAGTATTGAACAGTGGGTAGATTACAAGAAGATGGCAGAGCAGATAGAGGATAGCATTAGAGACGCAAAGAGAAACTTTGAAAATAGAAGTTGAAAGCCATGCTAAATACAACACTTTTTTTCAATACTACGAATTAAGAGATCAGGGAAGGGGAAAATGAGAACATTACAGGCCAGAATGATAAACTGAATCACTGAGGATGGCAAAACGCCTGAACTATTACATTATTGCATTCTCAATACATTTGCGAAAAGGGAATGATAAAAGTTGGTCTTTGACCTAGCAGCAGATGTATAGTTACATAAGGCTACAAATAGCAAGATGGGAGTTTATTGTGAAAAACTCACAATTAAATGTGTGCCAGAAACCTAACATGTGCTACCTACCTCTGATCAGAGGCAGCAATAAAGTTCTTGTGTTTTGTGCATTATTACTCTTTATTAAGCCGTATTTCTGTTAGGCTCTGATGTAAGGAGACACATACATTGTGCTATGTCAGGTCATGTCAACTCCCATCAAGTCATATGATGTAATACAGCCTGATGTAACCTGACATGGTGCATATTAGTGCCAATGGAAAAAGCCTAAATGCCAAGCCATTTTCAATAAATACACTCCATGTGCTGGTGCACAGCAAGACCCAGATGGGGCTTTACCCTGCCGCTCTGCAAAAATACGAGTCATAGAAAGCTGTGGAGTTTCAGAGAGACGGACAAAAATTTTCATAAAACACGTTCTGCAGAAGCAGACATCTATTGGCGTTCATGTCCCGAGCTATTAAGCATGATGTAGAGACCCTATGAATCACGAAAACTTATCTTGGATGACTTGGTTTCCAACATTGTTAAAATAATCCCATACAGCTCTGCAATAAGTGTGGTAATGGAAACAGCCAATCAGCTGTATTTAAGATCAAGATGAACTTTCTCTTCTCCCCCATCCCTGCTTCTGTTACTCATTGCTGTTCCTCCATTAGCGTCGAGGGTTGGCTTGGGTACATCCTAGTGACAATCCACAAAGCTATAGATTGTGTTTGAATATGACCTTTCAACTTCATCTGCCCTTGTGCAGCCTACCCAAAATCTAGCCTGAGGAACTGAAGAGATGAAGAGATTCAGAGATTCTCTTTCTGCATTTACATTTCTGAAAGGTGCCTTCTTATTTTTACAGGACAGCATCAGGTTCAGACGGAAAGAAGAGTACCAAGAAGTGAAAAGTATGCCAAGGAGGAAGATAGCTCAACAACATATTAACCCGAAAAGCATCTGGGTTCACTTGCTCAGTCAGTGCATGTACAGGCAAATTATAGTAACATTGATGTTCTTTCCATCGTACAAAAAACTCCAACACATGCAATGGAACTGTTAATTCTTGGAAAATACTTCCCTCATTTGAACAGCTTGATAAAGGCCTTGGCTATGTCTCGTTGCTTTCAGTCATGTCCTTGGTGTCTTATGGAGACATAGAGCTGTACAGGGACAGGTGAGAAGTGCTCCATCGTGCCTGTCCTCGTCTCAACCACTGCCTCCTTTGGGAAACAGAGTGGCAATTAGGAACCTGACAGACAGCACATTTGTAACAGCAAAGGTAATTCTCTGAAGGGTAGTACAGGCCCTCTGTAATTCAAAGAGACTCACCCCACCTCGTTTTTTGCCTGCCTACACAAGGCATAACTCTTATGGAGTTTACCTACTCAGTATTTCTACACAAGAACTCTTTGCCATTTAGGTGTTTACATTGACTTAGAGGTGCAGTGAAGAAACAAAGAGATCAAAGCTCATCAAACTGATCGTTTGCATAACATTGTGGGATTGGCATATGCATCACTTAGACAATCACAGACAGGTGGAAAGCCTTGGCAGGTTCAAGACTTCAGTCCTTTCAAAGACTGTTAGCACCTTTTCAAAGAGTAAAGGATAACTAAAATACACTGCACAGGGCCTTTCTTCTCATCCATATTAAAAGATGCCCCACAGGTCTTCACCACTTGGTTATTTTTGATAGAACATTCAAAGAGGAGAATAATACTTTTGTCCTCAACTTTACCATAAATGGAATTCAACTACTTCAATAATGTTTTAAATATTTAAATATCATTGCCAAGGAAATTTTTTTGGAGGATAAGCATCTGCTCCTTACAGCAAGTTGCTCACTGCTTAAGCAAACACCTTTCCCAACCACTTTTCAAGAACCAGTTGGAAAGGGCCAAAGGTGAATTTTGGCATCAACAATGATTTATTCGCGCAAAACAGTTTAAATGCAAGCAATATATTCCTGTCACCCAGACAGCTGACAAAATGTCAGTTACCTTTATCAATTGTTTCAGTACCTGCTGTCAGCTGCCATCAATCTTTGGAATAAACACTATAAATAAAACTGCATAGGCAAATGGCTGCCAAATAAACCACAGGTTAAGCACGTTTCACCTATTATGCAATTTGGTGCCAATGGTTATTTTGATCAGAAGCCTAAATTCAAAGTGAATACAGAACTTCAGCCAGAGAAAAGGCAAGGCACATCATAATAAATATACACAGGTGCTTTTCTTAATACACCCAGCAGGAAAGCATCCTTTGGCCACCTTGGTCTCACCATCCAGCAGTCTGTCCACAGCAACATGCTCCTAAAACCTGCCCTGTGCCCACGCACCAGAGCAAAACCTCACTCTTACCTTGGGCAGAACAGAAAAAGGAGAAGTGACCGTGAGTTAGAAACACGGAGGGTGGCACAGCCAAAGGCGACAGGGGAGCTCGGCTGGGTCTGCCGGACCACAAAGGTCAGATGTGACTGGGGAAGCCACCAAGATCCAGGCACTGCCCAGCTGATGCCCTCACCCCAATTGCAGACCCCCAAAGCAGACATCCCAGCTGCTTGGACCTCCACCTCAGACCTCCCACCACACTGAGAAGACCTGCTCCAAGCTCTCCTCTCCGAGCCAAGGGGGGGGACACCACCCCTCAAAGGCGCAGGGGCCACTTCCCACTTGCCCAGCCAGCTTCAGTTGTGCATTGGAGGGACAAGGGAGAACAGCTCTCCATGTGTGGCTGAAGGTCAAGATGTGAATGAATGGTGAGGAGAAGAAAAAAAAAATTAGAAAAGGCACCTTTATAAAGTTTCTTGGTTTTTAAACATCTAGGAAAGGTGATGCGAGAAGAAGGTGAGGCCATTGCTCTCAAGAACTTAAGCAATGAGATGAAGATGAGACTACAGTGCAATGAGATACATCCAATAGAAGCATTTGATAACTATACAATCATATACATCAACAGCCATCAGGTGCTCATTTCCTAATTCTTTTTAGAGAAGTCACAGAAAAAAAATATCCACCTGTTACCTTCCTGCCTCATCTGCCATCTTTCCACTATCATGTAGTCAGCACAAGGAGCCACAAAAAATAAATGGTGGGGTAGCACCCCCTTTCCAAAACAAGGTGAATGTTATAATGACTAAGGTACAGAGGTAGATTGCAAACCCGTCTGCAGAAAGCAAATACTGGGTGCAGATTGCTGCTTTTTTCCTCATTTTAAGCCCCATGAGTATTTTGTTTCCACCTTGCAAGATAATATCTAGTTATTGGCTGAGGTGCCAATTGTCTTTTAAATCTTTACAGATGTCATTGCACAGCTCCCAACCTAAATAATAAAAATATCCTGCAGAGTATGACAAGGATCTATTGTTATTGAGGGGATTGATGTAGCAGTGCAGAAACCCTACGATAAAACAGTCTTAATACCCAACTTAATATTATAAGGATTACCAAACCATAGTGATATCAGAGGCTTCACCCCACTCTTCATCTTTTCAGGCTGTGGCTGTAACACTTTGGGAGCTGTTTAAATGTCAATAGCTCCAGATTTCAAAAAGTGGCACTGCACAATTGTCCAGCTGCAGCCAGAGGCTGCAAGAAGCAAAAGGAACAATATTTTTCCATGGGATGAATAGTTCTCGGATGTTAGGAAGGTTGAATAATACTCAGCGCTCGCATCTTAACCCCAGAAGTGTTAAGTACATTATGGTCCCTGAGTGTCTCAGAAGAGAGGTCGACTAAACACTCTTGAAGGTGACTGCACCCTACGGGCAGGAGGGGGAGAGGCTGAAGGCTAGTCACTGAATAAGCTGTTGTTTCTTGTGAATATGGGTGAAATCAAGACCAAGAGCGAGTGTGACAAATCAGGAAGCAGTGTCCATTTAAACTGGTCTGGAAATGTTTTCCAATGTCCAGATCTGGGTGTATTGCATAATCTTTCCATATACCAGGTGGGAAAGTGACCACCAAGTGCAGGAGATGACTGCGTTCCAGTAAGTCCCTAAACAACAGGGACAGCCTGACTGCACCTTGCACTGGGGAGCAGACCTGCCTTTTGGTTCGGTCACAGCCAAAGAACAGCAATTCTTCTGAGTCCTGCGGCTCTACTCAAGGACGAGATGAAGAAGAATGTTGTGGAATCGTGAAGGACACCGATAACGAAAGGGCAGTGTGACAATAAAAATGTGTGGCATGGCTCCATCATACAATGGTAATTGCATTTCAAGCTAGGAGGAGGATCAGCACAGCACCGGGTTCTGTTCAGAGTTGGAGAGATGTGGAAGATAGCCCCTGCAGAGCCAGGGAGCCTTCCAGAAGCACAGATTATCCAGCAGACGTCTAAGCTCAAACATGTCCTGGAAAGGATGCAGTCCCTAGAGGGGTTACAACTGCTCTCAGGTATTACACCGCCTGGGTTCTCTGGATGTAACCAATCTGGTCCTTTCGGCAGTTTCCAACCCTCCATGAAACCCAGCATCTACTCCAAAGACTGAAATATTCAAACATGATTCACAGAGGGAATCCACAGAGGAAAATTCCACTTTTATGGCAAGCCCGCTTCCATCCTGTGCTTGGCGCAGCTGATGGGACTAAGCCAGGAGGGCTTGGAAAGGACGCGGTGCCACAGAAACACTTACCCACGAGTCCTTAGCTCACACAGGCACACTTCTGGTGCCTCTACCTGACTGTCATAGGCAGAGACATCCATTAGGCAGAACCGGTGCCGTGTTGCCCTTGCTGGAGCTCTGTTTGGCTTACTTTCACAGCAACGTTTTGGCAGGATTCCTTTGGCCCGTCTAAGTGCAGATTTGGAGAGGAGACACTTACAACGGGTGTCTGATGGTCCAGGAAAAAGCCAAATTAGCTTTTCCATGGATAAGTTCGCCAATTATTATTACTAGTTCTATCTATTGCCTGTAAAAACCAGAGCGAAACCCCGGTCCCATGGAAACCAATGGCAAAACTCTTACTGATGTGATCATGGCCAAGGTTTCCCCTCTGGTTTTGCAGATGTTTTGTACTCCAAACTTGCCAAATTCATTCCCTTAGACTTTTGCAACATTACCTACATAATAGAGTGGGACTTGCCGTATTGCATTTGACAGAGATTTCCCCCAGTGTCCCGATCATGAATCATCATTTAGTATCCTAGTATCCATTTGCTAATAGCAAATGAAGTTGCCTGACATGGATTGCATATTACACCACATTATTCACGTCAGGTCAAAATTTGCTGGGGGAATTGCTAATTGGAAGCACAGCCGCTGTTTGTTTTTTCCTCTAGGCAGACTGGCAGGCAACATAAAAATGAAGAGGGGACCATCCCACCTATCCATACCTGGTATAACCCTTCTTACTTTTAAAAAACTTCTCCTGCTTGCTGGCTTCTTGCGTTCCCTGCTACAGTAGCTTGCCATCATACAGTCCAAAAGCAACTTGTTTCTGTGTTTTGGGAGCAATGAATGATGAAAGCATTTGGCAACAAGGGTGCCGTAGCCTCTCATGAGTCCTACAAGAAAGGCAATCGGCCAAGTCCAGAGCTCCAAGCCAGAGAGGAACCCAGGTGTTACGCACATCTGGCACCTGCAGCTGCCAGAACAGCAGGAGGGAGAACAGGGGCTTCCAGATGTGCACTCAAAGCCAATAGTAATTATTTTCTTAAGTGTGTAAAACCAGACTTCTCCCTTTAGAAAAGGATCACAGTTCAGATACCATCAAGCTGGGTGTGCAATCTGTCTCTTGTCCGAAGATCGACGGGTGTACCACATGAGCACTTCCTTTTCATGACTGTATGAATTACCAGTGAGAGCCAGGAATACCCCAGAAAGTAAAATGAAGCTTCTGATACCAAACATTATTCAAACCTCATGCTCAACCTCCATCAGGACCATGAAAGTGAACTCTTTCCAGTTACATACAATGTGTTTATATGTGGAATGCCACAGAGAATTAAAATAGTTTATCTATGCGTGCTGCCTGGAAGGTATATAATTCCTTCACCTGCTTTTAACAGAAGGGGATAACTACTAGTTTTGCATTGACAAATATTTTTTATGATTGGAGTTTTCATTATTAAAAGCAAAGTGGTTAAGAAATAATCTTTGCAATTTTTTTTATTTTTTTTGGCCATAATACAGTCTCTCTCCCCATGCTGGTAATTGAATTCCATAAAATTAAGGACTTAATCCAATAACTAAACAAATCCTTGTATATTTAACGGACAAGCTATACTCTTCACTTATTAGATGTACAATTAAAAATATATAAAATTTTAATTCTTATTACATTTAATTGGTAAGGTCAATGACAATTATAGTATAGGAGCATTTTTATTCCAATTTAAAGTTTTATCTCCTACATTAGTTTTCATTAAGGTGTTAAATGAAAAGAAATAATTATTAAAGAATAAAAGAAATTGTCAGCAAACCAAGCAGGCAGTGTCCGTTAGTATTGTTAAATGAGCTTCAGGGAAATTGTTCCCATGGACTCAGCTGTTGTAGCAATTATCAGGGGATGGGGAAAAAGGGGTCTGGAAAATTCCACGCAACACTTAATATATATCTGTTGGACCAAATATCTGATTTAATATGAAAGCCAAAAAAATAACATTAACAACAAGACAAAACCTATTCTCACCTTCCAGACAGCATAATTGGTGATCTTAAAGGAAAGGGAAAATATGTACCTGACATGGAGAAGGTTATAGAATATGACAGCTTTAATCTGTTATTTTATTTCTTCTAGAAATGTTTCATTTACACTTGTAAATAAAAATCTTAATGGTTTTGCTCAGAGACTAGGGCCAGAGGAAAGTTAACATGCAGCAGTAGAGTCTTCGACCATGCCCAAGACAGAAACAAGGCAATAACAACTTGAAATCGTTCCAGCCAGACACGATACTACATTCCAAGATCAAGAAACTGTGTGCACATCATTAAATATGCATATTAGTTAGTTAAATGAAGGTTGGGAATAAGACCTAGAGCTAGACAGGACCTGTGGAGCCAGGGCTCAGGCAGATGTCACTGCATTGATTATACTTTGGCAATATGTCAAGCTCTATTAAAAATTAAATTAAATTAAAGAAAGCTCAACATGTTGCCCCAGTATAATCGCCACGGTGACACCTGTCCAAACGTGCGTGTGCCTGAAGCCACAGTGCCCAAAGTGCTCCTGGTATGTCGCTGGGGACGGGGTGTTAATTCTAATACGAATTACGCTGGCGGGCAGGTAGGGCGTATGCGACAGACTGTGTGCAGCAGGCAGAGAAGAGCATATCCGATCTGAATTTCCAGCCCTCACGGTTAACCACTTCTCTGCTCAGCTAAATACTGGGAGCTGCTCTCCAGCCATAAGCAACCACAAGCTACCTGAAAGACCTAACCTGCCTCTTCCTCTCTTCCACCCTAGAATTACCCAAATTACTGAATTCTAAGCATGGTACAGGGCAAACTTGGCCAACATCATACGAGTTAAGGGCCTAAGAATGGGGGGGCTGAAATAACATTGAGATTTAAGTTTACTCTGACTAGTTTTACACCTTAAGTAGCAAAGGCACCTAAAGCCGACAATATCTGCCCCTCCTTATCTCAGATGTACACAGAAACGAATGTGGTACTGATGCTGCTGCACTTACCTATAATTTAATTGCATAGCAGTCCTAGGAATATTGCCCTACAGCAGCAAGGAATTTCTTAAAAGCTGCTGCTCTTTTCATTCCCTGGTTAGAGACAGTGGGAACAGCTACTGTGAAGCTGTCATATCTCTAATGACAACCTGAAGACTCATCTGAAATGTATTGTGTTAACTGTGCATATCTTTCTGCACAGAACAAAGCTTGCCAGCATAACTGCCCTTATTAAAAAGAATCGAATACAAAATGGAAGAGCCATTACAGCTGCTTCTGTTAGGGAATGCTGCTACAAATTAAGGAGAAAAAAAAAAAAACAACAAAAAACCAAACCACCAAAACCCAAATATCCCGTGATCACTTTTAGACAGTAGCATGTGGGAATGTTAGGCAGACAGTAAGGCAGTACGTTATGTCTAATGGAGAAGAAAAAGATAGTAGAGTGGCACAGCATTTCCAGGGGAAACAGGAATGATAGGAAAGAGGAGGAGTCTCATGATAGAGACAGAAAGGCAGGATAAAGTTCAGGCTAGAGAAAGAAAACAAAGTGGAAGATGGTGGGAACATGAGAACAAGGGAGATACAGAGATTAAGCAAAGTGAAATAATAATGCTAATTATTTTTAAAAACCCCAAGTATGATGTTAAATATAGCTAAAACTAGTGCTTTCCAAAAAGATCATCTTCAGGCAAATATTTTTTGAAATTGTCATAGAGTATTGCGAAGTTGGACATAAAGGTCTTCAAGACCATGCTACAGCTCCCATTAAGAATGCCACCACGGTTTTGCAATGAGTATCATCTCACAGTATCCTTACTGTCTCCAAATTCTTGGTGCGGACACAATGAAGTAGGCTTCGACGACATGCTAGAGTGTGGCATTGCCTCGTGTAAGGTTTTCAGCAGGGTCTGCCTGCCCCTCTCTGGGCTCTGCATCGGTTTTGGATTCAGAGCTTCTCTCTGAGCACAAAGCACTAGAAATGAGCTAAGACTACTGGATGGAGGGTCATCTCATCTTATGACAGCTGTGAGTGTGGGCAGATAAGTAGTTTACAGATGGGATATACCCCAGACCTTGTGCAATTTTTCCGTACTAGAAGATCTCAAACATGTGATATTACTTGGAAGAAGTACGACACAGGGAGCAGAAGACGACTCCAACATGAGACAAACTAGGAAAGTTTAAATAAGCCAAATGTGGCATTCGTTTGGAGTGAAAGTTACTGACACAGAGGACTGAATCAAAGCTTTGACTTATTTATGTCATGTGCTTGCAACTTTTTGCAATATTTAGGACTTGGATTGACCCTCTCCTTAAAGTCAATTCCATTTCACCAAAGCCCGACTGGCTGCAGCTTTTGTCAATGAGAGAGGACATGCCATATCAGCCTGACAGCCAGGTCACATCCTACAAACACCCCCTGATGATCTCCCTCTTTGTGCAGAGCAGCAGACGTTGATGCAGCAGGATAGCAAAATTTGCACTACTGCTGCATAAGCTGTATTTGGCCAGACAAAAACTTTTGGTCTTTGAGGCTACCAACTCGACATCTTCATGGGTATTAAATTCCATGAAAAACAGAAATAAAAGTACTTCTGTGTCCTCCCTTCTCTCCAGACTGTATCAATGGAAAGATAACATTGTTTTGGTATCATGGGTCTCTATGAACTGCTTAAGCCAGAGATTTCCTCTCCTGGCTTTTGATTTATGAAGCACGGACACAAAATCTCAACAAACTCTGTGTGGGTTTTTGCCAAGAGAATTTAAGAACTACTACCAATTATTGCTTATCCAATTACTCAAATATTTATCATGACAACTTCTCCCTGGTCCATGCCTGGACTTTTGTGCACAGAAATAGGAACAGTAGTGCCCCTTCTAAGTTTTAGCTCTGAATTTTTTTTTGAAAAAGACTTGAGGTTTGGAACATGACAACCTCTCTACAGAGGCTGCATTTGAATATTGTCTAATGCTACCTACAGTGTCAGCAGGTAAAAATAAGGCCTGCTATTCGTATTTCACCTACCCTACAAACAGGTTATGACCTATTCAATATCAAAGACAGGGCAAAGTGAATTGTACAGCACAAACACGGCTGTATCTACAGTAGTTGTATCTAACCTTGTATATTAGAGAACACTCACTGAGTAAATTAGCATGAATAAACACAACTTGCCTTTTTGCAAAGCCAACATGCAGTTTGTGCAAGTTCTACAGCCACAACCCCACAGGATGAGCATGGTATCTGTTGGGAAATTATACTTTCGTCTACCTGTGCAGTATATCTTATGACACAGCCTTTTGAATAGTGCACTATCATGGGTATGTTGCTACAGTACTGCTTTTATAACTGTTACGCAAATATATAAACAGTGCAAATGGTCCAGAGTTTTTTGAGAAATCCCTCAAATTACTTCACTGGATATTCTCACTTTTCCCCTTTTGTGTGTGATTGTGTTCATCCTGTAACAGGCACATAAAAGAGAAGGAATTATAAATTGATAACCAGAGCATCGCAAAGCCAAGAGGTCTCCAAATTTACTGAGGTCAAGTCTTTATTACCCTCTGCATGAGGTTACGTTTAAGCTAACGAGCCATGTTGAAATAATTCTTCCTTCCAGTAAGCAAACCTATAGGGACTGAGCTGTACATTACAGACTGTGGAGAAATATTCGTCTTTGAAAACAGTCAAGATAACTTTTAGGGCTTTTGGTTGCATTTTCCCCTTCGCCGAGTTACTTTTCCCTCAGGAGCTAGTGGTGCCTTAACTGAAAAGTTGGAAAGCAAATGAACAGAAGGCAGCTTATGTTTATTGGGCTAATAAACTCCTAGCAGGTAGGGAGCAGGTGCAAGTACTCCCTCTTTGCTTTCTTGCTTTATAAGAACGCTTGTTCAAAGCTGCCTCCTCTACCCCAAGTGAGAGCTCACTCTTTCTGTTTCATCATTAGCAAGAGAACTATTAGTCCACCACTAACTAATCCTATACTCAACACAAGACCTAAAATTTACTAAAAACAATGCCTCACCTGTATAACTTAAATAGGGACAGGGAGGATAAAGTGCTGCTAAACACCAAATGATTCATTCTGCTCTGCATCTTTAAAACTGCAAAGTGCTTCACAGCAATCCAGCTCTCAGAACAGTTCACTTACTGTGCTGGTATTAAAAGTTAAAATATGGAGGGTGCAGATGACAATGCATAAGAAAACAAAATCTATAACTGGATGCCAATCTCAAATCTTTGTCTGGCTAAATGATTTTAAATGGTAGAGGACTGAAAAGGTACCATATAAAATATGCCAGTAGGCATTTTACTACTTGAATCTTAATGGGGTTTCTTTTTTGCATTTATGCAAGTTCTTCAAAGATTTATTCTCTCAATTACCAATCAAAAGAACTCATAAAGGTAAAGTCGGTGGACCATGAAGGATTAGAGCTGTCTGCTAAGAAAGATGCACACTGGGCAGGCCCTGTGCATTAAACAACCCCGTTTGACACCCATCCTTGACCCAAATGATGGCTGACAAACTAAGTTCTTTATCATGAACTATTTTGATTTAAAAAGAAAGAGAAATAAGAACCCTCCCACATACACCCCACTGCCTGCCTCCCCCCCCCCCCCCCCCCCCCAACTCCATATAGTCCAGATTTTAGTTAAGGCTTATCCTGTAAAGCCTGATTCTTAAATCCTGTGTATGGGACGCCAGGAATTCAAGCCAATGAAAACTGAAAGCTAAAGGCTGACTAGATTTTTCTTCCCCATTTTTCTTTTTAGTAAAAAAACCCCAAAGATTAGTAATGTTGTAGTAGCTTCTGCATTAATTTAGTCTGAGACTTACTTAAATATGTATTCAAGCAATGCTTAACATACATATTTAATTTGGGGAAATTTTGTATGTTTTCTATTAAGGAGTCCTTATTTTCTTTCTTGGGTTTCAACAAAGCAATTAAGGATGTTAGAATCAAGCATAAGAGTACCTCATTTACTTAAAGGCTAAGTGGCAAGCCTGCTTTATGGGCTACACAACTTGCGTGCCTTAAACATATTTAATTGGATTGGGGCTTGCTCAGGGAAGTAGTCTATACATGGAGTTATTTTTCTTTTCCTAATGCAAGTCTGCCATTTTCCATGGAGGATAAATTCTTGAAGAATACTCAGAGTCACAGAACGGTTGAGAAATTTCCACCTCTGGAAATCATCTACTCTACCCTCCTGCCTGGAGCAGGGCCAGCTAAAGCTCAGGGCTGTCAGGTTTTGACCATCTCCAAGGATGGAGACTCCACAGCCTCTCTAGGCAACATGCTCCAGTGTTTCTTATAGACTGTTTGCTCTTCCAGGGAATGAATACATAATCTAACAAGGACATATCAAAAGCTGGTTGACCGTTACTTGTTTAGCTATTATTGTTAATGGTCACCTAGGAGCTTTGTGGTTACTGATCACTTGATTATAGTTTGTTATGAATTTCTATATAAAAGTTTCAAGCATACGTAAAAGATGGTCCAGTAATAAATACTATGCACACCTTCTTCCTTCCTTGAATTGTTGCTAATTACGTGTAAAGAGCTCTAAGTACTGTATCTGGTAGAAAATTCAAGGTGAACCAACTGAGCAGAATATTTTCACAGCAGGCAGGAATTTAGCGAGGATTCAAATATTCAAACTCACTCAGTTTTGGAAATGCCTGGAAATGAATAAATCCTCAGTACATCACCTTCTTGTCTCATAAAACACGCAATACCTCCACAAGCCAAAAAAAAAAAAAAAAAAAAAAAAAAAAGAAAATGCTCTGGCACTATACATTGTTTTGAATCCAAAAGAAAGTACTACCCCCTGGGTTACAAAATTATTTTCTGTGGACACGTCCACAGTGCTGGAGGCAGCACAGCACAGGCTCTTGCACTAGCAGCGTCTTCGCTAGCTATCAGCACAGCTATCCTGCTTTTTGACCAGAGCTAGCACCTCGGCGTGACGTTGCGCTGTGCCATCGGGCTGGCTCAGAGGAAAGCTCCGGCTTGAGAGAGTCACCATGATGCTTCGTTGGGCAACAGAGACATGCTCCTCGACACTGGCATTCCCCCACAGGCCACTAATCCCATAAACCCTCTTGCCTCCTTTCCTGAAAAGTCTGCCTTTGAATTAATCTGTTGGTTTTCTGAAGACGTTGCTCTTGGCTTGTTGCAAGAGGGTGATAATTAGAGGAATTTTCAGGTCCTTCTTTGCAGTTCTGCCTGTACGATCCTGCCCGGATCCGCAGAGCCTTGGGTCCTCCGCTGCTGTGCCAGGCATAGAGCTGTGCTGAATGCGATTCCAACCTCATTTCATACATCCTTCCAACGGGCGGCCATGCAAGCTTTCCCTGGAGATTTTAGTACTAAATCAGGAGGCAGCGTGGTCTGGTAAATGTAGCACTGGACAGGTACTCGGGAGACTTGGTTGTCACTACGTTTCCCTATACCCATCTCCCTTACCTTATTTATTCAGTTCATAAAGTCATCAGGTCACTCCTAACTAGGTACTATGCATATCAGCTTTACACACATAAAATAGTCAGACTTCGTATTACTTTAATAAAAACAATATTTATCATTAAGATAGTAAAAGATGCTGAACTACATAACGTTAGGAGATAACAAATATCTGAAAAAACCCACAATTTTATCATAAAGTCCATTCACAGAAATTTTTCTGTTGGTAACTGGTGTTATAATACCCTCCCAGTCTAATGATGGGTTTTGTTATGTTGAAAGCATCCACTCCATATTTATGTCCCTTTTTCCCCCAAGAAGATCTTTAAAGGTCTATTTTGTCAAATTGTGCTAGAGAAGAGCAGTGCTTTAACTATTTCATCACATTAAGTAGGATTCTAAAGTAATATAATTTTTTAAGATAATGGAGGCTTTTTTCTTTTCCTGGAAAAGAATGGAAAGAAACTAGCGTAATTTTTTTTCACTATTTTTTTTGCCAGCATTTTCCCCTTCTTTTATTATTTGGAGCATTGTTACTGATGATATGGCAGGCAACATATTGCTGTATTAACAAGGTCACTCAGTCACAAAATCCCATTAGTGGTGAAAATGACAGAACTGAGTTGTGTAGTGACAAATAAGGCAAGTTCTCACCTTGTGTATAGAAGGTCTCAGGTTCAAATTTACACAATGTGGAAGCAGAAGAAAACGTATCCGCAACTCACATCCACTCTGCACAACTAATACAGAGACGTCCTCAGCTTGCTTGCTTAGACAAGGAAAATTCAATGAAGACAGTAGCTTCTTTTGAGCTATACCTATAAAAACCCTATATGTAACCATAAATGCTACAGAATATTTAGCAAGCCAACCCTCTTTCAATGTTTGTGCGTGATACCAGTATAGTCACAGATTTTATAGCAGAGAGCCAGCAAGCAAGAGATCCATAACTCAATTAAAGCAAGGATTATACAAAAGCTTTGTTATCTAATGGGAAGACTAGATAGCAACTTCTTCGGCACAGCCCGAGCAGAGGTCTAATCTGCACCGCCAGCAAGCCTCCCCAAATTACAATTCCTTCCATATTTCTTCCCAGCTCTTGCACATAGCAATACGGCTCTGGCATTTACCGGCGGCACAGGGCAGCGTCCTCCCGCACCGGCTCTCCTGGGTGGCCTGGGGAGGAGGGATGGGACCCCCACCAAACCCCACCGCTGAGCAAGTGCCCCAAGGGACCCGTGTTACCCAACACCCCTGGCCCTGGGGGAGCTGGATGGGTAGCATGGAGCGAGCAGCTTCACCCAGATACAGGTTTGTAACCAAACACCACGAAACAAATAGCAGGCACTGCAAAGAATAGTCAAACTGGTAATAATTCAACAGGGAAACACAAGACAGCCTGTGTTCGCAAAAACAAAAAAAAAAAAAAACAAAAACAAAACCAAATTCGCAAGTTCCGCAGACTGAGGAACTCATGACAAAAGTCTGACAGTCTTGATTAGAAAGAGATGAAAGAGGCAAGCTGTCTTTCCTCTAATTTCTTGTCATATCTCTATTCCCTACAAATTTTCAAGGAATTCCTCAGCAACAGACATGCAACTGGGTGTTCAGAAAGCTTTTCCTGCTTTTAAATAATTATACTTTTTTTGTCTTTGTTGAAAAATGTAAGAATTCTTGTTAGAAAAATGTTATATTAATACTTAAGTTGTTTTAAAAAAGGTGTTCCTGAGAAAAATATTCTAATTATAGCTGTCACTCAGCTAAACATTAATAGTTACTGGGGTAAAAAAAAAAAATATGTATATGTTAATGTAAAACATGATCCCCAGCTTGGAAAGCACTTTGTAACCCTCAACTGCTACAGACTCCATCTGAAATCCGTCTCAGAGACATAGTCCAGCAAGTCCAGAGGGAACCTCACAACCGAAGAAACGTACGTACTTCTAGGGTTCTCATCACTCCTATGTCCGCAAAGAGATGAGACTATCTGGTCCAAGACATTTAAAGAAATTAAGCTCAATATGTTGCTGTGAGCTCTCTATTTAGCACGGAAAGAAACCGTCTCCAACGGACATTAAGAGATGCGCACCGAACCTTTCTGTTCCCTTTAGGTTCAGTGGGAACTTTAAACGTTCAGCATTTATTTTTTCTTTCATAAATTATGTTGATTACATGGTTTATTCAGAAGCAGCCCACTGTGAAATCAGAGAGCTCTGTACTTGCCAGAATCACTAGGCACGAGCTGCTGCAGGCAAAGCCATGGACAGAAGGATGCTCATCAGACATGCTGGGCAGTGATATAGGTGCAGGCGTACATGAGGTCACATACTGAGCCTGACATCAAGGCACGAGCCCGCTGAACACCCTCTCCCCAAAAGGCATCGAGATGAACACTGCGATCTTAACCAGCTACAGTGAAAGCTGCAGAGACCTGCGTGTTCCCACTTCTGCTTACAGGAGTGGCCAGAATTAGGCGAGAGGAGGAAAGCTGATGTTTGAGGAGGGGCTGGGAATAGAATATAAAACCTCTGGCTCCCCTGAACCTTGTAGTCCCACCCGTTGTCCCTTGGCGTGACTGAAGATTCATTACTAAGGCTGGTGTTTGCACAGTCTGGACGCGGTTGCAGATACTGTACAAAACTTAGCGAGCCACAGAAAATTCTTTACCTTTCTTAACGCTCTGCTGAAGCTTTTAAGCACCATTATCCATCCCACGCGCAGACTTTGTAGGCACGTCTGGCCTTTCACTGAGAAAGGAAATATTTCCATCTCAAAGACATTTGCTGCTTATGAACTGTCCCAAAGACTTAAGTTATTTTTAAGGCACACTCTCATTTCAAAGAAATTTACATAGAAATGTTAACACCCTTGTAAATGAATCAGGCATTATGCATCATCTGTAATGAAAGCAGTTCAGAGAGTCTTACCGAGCACCTACGCAGCCCAAGGAGGGGTTGATTTTCATTAGGTACCTACTTAATGCTTAGGAAAATGGGATCATGAACATGACTGAGCTTTCCAGGCACTGCCCTTTATGTTCTTAAATTATTTACATTGAAAAAAATATTTCAAGTTTAAAGTAGATTTAATGCAGTAGAGATGGAGATTTTAAAGAACAAGAATGAAGCCCTAATTCTTGTAATATAAGCGTGAGTTTTGCCTTTCGCAATTCCACTGCGCAGGAAAACTAAAAACACCGCCCCTGCCCCCAAATAGCTCGGTAACTTTCTAAAAACTTTTTGCCTCAGAGGTACTTGGGTACATAATTCCTACAGACGGCAACAGGGTATAGCTGGGCAACTCGCTTCTGAATAGTGGAGTGGGAGAGGTACTACGCTGATGGTGAGGTTCCCAAACAGATGGTCAGACTGCACATGGAAGTCTTCATATCAGACGCTTTCTAGGGTAGAGGACATTTTTTGTTGTATGCTTGCTGCGGTCTCTGGTAATTTATACGTACCTGTCTCGTATTGCATGCAAGGAGTGATTTTCTCTGGGTTCTGGGAGACACCAGGATCCCCCAAAGGAATGCAACACCAGCTCCAAATGGAGACACAGGACCAGCAGGTACTTGGAGAAAAGTCCGTTCCCAGGACACTGAGCGAGGGGGTTTGCTGAGGGCAGCAGTCTCCTATCTACTCAGATACCTAACGCCCTAGAGAAAGGCAACCTGGGACTCCAATGGGAGCCAAAGCAGCTCATCACCTTGTGAAAAATCAAACCACCTGATTTGATCTGACTGCTCAGAGCAGAGGTCGCAGCTTCCTGCTGCTTCCCTTTTGGCTCGGGACACATCAGCGATGCACATAACAGAATAAATGTACTGGTAATGGGACTTTGGCAAGTCACTCACAGGGGCAGATTTCCACTTTCCTAAGCAAAATCTGCAAAAGGGGCAAGTGTATTTAGTTAAAGAGCATTCCACCTAATTGACACAAAGTGTAATAATTCTTCCCTGTCTTACAATTTCAGGCTGCCAAAATTTTTGGCTGAACTTGTTAAGACATATATTGAATATAAAGTAGCTTTTAAAAGAAACGTCCAATTAGCTTCCTTTTCCGATTTTTATTTATCCTGAAATTAGATGTTATTGCAATTATATTTACAAAACTTGTGCTGTGGGATATCTTTCCTCCACAGTCTGTCATTGCTAATGAGCAAAGGACACATAGAAAGTTCTTACAGTTCTGTTCTCTCTTATCACTCCTCAAGGTGAACTATGATTTCTTTCAAGAGCTCTGCTTGCAAAAAAGTAAGGATTTTGTGAAAGACAGAGGCAAAAATATTAATTGCTTTTTCCCACTTTACTGACAGTTCCACTAGCAGCAACTGTTATTACAAAGGAGGAAAAAAACCTCCCACCGTCAACTGCAAGATCACATCAGTCCCGAAGTCAGCCTAACCTTTGCTGTTCCTCCCACTTTTCTTCCCCAACAAAGTCCTGGGAGGGTGCAGAGGCATCCTCTCCAATAGAACGATTATGGAAAAAGTCAAAGAAGATTACAATCACCAGGCAAATTAAGTGAAGCAGTAAAAGCGATTCCTATAGGTGTGGAATCTTTCAGATCCTGGAAGGGAAGGGAGAGCAATAATAGGAAACTAGAAAGGAAATTACATTTTCCCCTTTTTCTTCACAAGAGATGAACTTTCCTCAAAAATGTCTGATTTCAAGACAAAGGTTGCCCTATTAGATGCTGATTTCATGCCTTAGAAATAATGGGTAAGACAAAACCATATAGTATTTGTCATCTAGAATAGAATATTGATTTTTATTCCCCCCCCCCCCCCCCCACTAGCCTGCCAAGCAAAGTCTGAGTTAAAGCAGACTGTGTGGCAACTTCAGGTCACCATAATTCTCTTTAGTTCCTCTCCTTGTCAAAAGCCATGATATCAAAGCTGCCCTTTTGTTCCCCTTAATTCTATCAAATGCACTCCCCATCTCCAAGCTTCCCTACCTCTTCATGCAAAGATGAAGAATAACTCAGTCTTGGATTCAGACATATCTATAATCATGATCTGAACTCAAAGAAGCAACGGAGATTTCTTTGCACAACTCCAGCCTTGCATTTACCTGGGAGTTGGAGGGGTGTAACCTGAATGAGAATCAGGCTCTGCAGCATAGTCAATGACAACAGCTAAAAACTGATGTGTCACACTCCACCTAACTTTTTCACACAATATAATTTTGAGGACAGCCTGAACCCTCAACAGCTGCACGTTGAGGGCTGCATAAGCCTGCACGTATTGAAGGCCATAGGTAACTACATGTGTTTGCACTCAGCGTCTCCAGGCACATACCCAGAAAAACCTCAGACTGGAAATGAGCTCAGTAGCTCAGCTTTAACTCTCAGTTTTGCAGGGCTTCACAAAATAAGAGGTATCCTGCCTCCATCCCCCGAGAGCCAGAACTGCCAGGCTTGCTGCGTGCCTGCTCTCTTGGGCTTTGGGGAAAAAAAAAAAAAAAAAAAAAAAAAAAGACCTGACAGTTCTTTTGAAATACACAGCCAGCTGCAGGGAAAACATCGCCTCCATTCCAGACTGTGTCCAATGGCTAAAGTACGTCCCATGGGTACTTCAGCTCGGTCCCCTCCTCGGTCCAAGAGGGATTTAAAACTGCCTCTCCCTCAGGGGTGCATTTTTCTCACTGTTGTAGAGTGGAAGCAGCTCTTTTTCCCTCCAGTCACCACTTACTGATGTAAAGGTGGAACATAATTCAGGATTTGGGATGTTTTTCTGGGAGAGAACCAGAGGTAAGCATTGGTCATTCTTAGAAAGACACATGTAGATCAACAGCTGGTAGGTTTGGGGGGTGTGTGTGTGTTTGGGTTTTTTGTTTGTTTATTTGGGGTTTTTTTACATCTTATAACCTCTAACTACATGACTTCTACCTAGATTTATGATATGTTATTTCCTAATGGGCCATTTCTTTCATTACAGGGAGCAGGAGAACCACAGTGCCAACAGTTACATCACACACATGAATTTGTTAGAAAGCACCTGTCCATCATTCTCCACTCATCAGGAATTTCTGATAGGATGGTAACAAGCATGAAGAGCAAGCGGTCGGTCTCAGGTTTCACTATAGGTTTTACTAAAAGTTTAGAACAAGCTTACAAGAGCAAGATTTTAGTCCAGAAACCCCAGAAGAGAAGAAAAACCGCTCTTGTCCTTGGCTGCTTGTTCCTGGAAGGTATTTATGGTACAGAGGCCAGTGGTGAGTCATAGTCCCATAATGGTTTCCACTATAATCGTATAATAAAGCATCCTTCCTTTGTTTTTACTATTTTGTGTCCACCAGTTCTGACCAGGTTTTCCCCTCCAAACCAGAGCCCCATAATTATAGACACTGATCAGACCATGCAAGCGACCAGAGCGTGTTGTCATCTGGAGAACTAGAAACACTGACAACTTATAGTTCTCGGTGGGAAACTGGTAGCGCAGACTGACCTTGAGATTTTTCTCCATAGTCTTGGAGGAAACAATGAAAATTTTCACATCTCGGAAAGAAGGAAAAGGAGCATGAAGGTAGTGTCTAGAAACAAGTTTCCTCTAAGGAATATCAGCATTGTCAACATGAAGACTGCTATCATTACTAAAGTTTTAATATTCAGAATATTGCCAAGAGTCTGTAAGAGAATGCTTCCTAAAGCAGAGGAAGGTAAAACTGAACACTGCTTTGGATTTAGTTAGTACAGAAAGGTCTGAGTGTAAACCGGAATCCAGATTTTGATAGCATACAGTAGTCACGCTTGGATCCAGTATTGGGTTTGGCCCCAGAAACAGTTATTTTGATATTTTTAAATAACCTTTAACACACACAACATTTTCATAAGTTACTTTTCCCAACTCTTCTCAGCAAGTTGGTTAGGAACTGGCATTTTTCCTCCTTCTCTTCTTGTTAACGGCAAACCATGAGCCTTCTCAACAAGGCACACCCTCACTTAAGCAATTGACAAATTAGTGGTAGAGCTGGGAATAAAACCCACAAACCCCAACCCCCATGAGCCTTTTTAATGTTGGACAAACTGCTTCTCGGACACACAAAAGCTGCCTGCTTCTGCATATCGTTGTCAAAACTCTGTTGAATGACGAGATCCCAAGGTTACACAAGCCTTTGACACCAAGCGGTCCCACAGAAGAACATAAAGTTGGAGTCAAACTGTCAGGCGATCCAGGCTTCAGCATCAAAATTAAGGGGGTTTATCATTAAAACATTGAAAAGGCAAACCCGTTTTTCAGCAGAAGGAATACCACACAAGCTGGATCATTTCACAGAATTGACCAGCTGTGAAATATTTGGAGAGCACTGGCTGCTGTATCCTTCCCAGCTAACCTGACTGAAAGGACCGGCCCATCACTCCCCTCGTACCCGAGGGCTCAGATGTGCTGTAAAGCCTTGGATCACGCAAAGTTGTTTTCTAACCCCGAACAGTAAACAAATGAAAACATATTCAAGAAAAAGTTTTCTTAGTGACTAGTAAAGTGTGAATAATTGGTTCCGGCTGGTAGTTTGTAGCAGTTATCAACCTTTTCAGGCTTTATTAAAAGACCAAAGTGACTTGTGTGTCTTCAGTTCTGTTGCAATCCAGAAATAGTTTAGAAAAATAGCAAGACTCTTTTTGGTTAGAGCTCTTAGGAGCTATATAAACACAAACATTTCTTATTCTAAATATGTAAAGTGGTTAATTTACTGCAAGCTAATCCGTTTGTTTAAAATGCTTAGTTTGTTTTCAAAACAAGAGCTTCTGGCCTAGGGAGTTATATAAAGAAGGTGTGTTCTTCACAGTTTTCATATACCTTAACTACATAATTGCCAAAATGTTTCGTTCTCAATATTTAATGCTCATGTACCCAGAAAACTATATCTAATCAGAACACGTGCAACTGAAAGTACGCACCAAGAAAAGGCAAGAGCAGGAAAAGATACTATCTGCTTAGGAAGAGGCAAAACAAATCAGCAGCCCCCCACCTCAAACTGAGAACATAGGCACACATGTTTAGACAGTCATTAACATCAAAACCAGGAATTCACCCTGGGAAATACATCACCACCGCCTCCCAAAGTCAACCACACCCCTCCCCTGACTTCAGTAGGGCCAGCATTTTATTTCCCATGACTTTCAGGGAGGAGAGGGTCGGAGCCCAGCACAGAGAAGCAGGTGGTTAAAATCAGCGGTTCCTGGTGTCCACCCTCTTATGATCTCCACAAACATTTCTAATCAACTATGTTGCAATTAATTACTGAAATATCCCATTAAACGCAGACAAATCTTTTCAGATTTATCCATTTAAGAGGAAAACTTAGGAGCTGGCATAAATCCACCTCTCCTGACATGCCTTCCCTTTTTTTGATTTATTTTTAATCTTGCACTTCTCCTTTTTTCCAATACCTTTCATCCCTCGTTCCATACTCCTCCCTCTCAGGGAAAATGCACGGTGACAGTATAGACTGCACAGCAGCAGGAGAAATGAAAGGTTTATTTCAAAGTTGCTCTGATCTTTTGTGTGTGTGTGGTTTTGTTAAGTACATACCGTATTTCTGAAATCCAGCTAGGAAAACCTAGAAAAATCTTCCAATTATAATCCTTGATATTTCCCCTGAAGCTAAACCAAAGCCCCTTTGAACTAGAAAAGTGTCTTTCAAAAATGAGAAGGGCAAGACCTGAACTTTTCTACCTGTAGTCTTCTAGTCCAAGATTAGAGTTGGGGTTTTTTTTTCCCCTCCTCAAGGAAGAAAATACACTGATTTTTAATACAACTATTTTTAGCTAATCCAGCTTTCCTTTTTATCCTCTGTAGCCAATGCGTGCACCAGTCATTTGAGCATTATTTAAGTTATATGTCTACATCAAAAGTAACAGTTTCCCTGGTGTATATTTGCTGGCTGTGCAGAGAAGGTAAATAAGATTTTTGCAGTGCTTCTTGTCAAAAATCCCATTGTCACAGGCATGCTTATTGATTAATTTTCCCAAGTATGTAAGTTATGGATTAGCCTTTGCTCATGTTAAAAACAGTTTCCATTAGGAAGTCAATGCCTCATGAGGTGCAGATGGATTTAGCGTGTGTGTATTCATCTGGTGCTCTCTCAAATAGCTCCATGGTGGGGTTGCAGGGTGATTTCAGGGAGGAGAGAATTCATCATTCTTGCTTACATGGTAGCTAATAGGCTTCTCCCCGCTGCCCCGGGTGCTGTTCGTAACAAGACCATAAAGATTGAGACTGTATATATGTTGGTTAGCATAACTACTTTAATGCAGGTGGTTTAGAAAACTTATAGGTAGCATAAATGTGAGTTTTCTAGCATGAAGTACCATAACAAGGTGCAGCACGGGTTTAATGCACAGAAAGGGAATCATTCCAATTTTTCTAATGGGCTTTCATACCCATATGAAGAAAAGCAGTTCAGCTTCCTACATCTTTTAAAAGTAGCACGCTTTACATAAAACCTATTGCCTTTCTGCTTGATCTATGGTTTTAAACATAATATTATGCCCAGAATCTGAACTAAAAAGGTAATAAAGATACTGTCTTCTGGGACCGGATCAGCAATGAAACTTCCATTTTCATAACTCACCAATCCCAAGTACAGCTTATCAAATTTATTCTCATGGAGTGTTTAACAAATAAACTGAGGGAAACGCATTCAAGTGAAGTAATGTTCAGTATTTTAATTTGAGGTCTGTGTGAGGACAAGTAATCATGCATTTTGCTTAATTGCTTCACACTTATTCCTGTTTTTAACACCTCTCCAGCAAATTAGACGAGAATCTTCAATGTGTTACTGGAGTTGTGTCAAAGATCATATATTACCCGCTTTGTATGCTCCAGCGAAAGCCCAGAAGCTACGCAGAAGACAGACTGGGCCAGAGTGAGAGGAAAAGCTTACAAAAGGAAGTCTCGTGGTGCATTACTGAAGTTAAGAATAGATATTCCTACTACAGAAGCACTCGAAGGCCTTAAGCAGAGTAAGTTCCTGGCTATATCCAGGAGAGGCAGGACGGTCTATTGGTTAAAGTACAAGTATAAAGCTTTACATTTGAATAGCCCAGGCACCTCAGACCTGTGAGGGAACCAGCAGAGTCCTCGGCCGACTGCTCAAGTGTTTTGGTATTTTTAGTTAACCCAACATTTTAGCGTGAGGACCTCTTAACTGATCAAATGCCTTTCCAATACACAAGGAGTACTGCTACGTGGAAGACTGCAGACACCAGTTCTTTAGTCACCAAAGCCCCGAGTGTCAGTTGAGACCCTCGTGCTGGGACTAGCACTTCTTCGCCTCCCAGACACATTGCAAAGATGCCTACACTCAAGACCGAAGGGCAATTGGGTACTGAGGTTTCCAAGAGCCACTTAGGTAGCGCAGCGGGTTTGTTTTGGATCCATCTGGGAAAGCAAGCAGGGGAAATGTGAGAATTCAATAGAAGAGTCAGAGAGTATTTGTTGGCTCACAGGACACTGCCCAACCAGAAGAATCCCCATATTTCTCCCTTGAAGTCCCAAAAGACAGGGCTGGCAGGTGGGTAGAAGGTTTTTAATGAGTTCTCACAAGGTTGTCAGTGGGTGCTGGGCTCTCTCCTTCACTCTCATTGAGAAGCAAGAGCCTTTGGACCACAGGCTAGCACTGCCTTTGCAATGGTCACCCCGAGAGATCTGAGCATGACTCCTGTTGGCCTAATAAGCATGGAAAAAGCCACTAATATGTTACCTTTTGGATAAGGGATGAAATATAACTACACTGCAGTACTCAAAGGTTCTTTCCTGGACGTGGGGAATACGACTCGGAACAGCTCAAACATTTTATAGCCACCAAAGGGAGATGAGTCTCACTCAGAACTTAAATTACCCACATTTGCAGGTATAGAAAAAAGCAGGCATTGCTTTGTTAGTTTGGCATTGACAATCTGGACAATTTCCTCCACTTAGCAGGCAGCATCTCAGTGAGAGGTAAGCCTGGTGGTAGCTTTCAAGCTGTCTACTGTAAGGTATACACTTCAGAAGAATATATATTTTAACAAGTACAAATTAAAACACAAGCAACAATTTTATACAGGAAAAAAACCCCACTGTGACAGCAAAAAAACTGGCTAGCATTCAGAAGCACAGCTCTTTAAACTGGTATTGACTGATTCATTAGATGTATAGAAGTGCTATTAAGAGGGTGAGGGCTCCTATCCAGATGGATAGGGACTCTCAACACAACTTCAGAATGCATCTCAAAAGCAACCATACAAATTAAAGATATCCCGTCACAAGTAAACCCAGTCACATCAGCTCCATACCCTCTCAATTGTCACTTCCCTACCGCCTCACTAATTTCAGGGGCTGTCAGTGGGGGGGGGGAAGACTGAATTCTGCGATGTGCCTCGACTTGACAACATGCCCTGACTCAGACTGTTTTATTCAGACTGAGAAGAGGCACTTTCAGACCAGGTGGCAAGAGCTTTTGAAGTACGTTAGTGCTTGGCCTATCTTTCTTCACTCATTTTATTCAAGGAGGCTCCAATTCAGATAACCCCTGCTGATCACAGCTAAGACTAGTGTTGTAAGAAAACCAGGACAACGTTAGTACCGAGATGCAGATAGGTATATTATTCATATGTGCTCATATATGCACATCTCCTGAAAAAGCCCAAAGTTGCCTCGAGTTCATAATTTTCTACCAACCCAGGCAAAGCTTCCACTGAATGTTACCAGGAATGTTATTTGCCTTGAAAGAGCAAGCAGGAGCTTTGTAGATCCACCCAGCAACGCATCTCAATGTGAAATCAATTCCGATAATGCCACTGAATGTAACTTAGCCTAAAATCACTTGCCTGTCCCATGGTTTTCCCTGTGAAACCCTGCAATTCTTGAACGGATAACTTTGGACCTGAAGTCTCACAACTATTATGCAGCATTACTCTCCAGCTGGGAGACTTGGCAAGGCAAGACATTGACATCTTCATGAACTTAGCACTTCACATCAAGAAGGGGATGTGGGCTTGTCAACTTGACACTCCTAGTGCAATCTCTTTCAGACTGGCCCTTAGAAATCATTACAATATGACTGGAAGCTCTTCACAGTCATATAAATAGGATACATTAGATTCAGCTGTTACAAAAAAAGTCAAAGGGTAGTCATCATGTCCAAATTAATATTGTCACATTAACTTACTAATACTTAGAGGATGTTGGTGAAGTGTCTTTACCATCTGTTTTGGTTCATATGTACATCATTAGAAGGATTCTTTCCTTTTATCTTTACTGAAGCTGTCCTTCAATTAACACATAATTTCTTTCTAGCTTGCCAGATATTTTTCAAGTTACAAATATGTGTCACACTAGTGTCCAATCCTTAAGAAATGCCTTCACCTCATTAAATTAAGTGAAGACTCATCTTCTGTTCATCGCAACAGCAGGATTTCATTTTCAAACTGGAAGTGCTTAGAATTCTAAGGGAAATGATCAGGAGGATTTAAAAATATTTGACAGGGTTTTAAGGATGAACAGAAATTCTGAGTGCTTCCTCCTACTCACATAGTCTGTGTGGCTACGTAAGTGATTAAAGATAAACCAAGAACAACAAGAATTTGGCACTTAAAAAATTAGAGCCCACTTACAGTCTCATAGTCCTTTACATTGAACTGGTATACTTAACCTACTAATAAACTACATCTTAGCTTAGGTAGAGAAGAAGTTTTACGTCGCTCTCATGATCCATATCGCAAAAAATCTCAGAGAATATATGAAAGTCTAAGCAACAAGAGGATGTGCCCTACAGGCAAAACCCACCTGCCAGATATTCCCTGCACCATCATCTTCTGTTAACGCCAGCAAGATCTTAATTCCAATACTTTACACTGCAAAAGTATCACACAAGGAGATAAACATCTTTTGGTATTTAGCGTTGCTCAGATCCTCTGTAACGTTATAATTTCATACCCATACTAGCAATGTAAGTCAAACTTTTGTTTGCATAACAGGTATGATTTCTTACATGTGAGATATGAATGCACAACAGCATATGGACTAACTGCAATTATAAAACTGCACGAGGACTACTTCTGTGCACAATGCAGCATCAAAAAACTATGGGACCAAAAATAGAGTGTAATCTTCATGCAAAATACAAACTTTGACAGCATCTCTGGCCACCTGAGACAGTTCCCAAGGGTCTCAGGTGAAAAACAGAAATTTGACATCAAACACCCAGCCATCCTTTCATCTAATTACTTCTTCTCATTTTATTAGCTCTCTGCTAGCTGAGTTGCATAAGCCATTCCACTGCATGAGAAGGATCTGTAGCCATGGAAATATTTTTTTCTCTGAAAGCATACTTGCTCACTTCGTGAAAAAAGTATAATCCTCCCTAGCAAAGCTGTGGGGATATTGGATGTTTGAAGTATGCAGATTGAGCCCAGGGTATAACTTCTACACTACAGCCCACAGTGTGGGACCAGAAAAAAGAAAAAAAAACAGAAAAAAAAAATTAAAAAAATAGTAGTCTTGTCTGAAGGCAGCCCTACCAGCCAGGTTTGCCTGGAGCAAAGAGGGAGCACCCGGCTTTCCTTTCTCTGTGCTTGGCAAGCATCAGGAGCCAAGGTATAGGATGTGGGTGGCCCCATGGCTGCTTTTCTACCTCTTCCCTTCTGGAGGAGCTGACACCTGGAGGCAGGTGAAGAGGAATCAGTCATTTCACTCATCCAAATTGAGAGTGGTGTCTCTGGAGGAGTACGTGGAAATGCCACCTGCTGCCTTCCTGTGAGGAGGAACCTAGTCCAGGGTCTTTTGTCACTTAGTTCTGCTTTTTTTTTTTTTTTTTTTTTAGCTTCCACAAATCACATTCAACTGCACTTGGCTGTTGATATCAGGAACAGGACATTTATTGCAGATGAAGCGATGACTCTGCAGATCCCAGTCGATCATGCAGATTCCAGACACGCATAAACATTTTTGGTTTGCTTCAGTCACTTCAGATCACCCAAAATTCAGTGATGAATCTACGGAATGAGGCATCTGTGACTTGTCAGATTTTACTTTTCATGGCAGGCAACACAGATAAAAACAGTTCTTGGCTATCATGATCGGATTGCTGTGAAGTGCCACGTTAGGTTGAGCTCAGCTGAATTCAAGTGTCCACTGAAGAGATGCAGTATTTCACCTTTCAAGAGCAATTGCTAAATTCTGGGCTTGTTGCAAGCTCCAAGGACGCAACAACTTATTATTTAAGCAAGTACTGCAGTAGACCAAGAGTCAAACTGAGATCCTGGTTATTAATTACCCTCCAGCTTCAAGGATGACAGCAGGAAAAACTGTCAGTATCAAACCACCTACATCACACATGTGAGCGAGAAAAGAAGGATGAATATCTACCTGCTTCCTACTTCTGCTGAAATACCTATTTGAGAATGGAAGCGAGAACCTACTTCCAGTCTATACCCTCTCCCAAGCAGACACTCACAGTATTGATGGCCAGTCCCCAACAGCCAAGGGCTGTCAACAGCCCCCCCTAACCTGTGGGGAGATCTTTTGGACCTGTGGTGCACACCACAGCTCCTTTCCTGCTCTTGTACTTGCGGGAGTGGGTTCCCCCCCTTGGAAGTCACCGTGGGGAAGGGATATTGCACAGCCAGGTCTCACCCCAGCAAGGAATCGAGCTACATCCAGGGCGGGCATCCAAATTCCAGTTTCTACTTATCTGATGTAGTGAGCAAGCGAGGTATTGTGACTTCCACCAGGTCTATGACTTTCTCTGGATCCGAGTCCTGCAGTGATGGAGAATACATCAAACACTTAATTTTTTCACTTAGGCTGGAGTGGGAGGAGAAAGGTCTGTGTCCAGTTGAACGCTAAAATAACATTATTGCTATTTGAGTTTAGCTACTCTGAGTGAAGCACACATCATGGCTTCACCTCCTCAGGGAAGGGCACCTAAGGAACTAAACTGTAGTTTATTACAAACAGTGAGCATTTGGGGTTCAGCCCAGAAATAACCTCTGAATTTCCCAGAAGGTCTCAGGCTAGTGCTGGGCAGGGATTAATCCTTCCTTCCGACAGACAGGAACCAGCTATGCTGGGGAATAGAAGAGACAGAACACGGGCTAAGGTGCGGGCAGCATATTTTTGTGAACAGTTTTAACTTCTAATTTCCTATAGGTCCAAGCAAGCTCACAGTGCTTCTGAGCAAGTTGCTGCTAGCGAGCTGTGATTTCTTCTCCTCCAGATAAACAATTATTCAACTAAGCGCAACTATACAGCTAAAAAAAGTTGAGCATAGGTAAGATCATGCTAAGCATATTAACAGTATGAAGTTGGGGTTTTTTAAACCTTTCAAAAGAGCTGAGAAATTATTCAAGAAGAAACATGGCTTTCCTTCAGCATAAGTTTCTCCCATTATCCCTCAGCCTTTGTCCTGCTGATGGGGATGCCATCACATGGAGCAACAGAGTTCCTCCTTTCCCCTAGCTGTAACTCCCCAGAGGCTGCAGTTCTTCCCACAAAATAACAGGAAATCTAGATAGGACCTGCTAAATCCTTGGCTAAAACAACAAACACTCCTTTGCCACATGCAGAGGTTGTGAAAGTAGTAAGGGCTGATGTCCATTCAAACACAGCACTGAATGGATTGCCTTACATTCTGTAACCTAGCAAGCACACAGCAGACACTGTTTGGGAAGAGCCAAACCTCTTGTAGTGTCTACCTTTTTGACTACTGAGCTGGCAATTGACTGGAAAAAAAAAAAACAACCACAGCAGCAAAAGCAGAGAAGGGAAAAAAGGTGCAAGACAGAGCTGAATGTGATGCCATAGGTGGTACTTTTGTAAACCACTCCTGCCCCTGCAAGGCACTTAACCTGAAGTGTACGTGGTTTCTTCCCCAGCAGCATTTTTTCTGCCTTCTTTTGTCCTACTGCATAATATCTAAGTATTTGACTCTTTTGTGATAAGCACTACAACACTTACTACTAATCGTGGTGGATTTTATTCCCTTGTTCTTTTTTGAACTTCCCTTAATTTCTCTTCTTATTTCTGATTGGATCAGCTATAATTGTTATATTGATTTTTGTATTTTCTATCTGCAATTTATGAGCAGTATCTTTTCTATTTGCCACTGCTTTCAACTGCAGGAACAGTCTGAATGAATCAGAATTAGGTCTAGTTGCAGCTGAGCTGTGGAAACCTGCTGAGCCATCATAGCTAGAACCCTGGATCCCAGAAACTGTCATAAATAAAAGCCATTACGAATAGTACCTCATGCCATTTCTGACTGTGAGCATATGGCAGCATACTCTGTATGGCCAGGGAAACAATAACTACTTTATGCACCTATTTGAATGTTAATACAAGGAGCTTTTCTCTGATGTTACACAAAAACACCAGAGTTCCTAGTTACAGAATAGCATGATTTCTAAATTCTGCTTCAAAGCTTCAGTGAATCTCCCTCCTCCTGTCTGTGAACTGAAAAGCCAGACCCAGTGTGAAGGAGAATTTATTTTCTATTAGAAAAGGAGGCAACATGGTGAGTATAGCTCTTGCGCATGACTCTACAGGGCTGAGTGATGCGCAGGAACCTTCGTCCCCTTTCCGAGGTATCCCAGAAAAAACTAGCCAAATGACATGCAGAATAAGCAATGTAAATAAAACAAAATGTATCTGGTTAGCTCTGAAAATAGGAGCAAGCAGGGAAGAAGCAAGAAGGGAGCAGTGGAGTGGAGGGAATGGGGATCTCCCGAATGAAGCTTAGAGCACAGGAGTGAGAGGGATATCTGCAATCATTTGCCTGCAGTCTCGTGCTGCCCTAGGCAATAAGGTTTAATAAACTCTTAATTAAAACACATCAATTCCTATCCTAAGAACAAGTTACAGGAGTTATGCCATCTTTAGTACAGGAAATTTCCATAAACGCTCTGCTTCTTTTCTAATATGAAAACACTGTTGTGCCAACCCTGTCATGTCTGCTCAAAGATATCTTCTCCCCTCCACCCCCTTTCTTCAGAGTCTTCTCCTCTGGCAAACCTGTAGGTGACACTCATATCCTCTCTCAACCTTTGTTTTCTCCAGCCTGAAGAAGCTGTACTTCCAATTTTCTTTCATAAGATAGGCTGCCAAGACCATTGTACCCTTCTCACTCATACCATCTTAAATTAATTTTTGAGAGATTATACACGGAGAGCCACACAGTATTTCAGATAAGGTCATACTGGAGCCTTGTACGTAGCATGGAAATCACTACACTAAAACCAGAACATAATAGCTTATGACCCCAATGAGCTTTTTCACAGCTATGTCTGTACCTGACTAAAACACATGACCTGGCTTCTCCTCTGCTCCCAGCTCAAGCACCACTTAATGCCTGAAATTCTTGTTCATGGTCCCAAAGTGCATAACTTTGCATTTTGTACTATAATGTTCCATCACACTTATATCATTCTTGATCTCAAGGTCATCTAATTATTTCTATATAATTTGGTAATTCACATTTTTTATTGTGAATATGTCCCACATTTATGTCACCAGAAAAAAACTCCATTAATTCAGCCCCACTTTTGGTATTGAGGTCATTAATGAAAATATTAAATCAGATTGCGCCCTAATCCAATAATTGTAGTTCACTAGGCACTTTCTAACAGTTCTCATTTCAGCATGGTCTTTTGCCAACTTCCTCTGGGCCACCTTCCACCATCACTTTATAATTCTTATACATCAATCTCCATCTTAACTTAATTAAGTTACTATAAGTTTAACTAACATTTTCCCATCTGGCACAACGGTAGGTATTTTACAGAAGCCTAGAATACTGCTTACACACGTACTTCTTTTTTTCCCCCTGAGCTTTTCCATGCCTTAGAAACGGGGAGGACTGAGCCAGATCCGAGTAGCCTGCAATCCTACAGACGTGTTGGACCTAAACCATCATTGCCCTCCGTGCAATTACCTCTGCCTCTCAGCAGGCTCAGGGCATCAACTGGGTTTGGAATTCAGCCTTCTCAGCATCCTACATCATATGGTTGGGAGGGAAGACTTGTCCTTTTTATTCCTCCCCGATGGGATGACAACAGACATCACTGCAAGAAGATGCGTTTGAATATTTCCTCCCTAAAATCAATTTGTCTGGAAAGGGCAAGAGATTAAGGAGTTCAGCTGGAACAAGATTTATTCCCATGCATACACATGTGGTTTTAAAGCATCTTTCTTATCGTGCACAATAGTAATTCCTGAAACATCACTCCTGAAACTTGTTCGTTCAGCACAAATGCAGTAAAGGAAGTCCCAGGTGCTACATCGCTGTCAATTCCTTCAGTGCTTGCAGCTTTCTTACAGCCTCCTAAGAAGTTCAAACTCCTGATCTAGCCTATTTCAAGGCTGTAGAAGTATTCGGGATGATAAAGTCATACTAAAAGCCTTTGCAAAGCTTTTTTTTTTTTTTTTTTTTAAGAAATGTCAGAGCTAAGACTTGCCCTTTGTGCTGTTTTCCTCTGGTATTACACAAATCCTGTGAGATTTTTCTATTAGACCTGATGACCAGATACCTTACCCTTGGCAATAAAAGGCATATCTGTGCACGAGCCAGAAACATAAATGTTGCATTTCTTGGCCTTTCTGTTAATGGTGGTATTCACACTCATTTAGGCTTTTTATCAAAATCTATATTCGGTAAGTACTGTGGATGTTGAAGGGAAAAATAATGGGCTTGGCATTATGCAAATGCATCAGAATAAGCCCTTGTTATATACAGCACATCCAGTGAACTACAGAGTTTCTGACTGCTGATTTTCCTTTGTCAAAACATTTAAGATTTATGGCGTCTTGTTTTAGGCTCCTATCATACTCCCATTTATGACTCAGGCTTACTGGCAATCTTCATTGCAGCTAATGTTCTCTTATGTCAGAGCATGACATGAAAAAATCTTTAAAAAGATAGCATAAAAAAATTAGTTTTTTGTTCACGGTAGACTATCAGCTCCTTTAGGCCATTTGCAGTTGAGACTTTGCAGTCTGGTGTCAATCTCATGTTACCTGTACCACAACTGACACTTTGCCAGTAAATATTAACTTATGTGAACTATAGAAATACCTTCCTGTTCCAAATCTCTCCATGTTCCCATTTTACCCTTCCCATCTAGGATGACTTAAAGTAATACAAAGTCCTTGAACACATCCCAGCTATGCCTGTAATGCCCCCAGCAAAATTTGATCCAAACTTCAATAGGATGGGTTTTCAAGTGTCATGGGTTCAGAGAGACTGGAAAGTTTCCGAGTTCCTTTATTCCTCTTTTTGTTTTATGGATGATGCAGTTGTTAGCATAATGTAGGCTCTAATACAACCAGTAACAGAGAAAGCAGAGATGGTGAACTTAATCTCAACATCAATGCCTTTTTCATTTTGTTCTTTATTGAAAAGGTCAGCTGTAATTAAGGTGCTTACTTATTTAAACACCTATAGATAAGGACAAATGATCTCACAGAGCACTGCCATGAATACTTAGATAAAGATAAGCTAGATGTTTTCTAAGTGGCTGGGTCTAATTAAATTTCTCCTAAGATACTCTTGTAGAACTGGCTGGAGCAGTCTCAGATTTCCTAGCAGTTATCTTTGAGAATTTCTGAAAAAAGGTGGAGACCCAAAAGATTGCAAAAGGATAAAAACAGTGCTCCTTTACCATAAAGGTAGGAAAGAAAATATTATAGACCACACAACTTCAGCTCTTGGAGAAATAGCGAAATAAACAGTCAAAGAATGCATAAGCAATTAAAAGAAAAATAAGGAAGACTAGAAACAGGCAACAATGATTCATTAGGAAAAAAATGATCTAAAACCAATCTAGTTTCTTTCCTTGGTAGGGTAAAAGGCTTGTATTTAGCAAGAAGTTGCAGCAGATATAACTTGCCTTTAGTAAGGTTTCTGACCTTATCTCCTATAACATCCTCACAAGCAACCTAGGAAACACAGTCTAAATGAAACTAGAGGATGGAAACCAAAATGTCCCAAAAAACATATCCAGAGAGTCTATGCACCCAGACAGTGTATGCTGTCACAGTACAACCCCACGCAATACATCCTTCGCAGAGATATATCCTCTCAATGTTTCATTTATGACCCAGATGATTAAATATAGCATGTGTGCTAAATTGGCAGGTCTGCAAACAAATTAGGTAAGAGACAATGCAAAGTTTCACATTTAGATTGGAGCAACAGCCTCCGCAGCTAAAGGACGTAGTACGGGTTAGCCAGCCCTCTCTCAATGCACAGTTAGGAGGCTATGAAGAAATACAAGATGAACAAGGTTTAGGAGGGTTATGATCCTGCCAAAAAGGCAATCATCGCCCCAAGAGATTCAAAGGGACATAAAAGCATCCTTTCCTTCTCCTCACGGCTCACAAGGCTTCTGTGGGAACAGCGTGTTCAGTTTTGGCCAGCACGCTTCTCAGTGGATATAGAGCACTCGGGGAGGAGTTGCGAGTGGCAAAAATATCAGTTTTCTGAAAAAAGAAAAAAAATAAAAAATGGGGCTAGTTGGGTTTAGGGAAAATGCTAAGATAAAGCATTTAACAGCCTTCATCTATGCAAGAGAACACTGTAAGAGAGCTCTTACCCATGTCAGAGATAGTAAAAAAAAAAATCTAATGAACTTCAACTACAGCAAGAGTAGATATTAGGAAAAGCTTTCAGCAGTAAAGATAGTTAATTATCTATGGA